>NC_069387.1:78226695-78530173 GCF_027475565.1 Acinonyx jubatus
GTCAGCACAGAGACTGATAAGGGGCTCAAACTTATGAACCATGAGGTCATGACCTGAGTGGTAGGAGAATAATTGTTCAAAAACTTTATTACCTTTGGGTCCTAAGACTTTAACAGGGAAATACTTTCAGAATGTTCTGATGCCTTTCCATCTCCATTTCCAAAGTATACATCACTGCTCAAATAAGTAAAAATTCATGTAATCTCTCCACTGTTTTGTTAGACACCAAATTCCCTTCATTACAGAAAGGCATCTATGGTAATTTCAGCATGCTTGAATTATACTGCTGTTGTATGAAAGGACCCTGGTACCATGCCTTATGGGTCAATTCAGTTTCTTTTAAGTAACACAGTCCATTGCTGAACTTCATTTTACTACCAACTAAAATGCTCTATGCAAAAAATGTCAATTCAGAAACAGCATCCTTTTCTTTCTTCACTCCCTAAACCACTAGTAGTAATTTTAACCACAACCTTTTAGGCAGTTTTGTTTGTTTGTTTGTTTTAGGATCCCAATTACTTGAATTTTATAGGGAACAATATCAGTATCCCCCAGGAGTCAAGCACTGTTGAAATCTGGATTTCTCCTTTTATAAAGTGTGGAGTATCTGACAAGAAGAAAAGGAATATTACAATCTAGTCAACAAATCACTTGGGAGGGGGAAGAATATTAAAACCACAACTGACATTGAATTTCTGGATCTTCATTGTTAAGATCTGGGATTAATATCAATGCTTATTCTACATTATTTGGATTAATGATAATACAACTATTCCTCTAAGTAGCAGAAGTCTTTTTTTTTTTAATTCTTTTTTTTTTTAAGTTATTTATTTATTTTGAGAGAGTGTGTGTGTGTGCAAGGAGGGGAAGGACAGAGAGAGAGAGAGAGGAAGAAAGAGAATCCCAAGCAGGCTCCGTGCTGTCAGCATGGAGCCTGATGAGGGGCTGAAATCCACGAACTGTGAGATTACCACTTGAGATGAAACCAAGAGTCTGGGGCGCCTGGGTGGCTCAGTCGGTTGAGTGTCTGACTTCAGCTCAGGTCACGATCTCGCGGTCCGTGAGTTCGAGCCCCGCGTCGGGCTCTGGGCTGATGGCTCAGAGCCTGGAGCCTGTTTCCGATTCTGTGTCTCCCTCTCTCTCTGCCCCTCCCCCGTTCATGCTCTGTCTCTCTCTCTCTCTCTCAAAAATAAATAAATTAAAAAAAAAAAAAAAAAAAACCAAGAGTCAGACACTTAACTGACTAACCCACCCAGGCATCCGTAAGTAGTAGATTTTTTAAACACTCAGCCTGATCACTCACTTTAATTTTGGTTCCTTGTTCCTTCCTTTCGTTTATGACAATGTGAAATACCATGACCCCATAGGTGATGTCTTGTGTCAAGTAAGTTGCAGGTACCCAATATATCACAGCAAAATAGAAACTGAGCTCTCAAGGTCATATAGGCCATCTCCAACAGGGACTGAACAGTGTAGGACAGAGGGTAGTAAATATTATTTACCAGTTTAAGTTGGGAAAGGTTAGGTATTTTGTTTTTAAATTCTGCTTGTTGCTCAATGTGGTTGAGAAATATAATCTTACTTCAGGTTTCAATAGATTTAGCCAATGTTCTAATCCTCTCAACTTCTTTTTCCATGGGATTCCCTAGTATCACAGTAAACTAGTAAGCACAAATCTCTTTCTTGTCTCTTTTAATTTTTTAAATTTTAAATTTAAAATTTTTATTTATAAAATACACATGAAAGTTACCATCATAACCATTTGTAAGTGTATAGTCAGTGATATTACATTTACACTGTTGTGTGAACCATCACTACCATCCATCCCTAGAACTCTTTTCATCTTGTAAAACCAAACTCTAAACTTACTCAACAATAACTTCCCATTGCCTCTTCCCCCCACCCCTGTTAACCACCATGATACTTTCTGTCTTTATGACTCTGACTGTATAAGTGGAGTATTTGTCTTTTGTGACTTATTTCACTTAGCATGTCTTCCAGGTTCATCCATGTTGTAGCATACTGCAGAATTTCCTTCCTTTCTAAGGTTGAATAATATCCCATTTATGTATATACCACATTTTGTTTATCTATTCATCAATCAAGGATGGGTACTTGGGTTGCTTCCACATTTTAGCTGTTGTGAACAATGCTGCTACAAATATGGGTGTACAAATCTCTTCAAGACCCTGCTTTCAATTCTTTTGGGGACATACCCAGAAGTAGAATTCCTGGATCATATGGTAATTCTATTTTTAATTTTCTGAGTAGTCACCACACTGTTTTCTACATTGGCTACACCATTTAAAAAAAATTTTTTTTTTTTTTTTACATTTGTTTATTTTTGAGAGACAGAGAGAGAGCACAAGCAGGGGAGGGGCAGAGAGAGAGGGAGACACAGAATGCAAAGCAGGCTCCAGGCTCTGAGCTGTCAGCACAGAGCCTGACGTGGCGTTTGAACCCATGAGCCATGAGATCATGACCTGAGCCAAAGTCGGACGCTTAACTGACTGAGCCACCCGGGCACCCCTGGCTATACCATTTTATATTCCCATCAGTAGTGCATAAGGGTTCCAATTTTTCCACATCCTCATCAACACTTATTTTTTTGTTTTTGTTTTAAGTAGACATCCTAATGGGTGTGAAGTAGTATTTCACTGTACTTTTGGTTTGCATTTTCCTAATGATTAGTAATGTTTAGCATCTTTTCATGTGCTCATTAGCCATCTGTATATCTTTTTAGGAAAAATGTCTATTCAAGTCCTTTGCCCATTATTCAATCAAGTCATTGTTTTGTTTTAGAAATTCTCTATGTATTCTGGATATTAACCTCTTATCAGATACATGATTTGCAAATATTTTCTCCTATTGTGTGGGTTGTATTTTTACACTGTGGACAGTGTCTTTTTTGAAGATACATTTTATTTATTTTTTATTTGTATGTAATTTATGCATTTTTTAAAGTTCTTACTGAAATTCAAGTTAGTTAACATACAACGTAATATTAGTTTCAGGTGTACAATAGTGATTCAACACTTCCCTACAATACCATGTGCTCATCACAAGTGCCCTCCTTAATCCCCATCACCTATTTAACCCATTTCCCCAACCTACCTTCAACAGTGTCTTTTTCTTTTAATTTTTATTTTCTAAAATTCTTTTTAAGTATGCTCCATGCCCAACATGGGGCTCAAACTCATGACTCCATGATTAAGAGTCGCATGCTCTACCAACTGAGCCAGCCAGGCACCCCTGATAGTGTCTTTTATTTTTTTATTATTATTATTGCTTTTTACGTTGATTTATTTTTGAGAGAGAGAGAGAGAATGAGAATGAGAATGAGAATGAATGAATATGAGTGGGGAAGGGGCAGAGAAAGAGGGAATCCCAAGCAGATTCTGTGCCATTAGTGTGGAGCCCGATGTGGGGTTTGAACTCACAAACCATGAGATCATGACCCAAGCCAAAATTAGGAGTAGGACACTTAACCGACTGAGCCACCCAGGTGCCCCTCAACAGTGTCTTTTAATGCACAATTTAAAAAAAATTTTTTTAAGTGTTTTTATTTATTACTGAGAGAGGAGAGAGAGGAGAGAGAGGGCTATTCAGGGTCCCTTGTGATTACATATGAATTTTAGGATGGGTTTTCTATTAATAAAAGATGTCATTGGATTTTCATAGGTATTGCATTGAATCTTACTGCTTTGGGTAATACTGACATTTTAACAATATTAAGGCTTCCAATCCATGGGATGTGTTTTCATTTATTTATGTCTTCTTTAAATTCCTTCAGCACTGTTTTGCAGTTTTCATTGTACAAGTCTTTCACCTCCTTGGTTAAGTTAATTCCTAAGTATTTTATTCTTTTTGATGCTCCTGTAAATGATTTTTTTTGTAATTTGGATTACTGACTAGAATCCTTTCATTTCATCTTGCAGGACTCCCTTAAGAATTTCTTGTACAGTAGGTCTAGTGGTCATGAAATGAACTCACTCAGCTTTCGTTTATCTGGGAATGTCATAATTTCTCCCCCACTTTTGTTTTTTGTTTTTAAAGATTTTATCTTTAAGTAATCTCCATACCCAATGTGGGGCTCAAACTCACAACCCTGAGATCAAGAGTCATGCACTCCACTGACAGAGCCTGCCAGGCACACCCCTCCTCACTTCTGAAGGGCAGTCTGGTTGGATACAGGATTTTTGATGGGTAGCTGGTTTTCTTTTAGCACTGCATGTATCAGCCTGTTGTCTTCTGACCGCCAAGGTTTCTGATCAGAAATCTGATAATTGAGGATCCTTGGTATGTGATGATTCACTTCCTTTTTGCTGCTTTCAAGATTCTGTCTTTGTATTTTCACAGTTTGCTTAAAATGTGTCTTGGTCTGGATCTCTTTAAGTTCATCTTACCTGCAGTTTGTTGAGCTTTTTGGATGTTTACAAGTCACGTCTTTCATCAAATTTGGAAAGTGTCAGCCATGATTTCCTCAAAGATTCTTCCTGCTCCTGTCTCTCTCTCTCCTTCCAGGACTACCACAATGTGTATGCTGGTCCACTTGTTTATCACACAGGTCCTCTAGGCTCTGTTTGCTTTTCTTCAATCTTCTTACTTTCTGTTCCTCACACTTGATAATTTCCATTCTCCTATATTCAAATTTGTAGATTCTTTCTTCTGCCTGCTCATATCTACCTTCAAATCCCTCTAGTAAATTTTTCATTTCAGTTACTGTACTTTTCAGTTTCAGAATTTCTTTTTGGTTTCTTTTGAAGTTTTCTCTACCTTTATCGGTATTTCCATACGGTTCACACACTCTTAACTTTTGTCACATCTTCCTTTAGTTCTCTGTACATCTTTAAAACAGTTGTTTTAAAGTCTTTGTCTAGTGGATCTGCCATCAGGTCTTTCTCAGGGAGTTTCTGTTCTTTTTTTTCCTTTGAATACACCACATTTTGCTGTTTCTTTGTATGCCTTGTGATTTTTTGTTGTTGTTGTTGAACACTCGGCATTTTTTTAAGATTTTACTTTTAAGTAATCTCTTACTTAAATCTCTTACCCAATGTGGGGCTCACACTTACAACCCTGAGATCAAAAGCTGCATGCTGCACTGACTGAGCCAGCCAGGTGTCCCGAACACTGGGCATTTGAATCTATTTAATAAAGTAGTAACTCTGGAAATCAGATTCTTCCCTTTCCTCAAGTCTTGTTGATTTTTGTTATTATTTTTGTGATTTTGGTTGTTGTAGGGTATTTCTGTGCTGAGGATCAGTCTGAGGTATAAGCTTGGTATCTTCTTACAACTTTTCTGAGCCTTTCCCTGCACACACACAGTCACTTTCTAATTTTCTTATATATGCAGTTGTTTTCTAAGGGTGCTAGTCTTTATTTATTTATTTATTTATTTATTTATTTGTTTATTTATTTATTTTTTTTAGCGTTTATTTATTTTTGAGACAGAGAGAGACAGAGCATGAATGGGGGAGGGTCAGAGAGAGGGAGACACAGAATCCGAAACAGGCTCCAGGCTCTGAGCTGTCAGCACAGAGCCCGACGCGGGGCTCGAACTCACGGACCGTGAGATCATGACCTGAGCTGAAGTCGGCTGCTTAACCGACTGAGCCACCCAGGCACCCCAGGGTGCTAGTCTTTAATGTCTGGCTCCCAAACAGGGGAAAAGGGAAGAATAAAGTGGGGGAGGTGCCAACCTTTTAAAACTCCCTGAAATCACTTCAGCCAGATGGGGAGGGGCTTGCAACAATGAGGTGAGGTACAACAAAAATGGCTATATACCTCTCTGTCCACACCTCTGTGATCAGATCTGTGATCTGATCAGAGCACAGATCTGATATTTGGAGGACAGGGTCCTTTCTGGCCATCTTAGCTCCCATATGCTGTGGCAAAGCTGCTCCAAAAACACATACACAGCTGCCTCACTCCTGGCTGGGGGTGGGGGAGAGTAGCTACTACTGTGCTGAGCTGAAACTGACTAAAATTAATCATAATTTACCTTCCAATCCTTTCCCCCTGTAAATTGCAAGCCTTTTATAGACTCTAGAATTCTCAAATAGTTACATCAGACAGATTCTGCCAGTACAACTGTTGTCTAGGAGGGGAGACAGATTCCTGGTGCTTCCTACTCTGCCACCTTCTCAGAATCTCTCTTTTTTAGTGTAATATTCCCTTGTGACTTTTTTCCAGTAAGGCCATAAACTAAATTCTGGGTCCAATGACTTTAAAACTGGAAATCTGTATGGCTTATCAGGCCTCTCTGGTCCTGAAGAGACTGTTGTCAATTATTGCCTTGCACACTGGATTGTCGTCGTAGTGGAGGAGAGACAGGGAAGAGGTAATAGGTTTGAGGAAGACACAATTGGTTTTTTAACCCACTCTCCATTCCACACCCTTCTCCCTTGCTTGCCTCCCACTATAAAGGCTGAAAAGCCAGATACTCCCTTCCTCAGCCTCCCATACAGCTAAGATTAAAGCGGTCACACAGCTTAGGTCACGAAATCCACAGGGGATTGAGATAGAAGACTGCACTTCTGGGAAAGCTGTTGTTTCCTTATAAAAAGGAAACTAAAAGAGTAAAGTTCCTGGTGCTGCTTCTTTTCTTTTTTTGCTCATCCTGTGACTGTGAGGCAACAAACTTGAGACTAAAAGGTATATGCTAAAAATGGTGGGGCAGGGAGGCTTAGCTGCTCAAATAGTCCTAATTCTAGACTTCTTGCGTTACAAGTGTTCACAAAGTTTTAAGCTATGGGAAATAGTTGCAGCTTAAACCATTGCTAACCAACACATGATGATTTTTAGGATAGATTCTTCCTCATTTTCTATTTAAGGAACTTGGAAATGGAATATGGAAGACAGTATCTCATTCTACATCTTCATGAATATTTATCAGTTGTACCTTAATGTAGAATTCCATTTCACTTTCACATAGCATACCAAATAGATTACTTCATCTCATCATCACCTATTTCCACAAGGTTCCTTACGAATACTGGCAATATACTGTTTGGGCTTTAGGGAAGGACAAAATGGTAAGAGAGAAGCACCTTGTCATGAGGCTCTTAAACCTGAGGTAGTTAAAGATCCTCTTCAATAACATATGGAGTTTTAGGTTGACCCACATCTTCTCTTATTCCTGGCTGCTCTTTACCCTCAAGTACTTAATGGCTGGCTCTGTATTAAACACCAGGGCACTCTTGAGAATTCTACTTAAGACTGAACGAGATGCTGGGTGGCACAATCGGTTGAGTCTGACTCTTGATTTCAGCTCAGGTCATGTTCCCAGGGTCGTGGGACTGAGCCCTGTGTTAGGCTCTGTGTTGGGCTCCGTGCTGGGGCGTGGAGCCTGCTTAAGATTCTCTCCCCCTCTACCACTCTCCCCCAATCACGTGCTCTCTCTTCCTAAAAAAAAAAAAAAAAAAGAATGAACAACAATAGATCCATTATCTTTCTTTAGATAGTGGCTACTTACATAGATGGATTAAATGCTCAGAAATTTTAAGGAACCAGTGCCTAGGAGCAGAGAAATCCCAGCAGTAATTCAGCAGGGCTTGGTCCTGTGTCCGTTACATGGCTGACTGGCTGACTGCTTTCTCCACAGCTCTTGCCTAATGGTAGACCTTTCAGTATTCTACCTTCCAGATGTAGCTCCTTAGTTGGAGTACTATTAAAGTTTAGTTCTTAACAAAACAGGGAAAGCTTTTTGGGTCAAAACGATTATCACACACTCCTATTAGGTTCTTTTGGACATTACACATTTATGTTTTTCAATCTCCACTCTCTTCCCAAATTCTTATTAGGATATTATGAGGTATAGAGCCCTTGAATAAGACATCAAACACTTTTATCTTCTATTTTGCCACACAGTAAGTGTTGTCATGCCTGGATCTTACATATGGGTGGGAAAGACAAGATACAGTGTGAACAGTGTGGGTCCTAACCATCAAAGTTAGTCTGATCTACGACACTGTGTTTTTCTCTTGGGCTGCTGAAAATTTCATTATGGAAAAAGAACAAACACTTCTTGATAATACAGGACATTCTGAATGCTTACAATGAGCTGAGTAGAGCATGTACGAATGACACTACAGAGCCACAATAGCTAAAATTCTGCCCCTTTAAGGACTTATACAATTCATTACTATAACAGTTCAGCCAAAAAAAAAAAAAAAAAAAAAAAAATTGAACCTGGAGGAGAGAGACAGAGACAGAGAGAAAGAGAGGGAGAAGGTAAGGGAGGGAGGAAAGGACAAGGGTGGAAGAGGAAGAGAGGAAAAAAGATAGAAAGATACAGATATCTCAGTCTCCAAAACTCCAAAACTGAGTGTTTCAATGATTGGGACAAGCTTACAAGACTTCACTCACTCACTCACTCACTCTAAAATAACTCCCAAATGCAGCATTATGTTTTTGTTTTAAACAAACTATCAAAACTTAACTGTCCACAGCCTCAGCAACTACAGTAGAGGTTACAGGCTAGTAAAGAAATAGGCAAAGGTTCAAATGGTTTGGCAGGTCCCTTGAATAAACCAGAAGCTTGTAAGATGTACTGATTCTGCCTTGCCACCTTAATTTGATGCAGAAATTCTTACCCTCTTACTGATACATTTAGCAGACTGATTATCTTTGTGTCTGACTTGGAAAGCCCTGAGATAAAACCAAGCAAACAGGAAACTCCTTGTATTTTGGATGTGTTTTTTAGCCATAAGAGGTATTTTTTGCAATGTTGGCCACTGAACAGAGGTCTGCATTAGAAGAACACAGGCAGGCAGGGGAAAAGAATGCAACCTATGCTGCCTAACAGTAACACTTAGCCACACGCTTCTCGACTATCCGTAGTGATCCAATACGGCAGCAACATCAGTGCTGGGGAAACTGCCCCTGCCAACCTTTCCAGCCGCATCTCCCACTGCTATCACAATCCATGCTGCATCATCACCAAGCTACCTGCAGTTCCTCTGAATGTACCATGCTGTCTCCTTCTTTTGTGTCTGCTCTTATGTGTGGAATACTCTTCTCTAATATTCTTCTTTACCTTCTCTGTCTGGCAAAAATATATACATATACATACATATATATATATATATATATATACACACACACACACACACACACACACACACATACATACATATATGTCTATATTTTTTTTTTTTGGCAAATTTTTGCCCATCTTTCAAAACTGTTAAAACATCATCTCCTCCAGGAAACCTTCCCTGATGTCTACCAGCCCTCTCTGAACTTGCAAATATTTGTTTTATTACATTTATCATATTACAATGTAACTACATTTTTACGTATCTGACTTCCCTATGAGACAGTGAATACTTTGTCTTTTACATCTTTCTGTCACTAGTATCTAGCATGGTGTCTAACACTATTTAAGTATTCAAGTATTTCATTTTTATTTTTTTTAAATATAATTTATTGTCAAATTGGCTAACCTACAGGGTGTACAGGGTGCTCTTGGTTTTAGGGGTAGATTCCCGTGGTTCATCGCTTACGTACAACACCCAGTGCTCATCCCAACAAGCGCCCTCCTCAATGCTCATCACCCATTTCCCCCTCTCCTACACCCCCCCTCAAATATATATATTTTTCATTAAACTAAAGCCACAAAAGCTAATTAGAGTCTGACTGAACTGAGAAAATTATTCATGGGCTAGTTTCTGGAAACCTGTCCCCAGTCTTAACTCAAGGTTGGAAATACCTGGCAAAATACACAAAGGGAAATGCCTTAATTTTATTCTTACAACAGATCCTCTGTGTGCACCAAGTCTCTCACCAGAGACATTTGTGAAAATCCATATTCAATTTTTGACTGTGGGCTAAAATGATAACAAATTGTTCCAATTATATAGAACCTCCCATCCTATTATATCAGAATGTAGACAAAACCAGGAGGTGCTAATGGGATCCTATTAACCTTCACATTAACCTATCACATTACAACAGTCCCATCTGTTAAGGGAAGAGAGGAAAGAAAGGATAAATAAAGGCCATTAAGCATACTGATGGGTGTCAAGGAGGAATGAAGACTGGTACTCCTAGTCCTCACTTCTTGGTAACAAGTCACTATAGCAAAAGATTTCAAAGCACTGTGTGGTAGGCTTATAATGGCTCATATATTAGTTTGCTAAAGCTAACCCGAAACAACAGAAAATTAATTGTCTCACAATTCCATAGGTCAGAAGTCTGAAATCAAGGTGTCAGCAGGGCTGGTTCCTTCTGAAGATGTGAGGGAGAATCTGTTCCATGCTTACCTCCTAGTTTCTGGTGGTTTGCTAGCAATCTCTGGTGTCCCTTGGTTGGCAGTGGCATAACTCTAATCTTTACATGGTGTCTTCCCCGGGTGCATATCTGTGTTCGGTTTCCTCTTTTTATAAGGACATCAGTTATACTGAATTAGGGGCCCAACCTACTCTAGTATGATCTCATATTACTAATCATATCTACAACAATCCTGTTTCCAAATAAGGTCACATTCTGAGATACATTCTGAGATAAGGACACATTCTGAGTCCTAACTTGGGGTTAGGACTTAACATGTAAATTTTTGGGGACACAATTCAACCCATAACAGCTCCCAAAGATATGCCCGTGTCCTAATTGCTAGTCCCCACAAATGTTAACCTAGATGATGACTGAACTGAAGATTTTGATATGAAGAGCTTATCCTGGATGATGCAGCTGGGCCCTCAATGCTATCACAAGTATCCTTGTAAGAGCAAGGCAAAGGGAGACACAAAGAGGAGAGGGTAATTTGAAGACAGAAGCAGAGATCGATGTGGCCATAAGCCAAAAAATGTCAGCAGCCACCAAAAGCTGGAAGAGGCAAGGAAAGGATTCTTCTGAGTGCCTCCAGAGGCAATGTGACTCTGTTCATAGCTTGATTTCAGACTTCTGGCCTCTTGAACTATGACCATAACAAATATGGTAGTTTTTGGTAGAGTGTCAAAGTGAATCAAAAGACAAGACTCAACTACATGTTGTTTATAAGAAATTCACTTTAAACATAAAGACATAAAGACATAAAGACATAAATAAATAAATAAATAACACATAAAGAGCAAAGGGATGGAGAAAGATATACCATTGTAACATTAATTACAAAGAGAGAAAACTTCAGAGCAAGGAACATTATCAGGAATAAAGAGGGGCCTTACACAGTAATAAAGGTGTCAATACTTCAAGACAGAGCAATCCTTAATACCTATGTGCCCAACAAGAGAGTGTCAAAATATGTGAGGCCAAAACTGATGAGAAAGAGAAATAGGTGAATCTACTATTATAGTTGGAGACTTTAACACTGCTCTATCAGAAATGGACAAATCCAGCAGGCAGAAAATCAGTAAAGACACAGATGAATTCAACAGAGCCATCAATGAACTAAAATGACATCTATAGAAAACTTCATCCAAGAATAGCAGATTACACATTCTTCTCAAATTCACATGGAAGGCACATTCACCAAGACAGACCACATTCTGGGTCATACAACACACCTTAAAAAATGTAAAAGAACTGGGGCACCTGGGTGGCTCAGCTGGTTCAGCGTCCAACTCTTGATTTGGGCTCAGGTCCTGATCTCATGGTTTGTGAGATTGAGGCCCACATTGGGCTCTGCACTGACAGTGTGGAGCCTGCTTGGGATTCTCTCTCTCTGCCCCTCCCCAACTCGTGCTCCCGCGCTCTCTCAAAATAAATAAATAAACACGAAAAAAAAAAACAAACAACCCAGCAACTGTACTATTTCTGCTCTTAGACCACAATGGAATTAAACTAGAAATCAAAAGGAAAGCAAAAAAGACAGATGAAAAGTCCTCAAATATTTGGAATTAAATAATATTTCTTTTTTTTTCTTCTTTGTTTTTAGTTTTATTTATGTAAGTAATCTCTATACCCAATGCGGGGATCAAACTCACAACCCGGAGATCAAGAGTCGCATGCTCTTCCAACTGAACCAGTGAGGCGCCCCTAAATAACACACAGGTTAGAGAAGAGAAATCTCTAGAGAAATTCTAAAATATTCTGAACTAAATGGAATTAAAACTACACCTTATTGAAATTTGTGGAATACATGAAAGCAGGACTTAGAGGGAAATTTAGAACATGAATGGATATATTAAAAAACAAGAGCAATCCAAAATCAATAATCTAAGCTTCTACTTAGAAAACTAAGGAATGAAGAGCAAATTAAATCCAAAGCAGAGAAAATAAATATTAAAAATTAGAGCAGAAATCAATGAAAATAAAAACAAGAAATCAATAAATGAAACCAATAAAACCAACACTCATTCTTTGCAAGATCAGTAAAATCAATAAATCTCTAGCTATGCTAATTCAGAAAAAAAAAAAAAAAAAAGAGAAAACAAATTACTAACATTATCCATGGGCAGTAAAAGGCTAGCAAAGGAATATTATGTACAACCCTATGCCCCAAAACCTGATAACCTAGATGAAATGAACCAGTTTTTTAGAAGGCACAATCTGTCGGAACTTACATTAAGAAGAAACAGACACACTGAATAGGTCTGTATCTATTAAATAAACTTAACTAATAATTAAAACTTTGCAAAACAGAAAGCACCAGGCCCAAATGGGTTAAATGGTGAATTCTATCAAACATTTAAGGAAAAAAAAAAATCATACCAATTCTCTATGATCTCCTCCAGAGGACATAGGTAGAGGGAATACTCCCTAACTTATTCTATGAGGACAGCATTACCCTAAAACCAAACCCAGGCAACGATATTACAAGAAATCACAGACCAATGTTTCTCATGAATATGGATGCAAATATCTTCAACAAGAAAGTAAGTAAAATCCAACAATGTATAAAAAGAATTATACATCACAATCAAGTGAGATTTATCCCAGGTATGCAAGGATGGTTCAACATTCAAAAAATAATTAATGTAATACATCATACTGTCAGGCTAAAGAAAAATCACATGATCATATCAATAGGTGCAAAAAAAGCATTTGACAAAATCCTACACCAATGATAAAAACTCTCAGCAAACTAAGAATATAGAAGAACTTCCTCAACTTGATAAAGAACATCTACAAAAAACCTACAGCGAACATCATACTTAATGTTGAGAAACTCGAAGCTTTCCCACTAAGATTAGGTACAAGACAAGGATGTTTCCTCCCACTACTCCTTTTCAATACTGTCCCAGAAGTCCTAGCTAATGCAATAAGACAAGAAAAGGAAATAAAAGGTATACAGATTGGGAAGGAAGAAATAAAACTGTCTTTGTTGGTAGATGGCATAATCATTATGTAGAAAATCCAAAAGAATCAACAACAACAACAAAAAATTCCTGAAATTAATAAGTAGTTACAATAAAGTTGCAGGATACAAAGTTAATATACAACAGTCAACTGTTTTTTCAATATTGTCAAGATGTCAATTCTTCCCAATGTGATCCATAGATTCAATGCAATCCCAATCAAAATGTCAGCAAATTATTTTGTGGATGTCAACAAACTAATTCTAAAGTTTAAGTGGAGAGGCAAAAGACCCACACTAGCCAACACAATATTGAAGGAGGACAATGTTGACAGATTGACACTACCCAACTTCAAAACATACTCTAAAGCTACAGTAATCAAGACAATGTAGTATTGGTGAAAGAACAGACAAAAAGACCAACGAAACAGGATAGAGAGCCCAGAAGTAGACCCATAGAAATATACAGTCAACTGATCTTTAACAAAGGAACAAAGGCAATATAATGGAGCAAAGATACTCTTTTCAACAAATGGTGCTCAGACAAATGGACGTTCATATACAAAAAAAAAAAAAAAAAAAAAATCTAAACACAGACCTTACAGTCTTCATCACAGACATAAATGTAAAAGGCAAAACTATAAAACTCCTGGTGCATCTAAGTGGCTCAGTTGCTTGAGTGTCCAACTTCAGCTCAAGTCATGATCTCATAGATCTTGAGTTCGAGCCATGTATCAGGCTCTCTGCTGTTAGTGCAGAGCCTGTTTCAGATCCTCTGTCTCCCCTTCTCTCTGTCCTTCCCCTGTTCTCTATCTCTCAAAAATAAATAAACATAAGTAAGTAAACAAACAAATAGACATTAAAAAAATTATAAAACTCCTACAAGATAACATACAAAATTTAGGTAATCTTGGATTTGGTAATAAACTTTTTAGATATACCAAAGGCATACAATTCATGAAAGAAATAATTGATAAGCTGGACTTGTTAAAATTAAAAACTTCTGCTCTGTGAAAGCCAATATCAAGAGAATGAGAACTCAAGCCACAGAATGGGAGAAAATATTTGCAAAAGACACATCTGATAAAGAAAAATATATATCCAAAACATACCAAAAAAACCCTCTGAAAACTCAATATGAAAAAAACAACCCAATTAAAAAATGGGCCAAAGACAGACAGTCCACCAAAGAAGATATACAGATGGCAAATAAGCACATGAAAAGATGTCTCACATCACTTGTCATCAGGAAAACACGAATTAAAACAACAATGACATACCTCTACCTACCTATTCAAATGGCCAAAATCCAGATCATTAACAACACTGAATGCTGATTATGGTGTGAAACAGTAGGAACTCTCTCATTCATTGCTGGTAGGAATGCAAAATGGTATAGCCACTTTGGATGACAGTTTGGCTGTTTCTTACAAAAGTAAACATACTCTTAACCATATGATCTATTAATCATGCTCTTTGGTATTTATCCAAAGCAGGTGAAAACTCATGACCACACAGAAACCTACACATGAATGTTTACAGCTTTACTCATAGTTGCCAAAACCTGCAAGCAACCACGATATCTTTCAGTAGGTGAATGGATAAATAAACTGTGGTATGTCCAGACAACAGAATATTATTCAGCACCAAAAATGAATGGGGTATCAAGCCAAGAAAAGACATGGAGGAACCTTAAGTGCATATCACTAACGCATATTAGGTGAAAGACGCCAATCTGAAAAGGGTACCTGCTGCATGATTCCAACCAATGTCTTGCTGAAAAAGGCAAAATGGTAAAGATAGTAAAAAGATCAGTGGTTGCTGGGGGACAGGGGAAGAATAGCACAGAGGATTTTTAGGGCAGTGAAAATATTTTATGATAACAGAATAATGGATACATGTCATTATACCTTTGTCCAAACCTATCAAAGGTACAATACCAAGAGTGAATCCTGAAGTAAACCATGGACTCTGTATGATAATGATATGTCAGGGTAGGTTCATCAGTCGTAGCAAATGTACCACTCAGCTGGAGGATGCTGTGGGGGCAGGGAATATATGGGGAATCTCTATACCTTCCCCTCAATTTTGCTGTGACCTACAACAGCTCTAAAAAAATAAAGCCTTAGGGGTACGTGAGAGGCTCAGTCAGTTAAGTGTCCGACTCTTGATTTTAGCTTAGGTCATGATCTCATGGTTCATGAGATTGAGCCCAACAATGGGCTCTGAGCTGACAGGGTGGAGCCAGCTTGGGATTCTCTCTCTCCCTCTCTCTCTCTGCCCCTCCTATGTGCACACACTCTCTCTCTCAAAAACAAACAAAAAAAACAGACAAAAAAAAACAAACAAAACAAAACAAAACAAAAAAAAAAAACCATTTTTTAATTAAATAAAAATAAAGCCTGAAAAAAGTTGAAAACGATGAAGGAAAAATAAATAGTTTGAAGCATGCTTCTTCTCAGAGGGCTCAGAAAAGAGCCTGAAAAATTAAGCCTGAAGTACTCATTGCTGATTATTCTAATGTTAAAACAGAAAAGCACAGCATAGCAGAAAGTCCAGCTTCCAAGCAAGAACTGTTGTCTCTTTGACAGAGCTCCAGTCCAATTATGCCCTAGCCGCTGATTTTTCTATCACCACTTCCCCTTTGTTTCAGAGACAGCATCCACGACCTTCTGTTCATGCGGTGGAGGAAGAAATTGCTTCCCAGAAAGACTTAGCCCACTGCATTTTACTAGATAAAGAAAAAACAAAAAGTCATTCGACTCTGACAAGCTGATTACTGTCTATGGAGGAGCAAAATGCCTCCCTTAGGACTAAGAAAATAGCCAACAAGGAATACGTTCAAACCTTTAACCACTGCTCTGCCAAGAGCTGCTGCATTATGTGCACACTACGCTTTCTCCTCTGAGTGGTCACATGTGCAGAACTGAAAGTACAAGCCTCCATAAGGAGGGTGTCTGGCTGTGGTTTCAAATGCATATAAAGTGAAAGAATGCTCAAATAAAGTCTCCACTTTTGCATTATCTAGGTAAAAATTAGAAGGAAAGAAAAGGAAAGGCTGAAGAGGGAATAGCTAAATAGCTAAACTGAATCTAATATAGTGCCTTATAAAACAAATTTAGACACCTAGACCCCTGAAACTTTTATTTACTTACTTTTAAATTTTTTAATGATTTTTATTTATTTTTGAGAGAGGGACACACACACACAGACACACACACACACAGCATGAGTGGGGAAGGGCAGAGAGAGCAGGAGACACAGAATCCAAAGCAGGCTCCAGGCTCTGAGCTGTCAGCACACAGCCCCCGACATGGGGCTTGAACCCATGAACTGTGAGATCATGACCTGAGGCAAAGTCAGATGCTTAACTGACTGAGCCACCCAGGTGCCCCACAGACCCCTAAGAAGTTTAGAGTAACTACTTTTACTGTCCCCTCCCAATACAGCCGAAGTGGACTACAGTCTCTTTCTTAGTCCTAAGAAATACCTCAAACTGAAACAAAATGGCAAATGTCTGAAGTCATGAACATAATACAGTGTAAAAAATTAATACACACAGATTGTCACTGTGTACAGAGAAATGATGTTCGCTGAAGTGACAAATGTCTCTAATACTATCTGCTCACTCTGGTATTAGAGAGCAAACTCCACCTTCGATACCACAACCGAGATCTTTACAACTACATCAACAAATTTTTTTACTTGATTCAAGTAACTCATGCCGGTAAACGAATTTATTTGTCTTTTTCCCAGTCAGTGATCTTGAGAACAGACACAAAAACAAAGTAACTGAGGCTCAGTATTAAAATGCAGGCCTTTAAAAAAAAAAATTCATCCATCTATCCTATTAAGCTGCCACTGTCTGTCTGATAACCTGTTCAAGCTTAGAGTCCAGCTTAGAGTCTCTGATAGGTTGCTGCTTTGAATCACCTTTTCTCTGCAATTATGGTTTTATAGGAACTCCAGGCGGGACACAGACAAGACAGACACACACACACACAAACACACACAGAAGTGCATGCATACAACTAACTGGCCTGTCAGAGGCATCCAGCAAAATAAACAAATGAGATCTCTGACCCCTAGAGTGATCACTTTAGTAGTCTGTAACTTGCCCAATAAGGCATTCTCAGCTCTGAAGCCAAGAATTTGACTTCTTAGGCAGAAGTAGAAAAGACAAGACTTCAGTCAGATATTTTCTACAGTTGAACACAGAGTTTCACACAGTCCACAGTTATACAATGAATCATTATCAGAATCAAGAAGGAAAATGTATATTTTAAGCAACTTTCCAGTAAAATAAAAAGACATTCAGACAAAACATACAAAGAATTCTTTTACTATAAATATCAACCATGAGACTCTCCAACCTCTTTCAGTCCTTTATGTGTACTTCCACACATTTTTATCACAAATCATTTCATGTAAATATTTCCATACATCTACTTAGCCACAGATTTTCACTTCCAATGAAAAATGAGATATCCCCTGCGTTAATACACCACAATGGAAATGCAAAGACTAGATGTCTGGAAGTGCTATGAAATCAAAGAGGAGGATGTAAGATCTGAGTAGAGAAGAATTTTATTATTATTCAACAGGTAAGACCCTCCATGCAGCTATATGCCAAAAACTTCAGAGAATAAACAAGCTGGCAATCACCAAGCAGAATACACATCTCACTGCACCGTTAACAAACTTCTAACCATATCCTAGTTCCACCTTAGTCACATTTCCTCTTGTCACCAATCAGTATGGCAGCCACTATAACCGAAGCCCCACCACTACATGACACTACACAAAGCAAGACACCCAGACAGCATCATGTGTACTGGGGAGCTTTACAGACATAAAACTAAGATTGAGAAGAAGGGAATATGAATCAGGAAGTGAGCCAACAGAGAATTCACAAAGACGACACCACAATGCTTCTTTAGGGCCTATCAGTGGAGGATGCCGAAACTATGATTTTGAGGTCCCAGTTTTCTAGTTCTACCTTTCTGGTTGGTCAAGAATCTGTTTTCTTTCTCATCTTAAAATCATGTCCCTGCTACACAACAGTGGTTGTTTACCTCACAGAGAGTTCATCACATCTCAGCAGCATTCCCAGGCAAATAAAAAACCATTACAGATTAAGGCTCATGCGGCTGCAGAGAGGTCTCTTCATCTGAGTAAGAATTCTTATCTTTTTGTACAGTTGTAGACCCAGCTCTCTCTGGCATAGCAGCCAAATGCCTAGATCAGTAATAACCTGTTGTCAGGACTTACTTAACTGATTGCACTGGGACCATTTGCCAAAAAATTACTGCTTATTCTCTCTCTCTCTCTCTCTCTCTCTCTCTCTCTCTTTTTTCCCCCTATGCTAGATGGGTATATTTACATGTACAAGGAGAATAATAAGAAGCCACTTTAGCCTAGTAGTTAAAGAGTGCCAGTCTGGAATCTATCTGGTCACACAAAATATCGTGTGACCTCATCTGAGTTATTCAGTCTCTCTGAGCCTTAGTTTTCTCATCTGTACAATAGGGATATTATATCCTCCTTCAGGGGATCTCTAGGGTTAAATAATATCTATAAAAGCACTTTTTGCACAGTACATAAGAGCTCAGTTAGCTATTGTATACTGCTATTGCTGTTATTATTATTACATTGATAAAGTTAAATAATTTTCTTTGTATTTTGTCCTCTCCCATTCCCCCCATATGATCCTTGGGTGGAATATAATTTTCCGTATCATACAGACACAACATGTCCTCTAAATTGTGTATGTATGTACATGTATACATGTATCTGTTGCTCTGCACTCAGATATTAATCCCCAACATCACGTTATAGAGCCTTCCCTAGGCTAATGTTCACTTTACCACAGAGTCAGTTCAGTTCAACAAGCAGGATAACTAAATTAGCACTGAGGCCAAAGCTGGAAGATTCTCATGTGGAGCCAAACGTAGAAGGTGTAGAGTCACTATTTTTATGAAAAGAGATCTTACCCAATACCAGGAAGTTGGAATTCTAAGTAGATAGGAAACTTGAATCTTAGAACTAGAGAAATCAGGTCACTCTCCTTCCCCCATATTTTATCAATATAAATTTTCCAGAACAGGAAAAGGAGGAAATGTCTCTCTTTCTAGCCAAAGAGATTTAATTAAGTTGCTTCTAGTGTTCATTAGTGTCCTTCTTAAGATTTATACTTCTCAACTATCTTCCAGTAGAAGGAAGCTGAGATAGCCCAAAACAAAACTAAGAAATACATGTTTATCTTTGACATCCTCAAAAGTTGCCATGTCTCCTTTGCTCAAGAACCATTCCACCTAAGCCAGTCCTCATCCACTATCCCTTAACCCAGATAAAACCTTCTCCTCGTTTATGTAGCCAGTACTACATCTATGATTAAACTGATTTATACTAAAGTGCCAATGACAGCTCCCTATCTACTTTTCTAATAACTTATTCGTTATGAATCTTTAACTAATGTAGAAGTATAGAGGATTACTTTTAGACAGGGAGTCTTTCTTATTTACCTTTAAATTGCACTGATTTTCTTTAGTCACATATAAGGCTGCCCATGGGAGCAACGGAAAGGAGACTTTATTGTCCTCAACCTCAAAGGAAAAGGGATCATGGGCTCTACTTCCTCTTGCTTTGCTCAGACCTAACACCGGGACTCTCCAGATACATACAGCCCATTCAATGTTCATCCTATCCTTTTTTGCTCCCAACACATAGAACCAGTAGAACAGTCACTAGGCAAGCCAAATCTTTTAACATCAGAGAAACTCCCAGTAGAGAAGAAAGGCTGCCACTTTCATCTTCCTGGAGAGATTCTCGGGACTTTTAGAGGGACCTTGGAGCTGTGACCTCAAATGTTTAATTTTCTCTCCTCCTTTCCCCAGCTATTCCTAACTGTAGGGTTATCTACCCACAACTATTTTTTTTAAGATTTTTTAAAAAGTAATCTCTACACCCAATGTGGGTCTCGAACTTATAACCCCAAGATCAAGAGTCACACACTCCGCCGACTGAGCCAGCCAGGCACCCTTATCTGTTCACAACTTTAAAGAATTAGAGGACTGCATGATTCTAATTATAGGGCATTCTGGAAAAGGCAAAACTACGGAGACAGTAAAAAGATCAGTGGTTACCAAGGGTTGGAGGTAGGAGTGGGGAGGGATGAATAGATAGAACACAGGGGATTTTTTAGGCCAATTAAACTATCCTGTATGATACTGTAATGGTGAGTACATATTATTATACATTTGTCAAAACCCACAGAATGTACAACACAAAGATTAAACTCTAATGTAGATTATGGACTTTAGTTAATATTAATGTATCAACATTGGCTCATCAGTTGTAATACATGTACCACACTAATACAAGATATGGTAGCGGAGAACTCCAATACTTTCCACCCAATTTTTTGTAAATGTAAATGTAAAACTGATCGAAAGAATAAAGTCTATTTTTTTTTTTTTTAATTAGAGGAAGCACTGCTTAATAATCCCCGCCAGGTACAATGACTAGTAACAACCAAGATAAGCTATACAAGAAGAAGGCAAAAAGTAAAAAATGAGACTATGGAGCTTGATGAAACTACAGAGCTTGATCTCAAAATAAACGATGATAACTGAAGACAAGGAAAGAGGCTTGAGGAAGTGAGTGAAGGAGAGAGAGACAACTCTCACATCACTTTTACTGACTGGTATGCAAAAACTAAAACAAATGTTTTCTCCCTCAGAGAAAGAGAAGAGAAACCAAGTTTATAAGGGGTACTGAGATACTTGGCAGAAAAATCACCAGCATTAAGCCTCTGGCATACTTACAAGTGTCACCCTGATGCCTCTCCCTGTGGCTAAGAAATCAGAGCTGTCATTGTAACCAAGTCTGCAACCTGTGCTCGCGCCAATCTTTATGGTAAATTGAGGTCTTTTTTCAGGAAAATCAAGGGATAATTGCCCAGTATCAAAAGAAGATATGACCCCTGGGAGGAGAAAGGAGGCGTTCCTTTTGCCACAGGATGATTCTCTCCGGAGGCTCTTCGAGAGACTATGTCTTTGATAAGCGGAGCTGCAACTCTGACAGCCAATCTGCTGAATGCCGAGCAGAGCACTCAGCTTTCTACAATGACTCAAAGGACACGGCCAGGCTGCAGATTTATTCTGCTGACTTTCCCTGCAGAGCTACTCAAGTTTTTCAAAGGCAAAAAGGAAGAACTCTTTCCTTACACCCAGGGAATTGCAGATTCCTCCTGGGATCTAAAGACAGAACTATGTTTGCTCAAAATCTGACATCATCGATGTGAACAAGATTTAAGAGCTGGAATGATGGCTGGCAATTTTAGTCTTTAGAGCAGAAGTTGGTTCAGCTCTTCAATCTGCCGGCAGGATCAGCAGCCACACAGGGCACATGGCGTGCCAGACTGGGAATGGGCTAATTTCAAAATTCATTCTCATTCTCTCTGTACTTTCACATGACAATTGCAAATAGGCCAGATTCTTACCAAAGCACAATCTTAGGTGGTATATTTCCCTGCACAAAGAAATTTCAAAGTAAAAACACAAAGGTGCCGTTACAAAGAGATAAACCGCAAAGCTTCCATCTTTTCTCCACAATGTTTACCTCCGTGAAATCTTATCCTTAGCCTGAAAATTTTCTGAGGGATTTAAGAAACAAAATATATCCACAATAAACTATTAATAGCAGCATTCCTCCCTCACAATTTGTATGTCACTTCTTCAAGATGAGATTTTAAAAGAGAAAAGCTTTCTATGTATCCTAAGTTGAAAGTAACGGCCATGTGCTATGATTTATAGGACAGTCCCTCTATAGTTAAATAGATTCGACCCTCAACAGACAAAAGAAAACTAGGCTTGAGAGTTAAGATAAGCAATTTCTGTGCGAAACCTTTTTTATCTTATGACAAACAAAGATTTTAAAACATTAAAATTTAGAGACAATCAGTTCTATTTTTATTTAAAATATGCATTGCTGTTCTGAGCAAGTACCCTGAAATAGGTACTGGAGCAAGGGTAATAGCAATTGCGAAATATAGCACAGAAATTTATAAGCAGAAAATCAGAATAAGACTTTTTTCCCCAAGAGCAAAATATATAACCCTTTCGACAAAAACAAATGAAAAAAAGGACAAAAATAAAGGCATTCTGCTTTATAAATAATACTGGCAAACAATAAGTATCTTACATTTTTAGATATAAATTTAGCTAAGTGTTTACTAATACTTGCAACTGTAACCCTTTCAAAGGGGCTTATCATTTGGCTATAAAGACTCAATTAAGATCAAGACTTGGCTCTTCCCTAACTCCAGATGAAGGGGTTTTTCTTGTACTGCAAGTCCCATTGAAAAAGGACATTGTGTTTTAATAGAAGTCACTGGCATATGGTTAAAAAGCTTAAGTTTGTCCGGTTCCATCCTTTGAGCAGAACACTGAGGTTCTCTTTCCTCTCCTATGAAAGAGCTTCCAGACAGCATCTCTTGCACCGTGTTCATAATGCACAATTTATCGGCATTTCGTTTCCTTTTTCTAAATGGCCGGGAGGGAAGAAGAGCTCCACAGCCACCGTGTGTGGTTAGTAATGGCGCTTTTACTTGTCATTGTACAAAGCCTGTTAAATATTTACAACACAGACAGCAATATCTAGTCCTAAACACCCAGTTGTGAGTTTGAATTTTTTTAGAAATAAATCTATGACAAGTTTTCCCCAGCAAAACGCCAGAAGACTTTACTAACAGCTTCAAGAGACCCAGCGGGTCCAGAGGAGCAGTTATAGGCCATCTGGTGATTACTTATTATTATTTATACAGCACTGTAGATGTACACACAGATGTGTTATGAATCCACATACAGAGTAGGCCCTAACAAGGGCTTCAGACAAAATGCGACTGCTGAGCAAGTCAATCTGCATTAAAGAAACACACTAACCAGAAAGAGGGAACACTCTGGCTGTTCTTCAATCTGCCGCATTAGCTGGAAGAGTATTTGATAAAAGAATGATGAATTCTACACAACGATGACAATATCTTGCAAGTTAACAACCTAGCTATATGTGGTTTTGCAGGGGTGGCAAAAGAGGGACTAACGAAGGACAGGCTCCCAGAGACAGAAGGCAGTTTGTGAAAGAAGGGACTAACAAACAGCCTCTCTCCTGATTTAGGAAGAACGGAGATACAAAGATACTGGATTTTATTTTTTTTCCACCAGGAATGCTCTGAGAACAGCTTCTGGGCTCCCATTCCAAATATTAAGTCATACCCAAGGAAAACAAGAGTGAATAACTGAAAAATTTCATCTTCATTTCCTGGGTATAGCTCTAATTAGGTTCATACAGCCTCTCCCCCCCCCCCCCACCCCCCCCACCCCCCTCGGCAAACTGGAGCAGGGATGCTTTTAATCTACCATGTTCTTAGTAACGTAACAATAACTGTAATACGAAAACCTAAAATAATCAACCACACGTTTCTAAGGGCAAGCGTCAAGAGTGCCAGATCTGACGTTAAAAACAGGTTGGATTCCTTGCTCTTAATACATTTATAGTTTTAAAAACCCCAGTCCCAATTTTGTCTACACAATGCAAAATGGTGGTCTACTTCCATCACAAGGCTACATAAAACTGCAGCATAGTCAGAGTGGACTGAAAGTTATTGCAAAATCAACATATTATTACAAAAAACAAGGTTAGCATTTGGCCTAATTGTGTATAATGCAGTGTATTTTCAGCTGCCTGACAGCATGCAGGCACTCTTACCAGATGGGAACTGGATGAATTATTGAATGAAATATGAATTATTAAATAAAAATTTGAATTTTTTTAAACTCTTGGCAGGGGGTGAGGAAGAAAGGCTTATCTGTCTGCCTGAAATTGCCCTCACCTGTCGAAGCATGTAAATATGGTACGTACCACCATAAATGGGGTTTACCTAACCAGCCATTTCTTTCCTTGTTATTCTCTAATTCAAGATGCTCCCCTAACATAAAGAATTAGTAACCAGCACCAACCCATTTTCCTTCTTTTCTTTTGTGTCAATGCCAGGTAATAGGGAAACATGCCAAAAGGATAGAATTAAAAATCCAGAGTCCCATAGTACCAGTATGGTCCATTTAAAGGGAGGGCTGGGATAACAGAAAAAGTCTCTATAGATTTGTGTTACATAGGCAATAAAACATATACCTTTGTAGTATGCCGGCATTTAACCAATCATAGAAGCTATTTGTTGCCTCATATATTACAAAGCAATAGAGATTTAAGGGATAATGTTCATGGAGGCAGAGGATACGAAGCAATAAACAGCACTGGAGGTTGGTTAAATGCCAAGTGAAGCCAGGACTACAGCACCATAAACATTATTCCTATTATATGACAAGATAAGGAGGTACAAGAAGCTGCCCTCAATCCCACCACAACTAGGGCTCTATTGCTATTCTTGGCCTTAGAAAGGGAAAGCAGGCCCTGGAGGTCTATGAGCTAGTTATGTGTTTCAGGTCTCAGATATGAACAGAACCTCAACCTGTACCTAAATGTCCTCTGGGAGAAGAAAAGATCTGGTAGGACACATCCGTAGGGGAAAAAAAATAACAAGAGCTGATCAGGTCACACTGGACAGAGAAACAATCAAAAGATTTGTCCTTAAAAGGACAGAGTTGATACAGAGTTGGTTATGACAGAAATCTTTCTCAGTGGCTAATAATGGGATGATACTGTGCATTAGAAGTATCTCCTCCGAGGAAATGTGTTCCTGTTCTTAAGGAAATAGACATTCTAAGTAATAAGCTTATATGATCAGCTTCTGCTCAAAGGCTTTGTTATGATAACCAGAAGGACTACTGAAATCTGTGTAATTTGTACTGTAAAACAGTGTCATGTTCCAGAGAGGGAGGTATGGGAATATGGAATTTGTTGACTTCTAGTAATAAAAACTGGACAAAAAACGTCTAAAAGATAAGTTATCTAACTGCATTTACAAATCCAAGATTACTGTCAAAAACATAGTACAGCTGACCTTCGAATGACACGGGTGTGAACTGGGCAGGTCCATTTGATAAACATAGTACAATGCTGTAAATTTTTTCTACCTTACAATTTCCCTAATAACATTTTCTTTTCTCTGCTTACTCGATTGTGAGAATACAGCATACAGTACATATAACATACAAAATATGAGTTAATCAACCATTTATGTTATCGGTAAGGCTTTAGGTCAACAGTAAGCTATTAGTAGTTAAGTTTTTGGGGGAGTCAAAAGTTGTATGCAGATTTTCAACTCCCCACGGGTGTTCCTAACCCCTTCACTGTTCAAGGGTCAACTGTAATTGTTTCTGCTTGCACATAAAATAAAACAACTTTACAATCCATCTTTAAATAAAAATGTCTCTCAAAGCATCAAAAACTTAAAAGACTGGGGCGCCTGAGTAGCTCAGGTCATGATCTCTCGGTTTGTGGGTTCCAGCCCCACGCAGAGCCCCACGTCGGGCTCTGTCTGTGCTGACAGCTCAGAGCCTGGAGCCTGTGAGTTCTGTGTCTCCCTCTCTCTCTGCCCCTCCCCACTCACACTGTTTTTCTCTCTCTCTCTCTCTCAAAAATGAATAAACATTAAAAAAAATTAAAAGAAAAAAAAACTTAAAAGACTACCTAAATTCAGCACCAAAGAAACTTTTATTATTTTAATAACAGAAGCAAAGCCATTTTATGGTCAGAATGGTTTTAATTAGATGCTATCTTATAAACATTTCAAAAACCCAAACCACTCAAATTCAACCAACCCTTTGCCACAGGGTATCTGGGGTACTGTTGCCTTAACAACACTAACCCATTCTCTGGAGGCAGCTCTATTAACTACTCCTGCTACCACATTCCATAGAGAGGTATTAGCAAGAATATTGGTTTCCCTAAGTTCCTCTTCATGAGAGTGATTAGGCCTCAAGAGAAACACGGTCTCAACAGGAGAACAGAAATGAAAGGGCTCAAAACACCCTCTCATCTGTCTTTTCAGACAAGAATGCAGAGAACACAACCTTCAGCAGCCATCTTTTTTAAAAAAAGTACATGCAGCATATTTAGAATTCAGCTGTGTCACATCAGACTTACTGTTGGGAAGTGGATCATGAACAGAATCCAAAAATAACAGCCATTAAAGACCTAGCAACCAAAACATGTTTACGTATCCATTGAAAGCCCAGTGGTTTTGATTATATGGTGGAGAGCATAATCCACTAGTCTATTTTAGGTAAATTTTCCTTTCACCTTCCCTTAATATTAAGGCGTAAGATGATTTCTGAGTTTAGGGCCCATTGGGTAAAGTCCGGGCACAGAACAGATATTGAAATAATGCAAGATTCATATAGTTTTCATCTGTTGGTTGGTTTTTTACGGATCAGTCTCTTGCATTGTAATTTGCTTTCATTCCTTCTTCCGCTAAGTGGTATACCGGAGCCACCGATTTTTGAGGCTTCTATGGCAGTAAGTTCCAAACTGTGTCTTGTAAAAATTATCATGATCCTTATCGCCAGTCCTGGAATTTACATAGCCTTTTAAAAAAGTTATTATTCTACCATTTCTGGAATAAAAAATTTGAATCAATGACAGAGGATTATACATAGCTTGAAGGCCTCAAAGGGGCTCCAGGATGAAACCATTTTCAAGGGATATAAGGAAGTTGGATGACAGGCCATGGGTAGTTCGCTTTCCCAAATTTATCTTCTCTGCCAGATTTCCACTATTTCATATAATAGAAAGCAATCACAGTAAAGTGAGTCTTGCAGAGATCCTAGAGTTAAATTTTACTTAGATATTGGGAGAAACTTGGAATAAGACTAAATATAACTAAAGAACTACAATTTTACCTAACCATAAAGTTCTGACATGCAAAGGAGTTACCTTCATAGACTTAAGCCGTAGTTTTCTATGCTTTTGTATGAAACAAGTACCTTGAATCCAAAAGAAGATACTCATCTCCCTGAGTACCATATCCACTAAAGGGAAAAAAAGCCTTTGGGACTTATACTAGAGGTTATAATGAGTCCTAACAACCAAAATACCAGCAGACAGTTCAGAAATGGGAGGAAGAATAGGGGAAGGAAAAGGCTTATGATAAACAGTACCCAACAATACAAAAGGAACCAAAGTAAAAAGTCCTACTGTTTTTACCACCTCTAGTCCAAAAAATGCAAAACAAAAAGAAACAAACAAACACAAAACCATCTGGGATCTCAAATTTCAGTGAAAACTACTCTTTTCTGATAGACAGTCTGAAGAAACCTATTTAAACCTTTCTTCTTCCGAGAGCTTAAGAGATGATTTTCCATTTTAATTTCTTTAAGTCCTTGTCTAGGTGGTTTTCAGCATACAACATATAAGAGGGGCACTGAGTAGCTTACGCCATGAACAAAGAAAAATAAATGTAAGTATGAGAAAAATAACTCTTTTCACCAAAAATGCAGATTTTTAAAGGGAGATAAGTGAAAAGGGTCCCAGGTATCAATTATGGAAATCACAGTAACTACTGCTATCAACACATCCACACACAAAAATCTGGAGGGATCAAGTTCAGATATATATTCTAATACAGCTGTTTGAAAATGGAAACAAATTTATCCTGATTTCTCAGGTGGCTTCTATTGTAAAAGAATAAAACATAAATCACACGGGGAAAACATCCAACCAACAATAAAGTTGAAAACTCTGACAAGGAAGGAAATATACCCTATGATGCTGAATACTTCAGAATATAATGGCTTTTTTAGTCTTCTCTGAAATTTTCAGCATTTACTGGAATGTGGAATCATCCTTCTGCCCATTCCTTGTCACCACCCCCATCTCATTCACCTCTCAAATTCCAATTCCTAGGAATCTCTGGAACTTAACTCTCTCTTTTTGTATAAGTATTTACAATGTTTAATAGAACTAGTCTGCAATCTCACATACCACCAGTAAGTGTCACTGGGCAGTCACATGGCATATTCCTAACTGAACAGAAATTCAACCTTCAGGTTCCATAAAATCAATTCATGAAGGCAGATAAAACTTTCTTTGTATTCCTTTCTTCATCCTTTGTGGAACATGGCAGTAGGGAAGGGTCTAGGAAGAAGAGTTAAGAAGGTGCAAAATGGGGAAGAAGAAAAAAAAAGGCAACTTCAACAAAATTACTTTATTAAAAAATTATATAATGAAAAATATCTGACACAAAATGTACACATATGCAAATAACATGGCAGCTGACGAACAGCACAAGGCATTTCATGGCATAAGAGAGGGAAAATGACTAAGAAATCTCGTAGTTTATATATTGCTGCGACATCTCAGGTTCTACACTGGATTTGCCTTCCCTACATAGACAGATATCTGCCTTAGCTACCAGCAATGATTTTCTGGATCAACAGTCCAAAGAAACTTTTTTTTTTTCTTCTTTAAAAAATCCAACAGATTCCAGCAAATTGTGGTTCACAGTGAACGGGTACATTCTCGGCTGCCTATTCTAAATGTTAAGCAGACTTTTATATCCATTGAAGGTTGAGGAAAAGATATTTCTAAACTTGTTTTGTATTTAGATGGATAGCTTTATAAAGGAGGAGAGAGCAACATGTATTCCCCAACACTGTGTGTCGGGAAACAAACACCAGTAGAATAACAATATGAAAGAGAGCAAGGCAGATTTCATTACGGTAGAGTGCCTACACTTCCTCATAACATGGATTTACACACTGCAAATCCTCTGATCTGATTACCTCCAGTGATCACGTAAAATACCGGCTTTAAACTCTTTGCCTTAGTGATAAAACAGCCACTTTGATTCACAACGAGACATTCACAATAAAGTATATTGTAAACGTACCTGTCCACAGCCCGGGGCATTGCACACAAACGGTCTGTCGTCTCCCATATTTCATATAGCAGAGCGGAGCTGAGGAGGGGGAGGCAGGGGGAAAAGTTATGTTAAATACGCTGGAGTTAAAAAAAAAAAAAGTGCTTCAAAAATATCAAGCCTAGAAACAGGTGCTCCAAGAATGCTGTCTATCAAAGCTATAAACACAGGCTACTTTGGGGAGACCCGTTAGACAGGTGGCATATGATCTACCGCGCCTCAACTGAAACTTTTAATTAGAAAAATTTAGACCTCAATAGTCAAGGAATTTCAGACCTTTTGCTAGATTTTCCCTCTTTCTGCTACAGTATATAACACACTCCTCTAGTCTACTGAATTACAACCAGTGCAGTTCCCTATGTCAATAAATCCACAGAACATTCGATGCGGAAGCCATATTTCTGAACTAGAGAAGACCAAAATTTGTCATTTAATTAATTAAGGGATTATAGGAGGGGTGCTCCATTTTACAGGGCTATAATCTGGCTCCCTGGTGTATAAACTACGAGACTGTTGGCAAGGGCCGTTTATCCCAGATTATTGCCAAAGAAAACAAAGCACCCATCCTATTGGGCTACACGGGAAATGATTTTCATTAATAAAAAAATAAAAATAAAAACCTTCTCTCCCCACTGGGAGCCTCCTTCTCCCCCCACCAATCGTCTGTGGCAAATGGAGAAATATCGGTGCCCTTCCCCCTCTAATTCTATTTATGGCTAGGTTTTTAAAAGCAGCAATAAAACAAATGTCGACTCTTTGGGGGTTTACTGGGTGAATATGTTCCGGCTGTTTGTGCTGCTCTCGGCCAGAGTTCTTGGGCTGCTCTGTTGCAGCCAACAGATGTGTGCTGCTGCAGGGGATAAAAGAAATGGCACTAAAAGGCATCACCATCCATCCTCTCTATTTCTCTGAAGAATTTAACAGGGCTTACACTGTTGTTGTTTTTTAATTATTGAGGCTAAACTCTTGAAATGTTGATAGACATTCCTTGTCAAAGAACAATAATTCCAATATGAATGCGTTGGGAAAATTTCTCATTTCCCAACCAGGAATAAAAATAGAGGTGGAGGTAGATAAGGATGAGAAATGCAAATCCTAGGGAAAATATTCCTAAAAGATAAACAGTGTTTTGAAGGGGTGGGGGGAAGGGCATAAAAATAGTCTTCATAGAATAAACTCCTAAAGGACATTTTTGAACATCCTTCTACAAGAAAGAATATTAACAAGGGAAGATGAAAGAGGAAGAAGAAGAATTTGAATATGCCTAGAAACAACTTCAGAACTGTAACCAAAATCAAAAGGTCAGAGTTAACCTCACTCAGGTCTGCATTAAAATAAAATGTTAAAATGCTGGACTGAATTTGGTAATCAGAAAAGCATGTTTAAAACTCAGAGGGTAGCTAGGTAACATCTCTTCTACTCTCTTAAGACTCACTCTGGGGTTGGAAACCAGTATTTCTGGTAGTCTGATCAGTAATTCCACAACTAATCAGTGTTCAAAATTGTGGGGTGCCCCATAAAACAAAAAGGGCTTCTTAGTCATCTTTCAGGGTGATAGGAACAGGGTCTAACTATGAAGGAAACTGATGCTGCAGCATTGCTGTAATGGAAGGGAGCCTGTATGTACATAGGTGTACACAGATTTATATCACATTTAGCCAGGATAAATTGCTTCAATAAATTCTGTTCCTAGGAGAAGCCAGCTCGAGCTGATGATTGGGTACTGGGAAAATGAGAGCTTTATTCTTCTTCACACAGCCCCAGGACAAGAGGGTTTTCTGGTTTGTTTGTTTTAAATACGTGATGAGTTTTTTAGCACTTTCTGGAACTATGACATAGTGCAAAAAATAAATACAAGTAAATAAAAGTAAATAAATACAAAGACCAAGGTCACTAGGACTGAAAATTCAGAACATTTCTGGAAAGCAATTCGTCTCTGGAAAAATTCCTAACTGCTGTGCTGGAGATAATTCCACTTCCTAGTCCCCAAATCTGCTTTCCTGATATAATCACAAAATGAGAATTTTATTTCAACAAGGTCCTCTAACAGATTTTTCAACCAGGACTAAAACTACAAGGACTAGAGCAGACATAACATAAGGAACCAGGCAGGATTCCTTCCTTTTACCTTGGTTCTGTTATTTGAGGCTAAATGTTCTGTCTTCTACCTAGAAGAGGAAAAGGGTGCTTGCTGGCTGAGGATTAGGGCAGCGCTGGCACAGAGAGGGATTAAATACACTCTGGAACAATTTCCCTCAAACCACAAAATTCAAAATTTAACTTGGTTTTCTTGGTTTTGTACAATCACATCACAATATATGGCTTCCAAATTTTATTTAACTGCATCCTTACTAGGAATAGAAATGCAATATCATGACTTTCTAAAAGAAAACAAAAGGCAAAACCAAGTTGGGGGAAAAGTATTAAATGTAACAGAAGCAAGCATTTTCATGGCTCTTTAAATACTGAAATCTGACAGTCACTAACTGGGATTTCCTGCTTCCTTCCCACTTTACTAGCTTTTGTTTTGCCATTTTCACCAAAAGGAAGATCACAATGGGAGGAAGAAGGCCCTCTTTCCTAAGTACCCACAATTATTCTTAAATCATTTGTTGGTCTCTTGCTCTTTTTCATTTCCATCATTCTTGCTTTTTCACTTCAAAGTGATTTGTCTTTAAAGAATATTTAGCAACAACAATAATGATCTGCTCTCCCACTTAAAATTCTAGGGGCACCTGGGTGGCTCAGTCAGTTGAGCATCCAACTTTGGCTCAGGTCATGATCTTATGGTTCATGGGTTTGAGCCCCATGTAAAGCTCTGTGCTGACAGCTCAGAGCCTGGAGCCTGTTTCGGATTCTGTGTCTCCCCTCTCTCTCTGCTCCTCCCCCACTTGTGCTCTCCCTCTTAAAAATAATAAACATTAAAAATAAATCCCGGGGCGCCTGGGTGGCTCAGTCGGTTGAGCGTCCAACTTTGGCTCAGGTCATGATGTCACAGCTTGTGAGTTCGAGCCCCGCATCAAGCTCTGTGCTGACAGCTCAGAGCCTGGAGGCTGCTTCAGATTCTGTGCCTCCCTCTCTCTCTGCCCCAACCCACTCGCATTCTGTCTCTGTCTCTCTCAAAAATAAATAAACATTAAAAAAAAAAGTAAAAAAAAAAAATCCCGTTTACATCTTTTTAATTCCCAATCTGCTGCATCAATTGCTACATATAGAGAATGTGTTGCTTATTTCTATTTGATACTTAAATCTCACACATGAGAGAGGTCAAACTGATGCCTTCTCAAAAACAAAACCAACACATTTCTATAGTATAAACAGACTGAGACAAAGGTGAAATCTTGAATAATAATGCTGCCATTCACTAGAATGTAACTCACGGCCCATTTGTAACTGTACAACTTGACAAGTAGATCACTTGTCTGGGCACGACACTCAAGTCTGCTGTCTTCTCCATGATCTATTCCTCAGGATGAAATTCAAGCATTTTATAGAGCTAGCCAACAAATGAAAGGCAAAGGATACATATATTGAGAGACACTTCCAAGGGGGAGTGAGATGCTTTCAGAGGAGATCGTAGAACAGGAAAACAAAGATGCTGAAAAAGGCTATCCTAGAGGCCAAGTCTGCAGAGAAAAAGGCTCATGTACTAGACTCACCAGAATGCATAAATGATAAAAATTACTATTTATTCAAAAGACAGAAAGTTATCTGAATGCTAGGAGAGAAGTGAAGAAAATCCAAGGTTCAGACACTGATTTTTATTAACTGGGATAATTTCATAAAATCTGTTACATAGTTTTGACAGAACCAGAAGTATATCCTAAAATGGTCAATGTGCAAATAAGAAAACTGATTCCCTGTGTGTACACACACACACACACACACACACACACACACACACACAGGTATATCTACCCTTTTTTCTTCTTTTTTAATAGAATGAGGATGGAATCTGTCAGCGAGGACTACAAAGTCAGTTCTCTGGACCCAGGTGTAATATGATTATTTCTTTAGTAACCAATTGCTGTTCATAAAATGGCCCAATTTTTGTAAGGAATAAAAGCCATATACGAACACACCCAAGGCCCTGTTCTTAGGTTCCTAATAACAAAAAGCAGATACTACTAAGTATAAAAAATGAGAAGAACATATTAATATCAAAGAACATTAATATTAAAGATTCATGAAAATCTAGAAAGGGTTCAGACTAGCTATCATTCATTCATTCAAAATGTATTACTTAGGAACTACTAAGTGCCAGGCAAAGTGGACATAAAAAGACAGAGGCACCTGGGTGGGTCAGTCAGTTGAGCACCCAACTTTGGCCCTGGTCCTGATCTCGCAGATGGTGTGTTCACACCCCACATTGGGCTGACTGCTGTCAGCACAGAGCCCACTTCGGATCCTCTATGCCCCTCTCTCTGCCCCTCCTCTGTTTGCACTCTCTCTCTCTCTCTCTCTCTCTCTGTCTCTCAAAAATAAATACACATTTTTTTTGAAAAAGACAATAATCCTTTGCAAAAAAAAAAAGAAGAAGAAAGAAAAGAATCTTTCACTCATCTGTGTCAAAGAAAAACTAGAGCTGAACAGTAGTTAAAGCAGTAAAAAACAGATTTTATTCAGAACTATTGTAATAGGGGGAAAGAGACCTCAGTGCAGAACTGGGCTCTGTTCTAAATACATCATGGACAAGTGGAAATTTACAGCCAACGACCACAGTAGGGGTTAATGGATAGAAAATTACTAAAAGGAAATATCAGGACAAAGGGGGATTCTGGCTAAACCGACCTAATAATATTTTTTTTTAATGTTAACTTATTTTTGAGAGAGTGGGGGAGGGGCAGAAAGAGAGGGGGCCAGGGGATATGAAGTGGGCTTTGTGATGACAGCAAAGAGCCCGATGTGGGGCTCAAACTCATGAACCAGTGAGATCATGACCTGAGCCGAAGTCGGATGCTTAACCAACTGAATCACCTAGGCACCCCAAATTCTTGCTAAAGATGGGCCAGAATGATCACATATAACCTGGGGGATTGAGAAAGATGGAGAACCTGATCAGATGTGAGGGTAATCAGATATCGAAGGCGGGGGGGGGGGGGTGGTTCTTGCTAAAACTGGATCTTACAAGAAAGTACACAGGTAGGCCTACAAGAAGGTTCTCGAACCTGACTAAAGTTTGGTCAAAGAATCTTTGTCAACTGGCATGAGAGCTGCCACATAAGTGGTAAGAATGATGGTTTAATTTACAAGTTCAATTAGTCAGATTGATCAGTATATATATTAAATCCCTTACTATTTCTCTTATTCTTTGTGGTCATTTGTCAAGTTCCTTTGCTAGCCAATTCCAGAGTATAGACAAGAGCACACAAAAGAGGGATTAAAACTCTTGGTAAAAGGGGCACCTGGGTGGCCCAGTTGGTTAACCGTCCAACTCTTGATTTCAGCTCAGGTCGGCTCAAGTCATGATCTCATGGTCTGTGAGACTGAGCCCCGTGTTGGGCTCTGTGCTGACAGCTCAGAGCCTTCGTGGGATTCTGTTTCTTCCTCTTCTCTGCCCTTCTCCCACTTGCGTGTGCACTCTCTCTCTAAATAAACATTAAAAAAAAAAATAAAGACTAAAGTCTAACGACGTATTTTAAGTATATACTTTACAGCTACTTTGTGCCTAAGGTACTTGATGTGACTTAGTACAACGAACTAACTCTATGCTTTCCTTATCATCCAAATAACATAGAGGAGGCTCCATAGTTTTTGGTTAGAGCTTTAAGAAATTGGGAGAAGGAAGCTATTTGTCAAATTAACCCTTCACTGGCCCTTGAAAACAAAACCTAGGCCAGAGCTGTTAAGATACATTTTCAAGTATAAAAGAATGCAGTAGAAAGGGCATCTTCATATAAGACTTTTGGGAGTACATACTTGAACAATCGTTCTGGAAAGCCATCTGGCAATATTTATATTAAGTGTCTTAAAATGTTTTATATTCTTTGAACAAATCATTCTTTCAGGACTTTATTCTGAGGTTAAAGCCCAAAACATGGATCACTTATGTATTAAAATGTTCATCATAGTTCTATTTATAACAACAAAAAAGGAACGGAAATTAAACATTTAAGAAGAATGGATAAATATAAATTAAGATATTGCCTTACAATAGACTATATTTAAGTTGTTAAGAATAACGTTTCTGAAAGCTATCTAATGACATGAGAAAATGCTATACATTCTGTGGGGGGAAAAAGCAGGCTATCAAATTGCATATGTGGGGCACCTGGGTGGCTCAGTCAGTCGGGGGCCCGACTCATGCTCAGGGCATGCTGCATCGGGCTCTCTGCTGTCAGCAAGGAGCCTTCTTCTGCTCCTCTGTACCCCTGCCCCGCTTATGCTCGCTCCCTCTCTCTCTCTCAAAAATAAAATAAACATTTTAATTTAATTTTTTAAAAAAATTTTTAATAAAAATAAATAAAATTGCATATGCACCATAATTCCAAATCTACAAAAAAAGAAAACAAAATAGGGACGATGCCTGGCTGGCTCAGTCAATAGAACAAGTGACTCTGAGACTCTTAATCTTGGGGTCATGAGTTCAAGACCTACATTGGGTGTAGAGCCTACTGAAAAAAAAAAAAGCAAAAAAAAAAAATAATAATAATAAGCATAAAAAAGATAAAGGAATTAGCATCAAATGTTAATAATGATTATCTCTGGGTAACGGTATTCCAGGTGATTTTGTTTTCTTCTTTGTACCTTCAGAATTTTCCAAAGTCTACAACGATCACAGATTGCTTTTAATAAAAATACAGAATATGATGTAATCTAATAAAAAAAAAATGCTGATCTGCATGACTGAAAAAAAACAAAACATGTCTAATGAGTTTCAAAAAGGCCCACATCTGCTAGACTATTCCAAAGCACTAAACAGCATACTTACAAATCATACAAGGTTGTTCGTTCTCTACTACAAAGCAACAGAACCAACTGACAAATTAACAAGTTCAAAATGGACTACCAAAAAATCTTTCTAAAATTATAAACTAACAGCTCATATAGAAATAGACACAGTGGAAATTTAAACATAACGATACACAGGGTAATCAAGCAGTTCAAGATAGTTCCTCCTTTGTTACCTTCAAGGACTCATTTTCAGAATCCTATGAATGCTCCCTAACAACTAGTATTACTTATATTAAACATTCAGAAATGGCCCCATCCATTCATCATAAAGAGAATAAAGAGCTGAAACCAAGCTTAGCAGGTACTGAATGCCTTTCAGCTCAGCTATAAACAAGCTAAAAAGTTTAGACAGGCACCCAAACAGAGCTCTATGGGCTCCATTTCCTTATGATATTAAAAAGAAAGAAATTATATACAAACAGTTCTCCTCCAAGAACATAACTGTGGATACTAAGTTTCTGACTCTAAGATAATTTAACTGCCGCCAAGCAAAGAGTACAAACACCAAAGATCTCTACCACAGCAGTCTCAACATTTGATTCTCCATAGGATACTCGGTGCTACTGTGATTTGCATTACATCTAGAAAAATGATTTAAGGAAAAAATGCCAATAACATATGAACTGTGAGACTATAATACATGTTATGTGAACCTCAGAAAACAAAGACTCAAATTTTACTAGGCAGTAGATTATTTAGGAATTGAAATTTCTGTTCATAAATTCTGAGTTTGTTTTCCACTGTGTTATTTAGCATAAAAACAGTTTAGCATATATTATTTCACTAGTACGTAAACTAACTGCTCCAAAAGGACAATATAGAAAGCACATACATCATTACAATCTTAAACTAACTTGCCTTACTGTTTTATATCTGGGTAAAAACACAAAGCGTAAAGCACTTTGCTAACTAACTAACAGACTGGAAAACAGAGGTACAGAGTTATAAAAAAAATGGGCAAAAGATGAGTCAAGAGGTTGAGGTTGGCCTGAATCCTAGTTACCTATTCTCACACACCTGAAAGAAGATATAAAAATTGACAGCACATCTTTTTAGGACTCCTGAAAGTTATATGACAACTTGTATATTATATAACTACTTCCAACTGAATTGTGTCTTTCCGAAAGTTTACACACAGTAGGTGTTTCTTACATGTTTATTATATAAATGAATGTCCAGAAATATGAATTTGAGGGATTATAAGTTCTTGGAGCATTGTTTTTGTCTAGGGAAATTAAATAATGTTATAGTTTTAACATTAAGTATATTTTATTATAAATTTTTTCAATTTACAATCCAGTTCTAGTATATGTCAAGGATTGGCAAACTTCAGTCTGTGGGCCAAAGCCAGCCTGCCACCTGTTTTTGTATGGCCCACAAGCTAAGAATGGTTTTTACATTTTTAAATGGTTGAAAAAAACCATAAAAAAAGTATTTCAGAACACATAAAAATTATATGAAGTTTGGGGTACCAGGGTGGCTCAGTTGGTTAAACGTTTGACTTTGGCTCAGGTCATGATCTCATGGTTTGTGGGTTCGAGCCCCACATTGGGCTCTGTGCTGACAGCTCAGAACCTGGGTGCCTGCTTCAGGTTGTGTGTCTCCCTCTCTCTGCCCCTCCCCTGCTTGTGCTCTGTCTCTCTTTCTCTCTTAAAAATAAACATTAAAGGGGCGCCTGGGTGGCTCAGTCAGTTGGGCGTCCGACTTCAGCTCAGGTCACGATCTCGCGGTCTGTGAGTTCGAGCCCCGCGTCGGGCTCTGGGCTGATGGCTCAGAGCCTGGAGCCTGTTTCCGATTCTGTGTCTCCCTCTCTCTCTGCCCCTCCCCCGTTCATGCTCTGTCTCTCTCTGTCCCAAAAATAAATAAACGTTAAAAAAAATTTTTGAAAAAAATAAAAAAATAAACATTAAAATAATCATCATAATTAAACGATACATGACGTTCAAATTTTAGTGTCCATAAAAAAAAGTTTGAAGGGCAAACAACCAAGCTTATCCTTTGCATGTTGTCTATGGCTACTTTCGTGCTACAATGGCAGAGTTGAGTACTTACAACACAGACCTCACGCCTGCAGAGCCTAACATATTTACTCTCTGGTCTTAGTTTGCCAACTCTTGATATTCATAAATAACTATTATTAATTAAAGTACATGCTTAATTAGGAGATCCCAATTATAAGAAATGTCAGAGTATATGTGTTAATTAATAAGAACTTTTATAATGTGACTATTCAACCAATTCCTTTTTATTTGACTACAATTTTTAGAAATTAGGTTTTCTTTTTTTTTTTTTTTTTAAGTAATTTCTACACCCAACATGGGGCTCAGATTCACAACTCCAAGATCAAGAGTCCTATGCTCTTCTGCTTGAGCCAGCCAGGCACCCCAGAAATTAGGTTTTCTTAAAATAAGATTAATTAACTAGCTCTATAGTTCTCAATCTTTAGCATATTCACCTGGGCACCTTGAAAAATGCTGATTCCTATGCCTCCTGGATTCTCTTGGCTTTGGGACCCAAGAATCTACACTTAAAAAAACACCCTGGGTAATTCCAATGCAAATGGTCAGTAACCCAGCATTTGAGAGGCACTAAAGTGGTTGGAAAGTTTAGTTCTTCCACATAGTAAACGCGTGTATTTTTCCAGTTTGGTACTATCAGACAGCAGTTCTCAAAGTGGGGTGCAGGGATGCCCATAGATCCCTGAGACCCTTTCAGAGGGCCGTTCAAGTCATAGATGGGTAAACCATCTGTTTAAAGGGCAAGATAGGCTAATTCATTTTACCGTAATAAGGTATTAAAAGTTCACAGATGTGGTTTTAGATTCTACACAACAGCTAACCTTTAAGAAACTACCACATTTTGGATTCTGGTATAGTATCAAGGAAAGGCTATCTACAACTATCTGAAAAGAATCTTTCCTTTTCCTATCAAGTATCAGTGTGAGCCCAGGTTATCCTCATATACTTCAACCAAAACAACATAGTGTAACAGACTGGATGCAGAAGCAGGTATAAGAATCCAGCTGGTTTTTTGTTTTTTTTTTTAATGTTTATTTATTTTTGAGACAGAGAGAGACAGAGCATGAACGGGGGAGGGGCAGAGAGAGAGGGAGACACAGAATCGGAAACAGGCTCCAGGCTCTGAGCCATCAGCACAGAGCCCGACGCGGGGCTCGAACTCACGGACCGTGAGATCATGACCTGAGCCGGAGTCGGACGCTTAACTGACTGAGCCACCCAGGCGCCCCAGAATCCAGCTGTTTTCTATTAAGCCAGATGTTAAAGAGATCTGAAGCCCTTCCCCTAATTTTTTTTGACACTATAATACAGTTATTTATGCTATCATTTTAAAGTAATATTTTTTCACAGTGCCTGGATGACTCAGTTGGTTGAATGCCCAACTCCTGATTTCGGATCAGGTCATGGTCCCAGGGTAATGGGATGGAGCTTCGCACAGGACTCCGTGCTGAGCATGGGGCCTGCTTGGGATTCTCCCTCCTCTCTGCCCCTCCCACCCTCCACTCTCTCATGCACTCTCTCTCTAAAAATAAACAAATAAAACACATTTAAAAATAAAATAAATATTTTTTCAACTGCTCCATTTTAATTTCTAGTATGTTCAATATCAATAGATATAACCAAGACAAACCAAAGCCCTTTGGAGTCCCCAACAATTGTAGAGTATAAAGGGATACGTACTGAGACCAAAAGCAGTTTGAAACCCATTGCTTTAAGAAATACACAAACAGTAGAATACCCTGGACTGATCAAAGAGAAGGTTAAAATTAATTTCTGGATTTCGAGCTCTGACATGCAGGGACAGGTTTCAAAAAAAGGAGCCAGCTTAAATAGACCAAATAGTTTTGTAGCAAATGACTGAAAACAGATGGGAGTGAGAATTAGGCTGAATCATAAGTTAGGCAACACACGGCCAAAGCTTAGAACCTATCTGAAAGCAGCTTCATATAGGCAACTACTTGACTAGAATTTTTTTTTTTTAAGTCTCTCTAGGCTTTTGGAGGACTCAAGGAACTATTCTGAGCTATCCTCAGAAAAGTTAATAAAGCAAAGACAAAGAAGCAACAACTTGCTAAGCAGGAAGCAGAGTTAGAAATAACTAGAGAACATTATACCTATTTATGTTTGGCTTCAATATGCATTTTAGGAGTCGAAAAATTCCTGGAAAATGGTAAGCTGTCAAAAATCTAATGTTGGGGGCGCCTGGGTGGCTCAGTTGGTTAAGCATCTGACTTCGGCTCAGGTCATGATCTCACAGCTTGTGAGTTCGAGCCCCGCGTCAGGCTCTGTGCTGACAGTTTGGAGCCTGGAGCCTGCTTCAGATTCTGTGTCTCTCTCTCTCTCTCTCTCTCTCTCTCTGCCCCTCCCCCACTCACACTCTGTCTCTCTCTCAAAAAATAAATAAACATTAAAAAAAAATTTTTTTAAATCTAATGTTGTGTTTTGTGTTTTTTCCTACTCATTTTCAGATAAAATATCATCACTAAAACAATAAACCAACACCAGTCAACCCCAAAACACTAATCTTTTAACTTTTTTTAATGTTTATTTATTTTTGGGAGAGAGAGAGAGAGAGTTCAAGTGGGGTAGGGACAGAGAGAGAAGGAGACACAGAATCTGAAGCAGGCTCCAGGCTCTGAGCTGTCAGTGCAGAGCCTGATGCAGGGCTGGAACCCAGGAACCACAACATCATGACCTGAGCCAAAGTCAAACACTTAACTGAGTCACCCAGGCGCCCCAAAATACTAATCTTTAAGGATAAATTTAACATCTTCATGAACTTACTATTTTTTTTATGGACTTAATTTAAACAGACTGCAAACAACAACAAACCTGATAGACTTTAACATTAAACTCCAGTATGAGGTTGGTCCTAGATAAGAAATTGCTACAGTTATCTCATGATGACAATCATGGCAATGGTTAGAAACTGTCCGGTGGGGGGGGAGGGGGGGGGCGCGGGTATCTATTTTCTAAGACTGTCCACAGACTGGCAACACAGTGATCTGTTTGGGGTATTCTAATGCTCACTGATTGGCTTTCAACAGTCCCAAACACAGATGTATAAAATATCAGCAAACTACTGCTTGCCCAAAACTTAAAACAATAAAGAAAATGGTGCTACAGGAGACAAGTTAGTATCAGAAATACCAGAAAAACCATGTTAAATAAAACCAACATGGTGTCACTCAAGTTTGATAAAGCTTAAATAAACATTACTGGCAAGAAACTTGGTGCCAACACAAATCATTTATAGCAGTCATATGTTCTATCCAATAAGTCATCCTGTTTTTATAATATAGTCAGGCATATTCCTATTCAAAAAGAATGATTACACTCTATTTTTTAATGTGAAAAAAAATGTAATTTTTCTACCACATTGTAAATTTTAAGCCCCAAATACAGTATGACCAATTTAGCATATAAATCTCCTTTGTCCATTATGTCAGCAAAAAGCACTATACCAGATAAGAAGATATTAATAGGTAATTCTACTCAAAACAAGTTGGATTTTGTGAGAAGGTGGGGCTATGTCAAAACAATGTCCCACAGAGGCCCAAGCCACAAGCTCACAAAAAATGACTTTTTAAGCTAAATCATGGCTCTTGTTAGACCTTCATAAATTGACATTTATTAAGGATAAATGCAGTACTGAATAGAAAAGGGAAACCTTTTTTTATTAACTAAACTCTACCTCCAACGTGGAGCTCGAACTCATAACCCCAAGACCAAGAGTCTCATGCTCTACAACTGAGCCAGCCAGGTACCCCCAGAAGAGAAATTCTATACATGCTCGGGTTTCAAATATATGAGAACATTTAGAATTAAAATCACCAAAAAATGAGAAAAAGCTAACAAAGTGAAGTTGTGAGTCTCTAATGAGTTTTGTTCTCCTACTAAGTGTTCTTATACCCTTCACAATACTAATGTAGTAACTCACAGTTGCCTTAGTTGGGAATCTTTCCTAGGTGTCTGCTTACAAAGCTTTAAAAACTACATAACAAACTGGCCTTTTCATAAAATTTTTCCTGAAATATAACACTCATCCTTCCTCTCTAAGGAAGCCAAGCAGTATACATTTACTTTCAAAACTAAACTGAATCTTCTTCATTGTATACAGGCAGTGGGTATATTATTCAAATCCTTCCCCCACCAAAAAAAAGTTTCTAAACAAAAGGATAAACAAGAGAAGGAAAGGAAACAAAATACTATGACTTAAGGAAAGAAAAAAAAAACATTCTTTCAATACAAAGTGTCCACCAGGGAAATTTTGGAAAGAAAGTATCATGATGAAATATTTAAAGACATGAAATGACCCCAATGCAAAATATTTGTTGTTGTTGTTGTTGACTTTTGTTTTTTGGGTTTTTGTTTTGTTTTGTTTTGTTTTGTTTTCTGGTGTTTTTGCTCAAAGGAGTTATTTCTTCTCATTTATGTTCCTTACTTTTTGTTTAGCCATTCCCACTGGGTCAGTAGAACCATTTCAATTTCATTTTCTTTACACTCTATTTTTCTTCCTGATTCTTCAACAGTAAGTTCTTTGATCTGAGTTTCTATTTATGAATGTGTGGACTGGAAAGGACCTTGAGGGGTCGTCAAGTCCATCGTTCTGCTTTCCAGGAGAATTCGTAACTAAACAATCTCAGATGGATGAGAAGCTATCAAAAGAAGATGCATCCTGTCCCTAATGGCATGCTACTTTATTCTGCACAGACATTTCCATTCACAATTTGCAATTTTCTAAAAGTGAAAGTAAAAATTAAAACCCCAAAAGAGGAAGGTGCTTTAAAAAATGCATTTATCAGCTAAAACTGCTCAAACATAAATTCAACTATCAGGTCTAAAATTAACACACAGGAAAGTTGTTGGCTGCCAACATCGTCTTTAGTCCCTAGAGAGATGTCTTCTGATTTCTGGCTTTTTGCTAGCACAATTTTACCTACAGCACAGAACATGGCAAACTTAGCCCACCACATCAATAAACTGTAATTATAAATGTCAATTTTGTGTGTGTGTGTGTGTGTGTTTTCTTACAGGTGGTATAGGTTTTTATTCCAAACAGAAAATGAAAACTTAGGTCTAATTTGGAGGTGTCAATATTATGGGGCAGCTACAATATAACTGTTACATGGGCAAAAGTTTAATTTTTTAATACGTAACTTAAAATGTGGAGGGAATGGGGTGCCTGGGTGGCTCAGTTGGTTAAGCGTCCAACTGACTCTTGATTTCGGTTCAGGTCATGATCTCACAGTCCTGGGACCAAGCCCTACGTTGGACTCAGTGTGGAGTGTGAAGCCTGCTTGGGATTTTCTCTCTCTTTCTTTTTCTCTCTCAAAAATAAATACTTAAAAATAAATAAATGAATAAATGAATAAAATGTTGAGGGAATGACATTTCTTCTTAAAGGTTTCTTTTTTTTCCTTCCTAAAAGTTTCTAAAACAGAATTTCACCTGATGACAAAAAACATCCAACTATGAAGAAACACTGTTAATCATTCTAGAATTGTTTAAAAAATAAAGAAAAAGTAAAAAAATAAATAAATAAAGCAGGACCAGCAATGTTGGAAATGGGAGGAAAGTTACAGCTAAAAAATAGGGGAATTATTATTTTTTTAATGTTTATTTATTTTTGAGAGAGAGAGACAGAGCATGAGCAGGGGAGGGGAAGAGAGAGAGGGAGACATAGATTCGAAGAAGGCTCCAGGCTCTGAGTTGCCAGCACAGAGCCTGATGTGGGGCTCGAACCCACGAATGGTGAGATCATGACCCAAGCCGAAGTCGGATGTTCAACCGACTCAGCCACCCAGGCGCCCCCAAAATAGGGGAATTATTAAATAGATGGCTTATGAACAACCGGCAAGTAATGTAGTGATATATAAACACTAGCGTAACATAGCTAGGTAGCAACTAAGTCTAACTTCATTTCTTTTTTTTTAATGTTTATTTTTGAGAGATGAGAGAGGGAGAGAACGTGAGCAGGGAGGGGGCAGAGAGAGGGAGACATAGAATCCAAAGCAGGCTCCCGGCTCTGAGCTGTCAGCACAGAGCCCAATGTGGGGCTCGAAATCAAGAACTAAACCCTGAGATCATGACCTGAGCTGAAGTCGGACGCTTAATTGAGCCCAGGAGCCCCTAACTTCATTTCATTTTTTAACAGGTCACTAGCCTAGGAGCTCAGGGATAGGTCAGAGACAATATATTTAGATTTCAACAAGATACCTCTTCATATTTCACAGGAAATGTAGGTTAAGAACATAAAACAGTAGGTGGATTCACAATTGAGTTTTACCCAAAAGGTTGATTAATGGAGTGCTGATTTACAGAGCATCACTCCACTCTTACTTCTTTTTACCAGTGACCTAAAACAAACACATAGGGGTCATGTTTATGTCTTGTTTATCAAATTTATCTATCAATGATACAAATATGAGAATATGACATGAGGAATGGCCAAGAGGCTAAATAACATTATTAAGCTAAAACAATAAACACAAACTAACAAGATGACAATAACAAGGATAAATGTAAGGTCATCAATTACATGTAAAAAATTACGCAAATTAATGCAATCTTAGACTTTAAGAACAGAGGTACCAAGTGCAGCAGAAAAGAGGCCATACTCTCCCTTGTACTATGTATTGATCAGATTATACCTGAGATGTCATTATTTCAGTTCTAGATAAGAAACCCTAAAGATTCAGGAAACCGAGTTGATGAGGAATGTGAACTTTATTAAAAATGGTCATTTGAGGAATGGCTGAAATAACTTGGGATATCTACCCCAGTAAGAGAAGCCTCTCTTCATGGGACATAACCGTCCTCCAATATTTGAAGGGCTACCATGTTGACAAATAATTAGGTTTATTTATTGTAGCTGCAAATGGCAGAACTACAGAGCTTCAGCACAATGTAAAGAATGTTCTAAAAGTAGACCTCCAATAATGGGATAGGGTATCTGTGAAGTGGGGACCTCTTCCTTATAACATTAGGAAGTGAAAAGACCCAACTACCAGGGATTCCAAATATAATGTATTTTCATATTTCATGAATATATTGATCCCCAAAGAAGCCTGCTGCAGGAAGACAACATTCAAAAACCAGATGCTTAAAAATTGTTTTCCTTGACATGTTTCTAAATAGGTGGAAGACCTTTTCTCTTTTTTAAAGTTTATTTATTTTTTTTTAGTATTCTCTCTCTACATCCAACATGGGGCTCGAACTCATGACCCCAAGATCAAAAGTTGCAAGCTACACCGACTGAGCCAGCCAGGTACCCCGATGGAAGACTTTTTCACGAACTCTAAAATCATAATACCATTTTCAGAGAAACCAACAACAAAAGAAATTAATGCTTCTTCTTTCTTAATGAATGCTGCATTTGTTTTTCTCAAAGAAACAACATCTGCATCTTAACTTTAGTACCTTTATCAAGGGATAAGGGACAATTATATGCCAGCCTGCCAACTAGTCTCAAGAAGAGAGCTGTCTTTGTTATGCATGTACAAGGCAACGCTATTTGCTCCACCTAAAACTTCCTTGCAAGGAGAAGACTCCTCCTCATCAGGCGTGGATGAGGCTGCTTGAACACTGACTCCCTCCTACTGAAGCCTAGGAAAAACTCCGTTTTGACATGTACAAAACAGTAACTTGTGAGAACTTCAGAGCAGCTGTGTTCAGGCAGAGCCAGGGACTTTACTTGAGGCAAAGCAGTATAGCTTAAGAGTTGGTTGAAAAAAACAATTTTCATTTTGGAAGTGGGAGAGGAAAGAGAAAGGAGGTACAAGAGCAGTATCCGTGAACATTTAAAAGCAATGGTAAACCAAAATGCTTAAAAATTACAACACTGAAACTCTCACAGGATGTAACCTTTGATCCACAAGCTTAAAGATGAGGAATATTAGCACTCTCTAGCTTTCTGCTAGGTGTTAACACTAATGAAGGAAAAAAGAATCTTGCATTTAATAGTGCCCAAGTTAAAGCCATCACAAATTCTAGGATGGGAGAATAAAACAAGGGACTTTGCTTCTTCACTGTATATTTTTTTGTGCTGCTGTCAGGCAAACCGCAAAAATGTCTGAATGCCCAATAGAACTGCTGTAAATGTGAAATACTGGAACCCAATTCAGTAATTAATGCCAAAGTGTCAGTAATTAATTAGTCTTAATGTGTTGTAGGGGCAACTTTCTGGCCAGAAGAAAAAGCTTCAAATGGTCCCTGAAAACCGAAGGTTAATACAAAGCAACACACTCCAGCTTCTCTTTATGTAACAGCTTTACCGGCATTTCAGACATTATTTTGCTTCTCAAAAGTAAAAGGAGAAGAGAAGGATGGAAAAGACAAATCTATGCAATAGAAAAGAAGTTATTAATTAATTGGCTGCATTGGTTCAATCCATTATTAAATACACAACAATCAAACAAAGGGCAAAGGCTTGTCCCTTTGCTGTACAGAATTAAGAACTGGTAAGACTACTTAGTATAGCTGCCAAACTTTTCTTTAGCTTCTTTTCTTACAGACATGTTACATTTCGCAATAGTCTCCACTTACCTTACATCCTCCATGTTTAAGTACAAATTGTGTTTGATTTCCTCAACACTTGCCCTAAGATATTATGACATATCTTTAGCTTCTGAGTCTAGACACAAAGGAAGAAACTGAATTTTTTTCACTTTCCTGAAATACATGTCCATCTTATTTACACCATTTAAAATATATAAGCTAATGAAAACTAACTACAGCCATCCATTTAACAACTCTTCAAGAATATAAGTGGATACGACGTTTAACAAAACAAACTTCAATTTAGTATATTTTTCTGTGCTTATAAGAACTGTAAAGACCGATGTCTTTATAAGAATTACTTTACTTATACTACTGCAAAGTTTTTAAACATAAGAATCAAACGAGCTTGCCCAGAAAGCTCTGCAGACCCCCACAACCCTACACTTACTAGGACACAACCTTCGGAGATACTAAAATACTCCTCTATTAAGTGGAAAACAAACTTTTAAAGTTAGGAAAGTAGCAACGCGGCAATCTGGGTAGGAGGTGCCCTGGGTAGTAAACACCCCAGTCAGAGAACATAACAAGCAATTCAGAGCAACATATGACTCCCAATGGGGCTCCAACTTGGGCTGCTTAAGTCCCAAGCCCCCATCCCTGAGTTTAGGAAGATAGGAGTGTAGGAAAAGGAAGAGAGAGAGAAAGGAAATCACAACAGAAGTGATGAAATTGTTCTATTTTTCTCCTCCTGTACCCCTATCCCACCATTCTTGCAAGCTGGTCACCAGACTAGGTGCCCTATACACCAAAAGCCCCGAATCAATATCCTAGGCTGCTTCTGATACCTAGGCTAAAAACGTATCTATCAGCTGTCTCGTTTCCAAACACCACCTCCTTTTCCCCCTCTGAATTCCTACACCCTTCTCCAAACCGATGCTTTTTGACTACTAAGTCCACCCCTATTAACTTCCTAAACTCATTCACTGAATCTTCTCCAAATTCAGACTTTCTCTCTGAAATCCTGTCCCTATGCTTTTTCATAATGCTGTCGAAATGCCAGGACTCCCATTTCCAATGATTTACTCCTACCTATCTTTCCAACCAAACCCAGTGCCATGTTTTCACCTACTCTCCCTACCTCCTGCCTATTACCCCTGGCTCTTCCAATGCCAAGCTCCTAACACCACTCTTTGATAAGCCTGGGTCTTCAACCAATTTAGTACCCTTCCCCTTCCTCCCGTTCCACTCCATCCCCTGATCCTCCCATTAGGCTCTACCAGACTTCCATTCCCTCAGGATTCAACTCCCCTCTCCTTGCCACGCCCTGTGCCCCCCGGGGCTACTTACCCCAAGTTCTCCCCACACTTCAGGCCTCTGGCCCCGCCTTCCCCCCCAAAGGAAGGAGGCGGTAGGAGGGAGAGAAGAGGGGCGGCACTCCGCAAGGTAAGGACGATCTCTCATTAGTGTTCATCGCCGCCAATCGTAGCTTCCTTCTCTTTTATTGGCCGGCGTTAGCCCATGCCCCACCCACTTCCTCAGACTGGGCCCGGCCACCGCCTCAGCGCCCCCGTCCAACACAGACTGGGAGGGGAGACCCCGGCCTGGGACGCTGGGACTGGCCAGAGTTGAAAGGGAGACTCTGCCAGATCATGGACTAGTTAATGTTAAAAGAACTCACCCGCTGGTAGCTCCGTCGCCTCCCGCCCGCCCGCGTTCGGTCCCACAATCTGTCTCCAGCTCCTTCTTTCCCCCCTCAGCGGAGCAGATACTTTCTTCTCGTCCGGCCAGGGGCTCTCACCTCTCGCGAGATGTGGGGGGTGCTGGGGGAGGAAGGGCGAGATCCGTAGGACCTAAGTTGGAAAGGGGCCGAAAGGCGGGGCTCCGGAAAAAAGAAGGGGCCGGGCTTTCGGTGGGTCGGGCTCGACTGGGGAGAGAGGCTGAGCGAGTTCGGTACACACAGGTTACACGTGTTTGGCTGTGGAATATAGGGGTAAAACGAAAGGGAAAGGGAATCCTTCCAGATGCCTGTAGTGGTGGAGATCCAAAAGGTAGCGTGAAGGGGCGCCTGGTAGAAGAGGATGCGATTCTTGATCTTAAGGTCTTGAGTTCAAGCCCCACCTGGGGTATAGCAATCCCTTAAATAAATAAACTCAAAAGTGTATATTCAAGTAAACATTCTAGGGAATGAGATTATTTAAAAGGAGCGCACTTTGGTTTCCCCTCCCTTGGCCGCTAAAGGAGCACACTTGAATAACAAGAGTTTTGGGGTACCTGGATGGCTCAGTTGATTCAGCATCAGACTCTTGATTTGGGCTATGAGCTCCAGCCGAGAGACGGAGCCTGATTGGGATTCTCTTTCTCTCTCTCTCTCAAAATAAATAAACGTGAAAAAAAAAAAATGAAAGATTATACCTAAATGAAGCTGTTTTAAAAGAAAAAGGGGGCGGGGAGGGACTTGAGGCGGATACACAAGGAGATTCAGGTTGCCAAACAGTTGAGTGATTGCATTTTCTTCTTTGCACTTAGAATAATATCAGTGTGGCCATAACTCTGCTATGTGTGTGACTGCATAAGGGGTGGGGATGGTAAGGGAACTGGCGACTTACAAATAAATGTGCAGGTTGTTTCTACTCTCCTCCAGAGTTATCACTTCCTTAATTGGAAAGTAGTGTGAAATGCCCTTAGTCCTAGAACTGGAGTGAATGTATTGGAAAAAACAAGCCACCTACCTAAGCAGTCCCAACCCTGTTATTTAGTTAGCCTGTGACTTCCAGCGAGATGATTCTCTGAATCTCTTTACTCTGGGGCTAGTAATCCCATTTTACTCAAAGAGTTGTAATGATCAAATGAGATTAAATATATAGCACTGGGAATTAAAGAACACTATTTATTATTCAGTAAGTATTTCAACAAATACTTAACAGGACATAGTATGTGCAAGGCACTGTTCTAGGCATGGGGAGACGAGCAGACAGACCAAGTCCTGGCTCTGGTAGAAGTTATATCTTTGTGGGGAAGGGGAGACAGTTAATAACCCAATAAACACAAATATTTCAGTAGTGAAGAGTGCTTTCAGGGTAATGAGACAGAATGTGGGGAGGTGGGGAAGCAACTTTTACTCCTGGTGTCGAGAAGGCCTCTTTGAAGAAGGAACATGTTTGCACCAGCAGTTGAATTACGAGAAGACAGCCTTGGGACGATTTTAGGTAAAGCATCAAATGGAAAGACTATATTAAAATTTGTTCTCATGTGGTAACCAAGATGGTACTTAAAAAAAAAAAAATTAGGGGTGCTTGGGTGGCTCAGTGGGTTAAGTGTCCCAACTCTTGATTTCAGCTCAGGTCATGATTTCACTGTTCCTGAGATCGAGTCCTGCATCAGGCTGTGCACTGACATTGCAGAGCCTGCTTAGGATTCTCTCCCTCCACTTCTCTCTGTCCCTCCCGTGTACGCTCTCTCTCTCAAAATAAATAAATAAGCTTTCAATTATTATTATTTTTTTAAGATTTTTATTATATATATATATATATATATTTTTTTTTTAGAAAGAGAGAGACAGCACACATGAGTAGGGAGGAGTGGAGGGAGGAACAAAGAGAGAGAGGGGGAAAGAATCTCAAGCAGGCACTGTGCTCAGAACAGAGCCTGAGGTTGGGATCATGACCTGAGCCGAATTCAAGAGTCTGACACTCAACCAAATGAGCCACCCAGTTGTCCCAAAGATTTTATTTATTTTTTTTAAATTTTTTTTTTGACGTTTATTTATTTTTGAGACAGAGACAGAGCATGAACGGGGAGGGGCAGAGAGAGAGGGAGACACAGAATCGGAAACAGGCTCCAGGCTCTGAGCCATCAGCCCAGAGCCTGACGCGGGGCTCGAACTCATGGACTGTGAGATCGTGACCTGAGCTGAAGTCGGACACTCAACTGACTGAGCCACCCAGGCTCCCCACCAAAGATTTTATTTTTAAGTAATCTCTACACTCAGTTTGGGGCTGGAACTCACAACCCTGAGATCAAGAGGCACATGCTCTTCCAACTGAGCCAGCCAGGGACCCCCAAGATGGCACATTTTATGTTACATGGGGTTTTGCCACAATGAAAAGACCAACCAAACAAAAATCAACTTTAAAAAGTTACCATAATTTTAAGTAGAATTGACACAAAGTACTACCAATGGAATCTATTTTCTCTCAGGTAACTTCCCTCTACAGCGTTATATTAGTTGGCTTTCTGAACTTCCTTCCTGGGATATCGTCCATCCTCATAGCACCCTCTAAAAAGTAGAAAGAATCCAGGTGATTTATCCCTAGGTAACAAAGGTGAAACAGAAGCATAGAACCACTTATGTTCTTGTGAAGTGAATTGAGAAAAGTTGAGAGAAGTCTTGGCTTCCAATCTACTCTCCCCTGAAACAATTCCTAGTTAAAAGAATGCAACAATAGAAACAAATCCTCAGTGAAATGGGAGATTTGTATATAACAGAAGTGGCATTAAAAATCAGGGAGTAAAGGGGCACCTGGGTGGCCCAGTGGTTTACGCGTCTGATTCTTGGTTTCAGTTAGGTCATAATCTCATGGTTTCTGAGATGGAGCTCTGCATCAGGCTCTGTGCTGACAGTGTGGAGCCTACTTCGGATTCTCTTTCTCCCTCTCTCTCTGCCCCTCCCCAGTTCTCTCTCTTTCTCTCTCTCTCTCTCTCAAAAAAAAAAAAAATGTAGAGGGTAGGGGTGCCTGGCTGGCTCAGTCAGTGGAGCCTGCAATTCTTGATCTCAGGATTGTGAGTTTGAGCCCCATACCAGGTGTAGAGATTACCTAAAAATAAAATCTTAAAAAAAAAAAAAGGGGAGTAAAGGATTCTACAAATTGTGTTTAGACAATTGACTATTACTCTATACATACAAAATAATAAATATAGCAGCTAACATTTATAGATCTTGCTGTGTTCCAGGAACCATTTTATTTTATTTTTTAAAAAAATTTTTGGGGCGCCTGGGTGGCTCAGTGGGTTAAGCATCCGACTTCGGCTCAGGTCATGATCTCACAGTTCGTGAGTTCGAGCCCCACGTCAGGCTCTGTGCTGACAGCTCAGAGCCTGGAGCCTCTTTCAGATTCTGTGTCTCCCTCTCTCTGCCCCTTCCCTGCTCATTCTGTGTCTCTCTCTGTCTCAAAAATAAACATTAAAAAAAAAATTAAAAAAATTTTTTAATGTTTATTTATTTTTGAGAGAGAGACAGAGTGTGAGCAGGAGAGCAGCAGAGAGAGGGAGACACAGATTCTGAAGCAGGCTTCAGGCTCTGAGCTGTCAGCACAGAACCAGATGCAGGGCTCGAACTCACAAACAGTGAGATTATGACCTGAGCCAAAGTCAGACATTTAACGGACTGAGCCTCCAGGAACCATTTGAAGTGTTTTACATGTATTAATTCATTTTCCTCCAAATTTATATCTCCAACCCCATCTCTCCCCTAACTGAAGACTAATATTTCCAATTACATACTTCGGAAATCCACTTGGATATCTAATGGGTATTTCTTTTTTGTTTTGGGTGTGTGTGTGTGCGTGCGCGCTAGTTTATTTATTTGGTTTGGGTGGGAGGGGAGGAGGGGCAGAGAAAGAGGGAGAGAGAGAATCCCAAGCAAGCTCCCTGCTGTCAGTGTGGAGCCAGACATGGGTCAACCCCACAAACCGTAAGATCATGACCTGAGCTGAAACCAAGAGTCGGATGCTCCTGAGCCACCCAGGGGCCCCTCCGATGGGTATTTCTTTTTTGTTTGTTTTTATTTGTTTGTTTGATTGATTTAAATATTAATTAGTTAACATAGAGTGCGATCTAATGGCTATTTCAAACTTCGCCGTGTCCAAAACAAATTCTGCTTTTCTCTCCCACATGTGTCCCTAGTTTTCTCTATCTTGGTAAAATTCCGCGATTGTCCCAGTCGTATTTTTTTATTGAGATGTAATGCATATACCACAAAATTCACCTTTTAAAGTATACAACTTAGTGATTTTTAGTATACTTACAAAGTTATGCAACCATCACCAGTTTCTAATTCTGGAAAATTTTCATCACCTCAAAAAAGAAAGCCCATACTCACTAATAGTCACTCCCCATTTGCCCCCTCACCAGCCCCTGGCAACCATCAGCCTACTTTCTGTCTGTGGATTTGCCTGTTATGGACATTTTAAGTATATGGAATAATATAATATCTGATCTTTATAATATCTGAAAACATGTCTGGCTTCTTTCATTTAATATAATGTTTTTGAGGTTCATTCATGTCAGTGTGCATCAACACTTCATTCGTTTCATGGCAGAATAACATCCCATTGAATGGATATACCAAATCTTGTTTATTCATCAGTTGATGGACTTTGGGGTTGTACCCATTTTTTTGGTATTGTAAAATAATTTTGCTTTGAGCATGATATACAAGCTTTTAGGCGAGTATTGTTTTCAATTCTCATGATAAATACTGAGGAATGGAATTGTTGAGTCATGTGGTAAGTATTTAACTTTTTGAGAAATGCCAGATTTTTCAAAAGCAGCTGCATCATTTTACATTCCCACCGACAATGTATGAAGGTTCTAATCCCTCCGCATCTACACACCAACAATTATATTGTCCATCTTCTTGATTCTCACCATCCCAGTGAGTGTGAAATAGTATCTCACTGTAGTTTTTATTTACGTTTCCCTAATGACTTACAATGTTGAATGTCACTTCATGTGCCTATTGGCCACTTATATATCTTCTTTGGAGAAATGTCTATTCAGATCCTTTGCCCCTTTTGTAATTGCGTTGTCTTTCTATTATTAAGTTATAAAAGCACTTTATATATTCTAGATACTAGACTCTTATCAGATATATGATTTGCAAATACTTCCTCCCATTCTATGAGTTGTCTCTTCACTTTCTGATGGTGATGGTGTTTATTTTGAAGCAGAAATTTTTTTTTAAGTTTTATTTATTTTTATTTTGAGTGCGAGTTGGGGAGGGGTGGAGGGAGAGGGAAAGAGAGAATCCCAAGCAGGCTCCATGCTGTCAGTGCAGAGGCTCCAACTCACAAATGGTGAGATCATGACCTGAGTTGAAATCAAGAATTGGATGCTTAACCACTGAGCCACTCAGGCACCCCACAAGTTTTTTTAAAAACAGTTTTAGGGGCGCCTGGGTGGCTCAGTCGGTTAAGCAGCCAACTTCAGCTCAGGTCATGGTCTCGCGGTCTGTGAGTTCGAGCCCCGCATCGGGCTCTGTGCAGACAGCTCAGAGCCTGGAGCCTCTTTCAGATTCTGTGTCTCCCTCTCTCTGACCCTCCCCCGTTCATGCTCTGTCTCTCTCTGTCTCAAAAATAAATGAACGTTAAAAAAAAATTAAAAAAAAACAGTTTTAGTCTTTAATTTTTTAATTTTTTTTTTTAAGTAATCTCTCCACCCAATGGGGACTTGAACTCATGACTCCAAGATCAAGAATCCAACGTTCTACTGACTGAGGCAGCCAGCTGCTCTGAAACACAAAAGTTTTTAATTTTGGTAAGGTCCAATTTATTTTTGCTTGTTTGTACCGTTGGTATACAACAGTAATCTAAGAACACAGAGATTTATGCTTGTATTTTATTCTAAGATTTTTATAGTTTTAGCTTCTGTATTTAGATCTTTGAGCCATTTTAAGATAACTCTTTCTATATGGTATAAGGTAGGGATCCAATTTCATTCTTTTGCAAATAGATACTCAGTTGTCCCAATACCATTTGTTGAAAAGATTATTCTGTCCTCATTGAATTACCTTGGCACTCATCAAAATCAGTTGACCTTAAATATTTGGGCTTATTTTTGGAGTCTCAATTCTGTTCTATTGTTCCTTAGGTCTATTTTTATGCCATATAAAAATAGCTCAATAACTCTAGTTTTATAGTAAGTTTGGAAATTGGGAAGTGTGAGTCCTCCAACTTGGTTCTTCTTTTTCAAGATTGATTTGGATATTCTGGGTCCCTTGCATTTCCATATGAATTTTAGAATCAGTTTGTCAGTTTCTGCAAAAGAGCCAGTTAAGATTTTGATGGAAAAAAAACAAATAACCTAATGAAGAAATGGGCAAGAGACATGAATAGACGCTTTTCCAAAGAAGACATCCAGATGGCAAACAGACACATGAAAAGATGTTCAACATCACTCATCATCAGGGAAATGCAAATCAAAACCACAATGAGATCACCTCATGCTGGTCAGAATGGCTAAAATGAATAACTCAGGAAACAACAGATTTTGGTGAGGATGTGGAGAAAGGGGAACTCTTTTGCACTGTTGGTGGGAATGCAAACTAATGCAGCCACTCTGGAAAACAGTATGGAGGTTCCTCAAAAAATTAAAAATAGAACTATCCTATGACCCAGCAATTGTACTACTGGGAATTTATCCAAAGGATACAAAAATGCTGATTCGAAGGGGCACATGCACCCTAATGTTTATAGTAGTGTTATCAACAATAGCCAAATTATGGAAAGAGCCCAAATGGTATATATTTACAAGATGTGGTACATATTTACAATGGAATACTACTCAGTGATGAAAAAGATAGTAGTGTTATCAACAATAGCCAAATTATGGAAAGAGCCCAAATGGTATATATTTACAAGATGTGGTACATATTTACAATGGAATACTACTCAGTGATGAAAAAGAATGAAATCTTTCCAATTGCAACAGCATGGATGGAACTGGAGGGTATATATTATGCTAAGTGAAATAAGTCAGACAAAGACAGATATCACATGCTTTCACTCATATGTGGAATTTGAGAAACTCAACAGATGAACATAGGGGAGGGGGGGAAATAAGATAAAAACAGACAGGGAGGCAAACCACAAGAGACTTAAATACACAGAACAAACTTAGGGTTGCTGGAGGGGAGTGTGTGTGTGTGGGGGGGGGGGTAAATGGGTGACAGGCATTAAGGAGGTCACTTTTCGGGATGAGGACTAGGTATCATATGTAAGAAATGAATCACTGGGTTCTCCTGAAGCTAAGACTACACCGTATGTTAACTAACTTGAAATTCTTTTTAAAAATTTAATTAAAAAAAATTTTTTGATGGATATTGTATTGAATCTGTATCCATTTGGGGAGTATTACCATCTTAATAATGTTAAGTCTTCCAATTCATGAACATAGGATGTCTTTCCATTTATTTTGGCCTTCTTTTTTTTTTTTTAATACTTATTTTTATTTTTGAGAGAGAGAGAGAGAGACAGAGTGCAAGCAGGGGAGGGGCAGAGAGAGAGGGAGACACAGAATCCAAAGCAGGCTCCAGACTCCAAGCTATCAGCACAGGGCCCGACGTGGGGCTCAAACTCATGAACCGTGAGATTATGACCTGAGACGAAGTCGGACGCCCAACCGACTGAGCCACCCAGGCGCCCCTATTTTGGTCTTCTTAATTTCTTTGAAATATGTTTTGTAGTTTTCAGTGTACAAATCTTTCTCTTATTTTGTTAAATTTATCCATAAGTATTTTTCCTTTTGATGCTATTGTAAGTGAAATTGTTTCCTTAATTTCATTTTCAGATTGTTTATTGCTACTATATAAAAATACAATAAATTTTTTAAAGTAATCTCTACACCCAACATATGGTTCAAACTCACAACCCCAAGATCAGGAGTCACATGCTTGTGGACTGAGCCAGGCACCCCACAATTAGTTTTTATACACTGAACTTGTACCTTGCAATCTCGCTGCATTATTTATGAGCTTTAGTAGATTTCTTGTGGATTCCTGAGGATCGCTTGCAAATAGAGATAGTTTTTTTACTTCTTCATTTTCAATCTAGATGCTTTTTATTTCTTGTTTTTTGCTTAATTCCTGTAGCTAAAACCTTCAATGAAATTTGAATGGAAGTGGTGAGTGTGAGTATCCTTGTCTTGTTCCTGATTTTAGGGGGAAAGATTTTAGTCTGTCACCATTAAGTATACTGATAACTGTAAGCTTGTTGTAGATGCCGTTTATCTCATTAAAGATTAACAGTAGTGGGTACCTGGTTGGCTGAGTTGGTGAAGCATCTGATGCTTGATTTCGGCTCAGATCATGATCTCAGGATTGTGGGATCGAGCCTTGCATCAGCCTCTGTGCTGAGCATAGAGCCTGCTTAAGATTCTCTCTCTTTCTCTCTCCCTCTGCCCCTCTCCCCTGCTCGCACACTCTCTCTCTAAAATAAAATATAATTTAAATTAAATTAAAAAGAAAATATTAACAGTAGGTTTGTTGTAGATGCCCTTTATCACATTAAAGATGTTTGTTTCTATTCTTAGATTGCTGTGTTTTTATCATGAAAGGGTATTAAATGCATTTAGAAAATATACCCATTGAGATGCTAGGGTAATTTTTCTCCTTATCCTATTAGCATGGTGTATTACATTGATTGATTTTCAGATATTAAACCAAGCTTGCATTTGGGGAATAAATCCCAGCTGGTCATGGTGTATAATCCTTTTTGCATGTTGCTGTATTTTGTTTACAAGCATTTTGTTGAATATTTTTGTGTATTTAAGAGATACTAATCTGTAGTTTTGTTTTCTTGTGGTGTCTTTATCTAGTTTTGATATCAGGATAATACTAGCCTCATAAAATGAATTGAGAAATGTCGCTTCCTCTTCTATGATCCTAAGATTTTCTTTGTGGGAAGTTTTGTGGGTTTTGTTTTGTTTTTTTTTTGTTTTGTTATTACTGGTTCAATCTCTTTACTGGTTATAGGTCTATTTGTATTTCTTGAGTTGGCTTCTGTAGTTTGTATCTTTTTAGGAATTTTTCCATTTCTTTTAGGCTAAGTTTTTGGCATATGCTTCATAATATTCCTTTATACTCCTTTTTATTTCTGTGAGGCTGAAGTAATGTACTTTCTTTTATTCCCGTTTTTAGTAAGTTGAATCTTTTCTTTTCTTTTTTTGAATCCTCTCTCTTTTTATTTTTGTCAGTCTTGTTAAAGTTTTGTCAATTTTGTTGATCATTTCAAAAGAAACCAACTTTTGGCCTCACTGATCCTCCCTATTATTTCTATATTCTCTATTTCATTCTCTAATCTCTATTATTTCCTTCCTTCTCCTTCTTGGTCCTCTTTTTCTTTTCTTTTTTTTTTTTGAGATTATTTATTTTTTAATTTTTTTAAAGCTTACTTATTTCTTTTGAGACAGAGATAGTGCGACAGAAACACACTCCTGGTGTGGAGCTGGATGTGGGGCTCGAACTCACAAAACCACAAGATCATGACCTGTGCTGAAACCAAGAGTCAGACACTTAACCGACTGAGCCACCCAGGTGCCCCTTTTAAGATTTTTTTAAAAAGTAATTTCTACACCCAGGGGCACCTGGGTGGCTCAGTTGATTAAGGGTTCTACTCTTGATTTTGGTTATGATCTCATGGTTTGTGGGACTGGGCCCCACTTCAGGCTCTGTGCTGATAGCACCCAGCCTGCTTGGGATCCTCTCGCCCTCCCTCTGCCCCTCCCCAACTCATGTTCTGTCTCTCTCTCTCTCTCTCTTTCTTTCTTTTTTAATTTATTTTATTTTTATTTATTTATTTTTAATTTTATTTTTAATTTTTTTAAATTTACATCCAAATTAGTTAGCATATAGTGCAACAATGACTTCAGGAGTAGATTCCTTAGTGCCCCTGACCCATTTAGCCCATCCCCCCTCCCACAACCCCTCCAGTAACCCTCAGTTTGTTCCCCATATTTAGGAGTCTCTTCTGTTTTGTCCCCCTCCCTGTTTTTATATTATTTTTGTTTCCCTTCCCTTACGTTCATCTGTTTTGTCTCTTAAAGTCCTCATATGAGTGAAGTCATATGATTTTCGTCTTTCTCTGACGAACTAATTTCACTTAGCATAATACCCTCCAGTTCCATCGACATAGTTGCAAATGGCAAGATTTCATTCTTTTTGATTGCCGAGTAATACTCCATTGTATATCTATACCACATGTTCTTTATCCACTCATCCATCGATGGACATTTGGGCTCTTTCCGTACTTTGGCTATTGGTGATAGTGCTGCTATAAACATGGGGGTGCATGTGTCCCTTTGAAACAGCACACCTGTATCCCGTGGATAAATGCCTAGTAGTGCAATTGCTGGGTCATAGGGTAGTTCTATTTTTAGTTTTTTGGGGAACCTCCATACTGTTTTCCAGAGTGGCTGCACCAGTTTGCATTCCCATCTCTTTCTGTCTCTCAAAATGAATTTTACAAACATTTAAAATAAATTTAAAAAAAAATCTCTATACCCAGCATGGGGCTCAAACTCACAACCCTGAGATCAAGAGTTGTACACTCCACCGACTAAGCTAGCCAGATGCCCCTTTGCTCTTCTTTTTCTTTAGCTTAGGTAATTGATTTGAGATTTTTTTTCTATTTACTACACTCACTTGTAGCTATAAAATTTCCTGTATTACTTTCACTACATTCCATAAGATTTGATAGGTTGTGTTTTCATTTTCATTCATCTCGAAGTATTTTTTTTTCAGATTTTATTTTTAAGTATGCCCTACACCCAACATGGGGCTTGAACTTACAACCTCAAGATCAAGTCACGCGCTCTACTGACCGAACCAACTAGGTGCCCCTCAAAGTATTTCCTAATTTAACTTGCAATTTTTTCTTTGACCTATTGATTATACAGGATTGAGTTGTTTAATTTCCACATATTTGTGAGTTCCCCGTTTCCTTCTGTTATTCATTTCTAATTTCATTTCACTGTGATCAGAGAACTTTTTTTTTTAATTTTGTTTTAGAGAGAGAGAGTGGAGTAGAGGGGCAGAGGGAGAGAGAGAGAGAGAGAGACAGTGAGAGAGAGAATCTTAAGCAGGCTCTACACTCAGCATAGAGCCTGACATGGGGTTTGATCCCACAATCTGGGATCATGACCCGAGCCAAAATTCAAGAGTTGGACACTCAACTGACTGAGTCACCCAGTCTTCTTGAGAACCTTATTTAATTTATTTTATTTTATTTTGTTATGTTATTCTATTTTGTTTATTTTTTAATGTTTATTTATTTTTGAGAGAGAGAGAGAGACAGAGTGCAAGGGGGGAGGGGCAGAGAAAGAGGGAGACATAAAATCCGAAGCAGCCTCCAGGCTGTCTGCACAGATCCCAAGGTGGGGCTTGAACTCACAAATGGTTAGATCATGGGGCACCTGGGTGGCTCAGTCGGTTGAGCGTCCAACTTCAGCCCAGGTCATGATCTCGCGGTCCGTGGGTTCGAGCCCTGCATCGGGCTCTGTGCTGACAGCTCGGAGCCCAGAGCCTGTTTCAGATTCTGTGTCTCCCTCTCTCTCTGACCCTCCTCTGTTCATGCTCTGTCTCTCTCTGTCTCAAAAATAAATAAACATTAAAAAAAATTAAAAAAACAAATGGTTAGATCATGACCTACACAGAAGTCGTTTGCTTAACTGACTGAGCCACCCAGGTGCCCTGAGAACCTTTTTTTTTTTTTAAAGTAGGCTCCATACTCAATGTGAGATTTGAACTCACAACCCCAAGATCAAGAGTTTCATGCTCTACTGACTGAGCCAGCCAGGCACCCCCAAAGAACTATTTTACTATGATACTTTGCACAGTTACAATGTTTTAAAAATTATAAAGACTTATTTTATGGCCTAATGTATGGTCTACTCCGGAAAAGGGTTCAGGTGCACTTTAGAAGAATGTGTATTCTGTGATTGTTGGATGAGATGTTCTATAGATACTTGTTGAGTGTAGTTCGTTTATAGTTTTGTTCAAATCTTCTCTATCTTTGTTGATCTTCTGATGTTCTATCAATTACTGAAAGTAGGGTATTTCCTGTCAACAACATGGTTCCGATTTCAGTTACCATGGTATATGAACTGTGAGTACTTGCATGAAGTACAAACTTCACTGTTAGCTCATCAGTACACAAAGTACTTTGTAACTATGTGCATCACGATGGGTAGCAGTCATGTCACTTCTTTCAAAGTCTGTCAGTGATTGGTCACTGTGCATCTGTTATTCAGTTTACACACAAACAGCACAGGGTGTAGTTGCATTGCCTTCTTGTCTTCCAGGGATAGCCCATGTGACATCTACAAAAATGGATAATTAACGGAGGTTACTGGCCAACAAATGTGATAGAGAAGGAAGACATGAAAAGGGTAATGCAGGAAGTGAAATTCAAATTGAATACAACTGGAATTTCAAAAATATAGCTGATCAAGGGAATATTGACACTGGTGGGTGCCATTCTAGAGACTCAGGATAAGCAAGCAAAGGAACACAGTGAAGGTGAACTTATTGCCATAAATGAGGAAAGTGACAAAAAGGATGAGATGTCCCACAGCAAGTGATGCTGGCAAAAAAATTCACATTGAAGGAACTCTCAGATTGTTCATGGCATAGAAAGTGCAAAGGATAAAATGTTGGAAGATAATACAAATTTAGAAAGGAGGCTAACAATTTACCAAGGCATAGAAAAGATTCTCACTTGTATAGAAATATGACAATAAGCATTTTCTGTACTCTTGATACAAAGAAATAAGACACCTTAATTCTAGAAAAAAGAAAAGAAAGTGTAGTACTGAAGTCTTCAAATATTATCATTGAACTGTCTATTTATCTCTTCAGTTCCATCAATTGTTGCTTCATGTATTTGGGGGCTCTGTTGTTAGATACATTTATGTTTGTAATTGCTCTATCTTCTTGATAAATTAATCCTTTTATCATTTTTAAAGTTTTATTTATTTAAGTAATCTCTACATGACTCAAACTCATGACTGTGAGATCAAGAGTTACATGCTCTACCAACTGAGTCAGCCAGGCACCCTCCTTTATTTTTGAAGAATAGACTTGCTGAATATAGAAGTTTTGGTTGACAGTCTTTTTCTTCCAGTACTTGGAATATGTCACCCTACTGTCTCTGGTGTTTCTGTTGTGAAATCACATTGAGGATCCCCTGTACGTGGTGAATCACTTCTCTCCTGCTGCTTTCAAGATTCACTTTTTAGGGGTGCCTGGGTGGTTCAGTTGCTTGAGCGACTGACTCTTAATTTCAGCTCAGGTTGATTCCAGGGTCATGGGATTGAGCCCCACATTAGGCTCCATGCTGAGAGGGGAGCCTGCTAAAGATTCTCTCCTTCTGCCTCTCTCCCCTACTCGATCTTTCTTTTTCTCTCTCTCTCTCTAAAATTAAAAAAAAAAAAATTGGCGTGCCTCAGTGGCTCAGTTGGTTAAACCTCTAACTTTGGCTCAGGCCATGATCTCATGGTTCATGAGTTCAAGCCCCACATTGGGCTATCTGCTGTCAGCATGGAGCCCACTTCAGATCCTCTGTTCCCCTCTCTCTCTGGCCCTCGTGTGCTTGTGCTCTCTCTCTCTCTCAAAAATAAACACTTAAATTTGATGGTAGCAGAGACATAGGAGTGTATGCATTTGTCAAAACTCATCCAGTTGGATATGCTGATATGTAAATTATAACTGAATGAAAAATTAAGTTAAATTAAAATGTTTTAAAAATTAAAAAAACAAGATTCACTCTTTGTATTTGTTTTTTGAGTGTGTGGTTATGATGTGTGTAGGTATGAATCTGCTTGAATTTTTCCTACGTGGAGTTTGTTGAACTTGGATGTGTAGTTGATGTTTTTCATGAAATTTGGGAAGCTTTTGGCTGTTATTTTGTCAAATATTCTTTCTGTGTTTTTTCCTCTGCTCTCCTTCCATGTATACTTGATGGAGTATTACAGGTCTCTGAGGCTCTGTCCATTTTTCTTCATTCTTCTTTCTTGTTCCTCAGACTGGATAATTGCAATTGGCCTGCCTTTAAATTCCCTATTTCTCTCTTTTGTCTGTTCAAATCTACTGTTGAGCCCTTCTATGAATTTTTCATTTTAGTTATTATATTTTTCAACATCAGAATTTCTATTTGATTCTTTTAAAAATAGTTTCTATATTTTTATTGATATTCTGTTTGATTAGTCATTGTCTTTCATTTAGTTCTTCATACATGATTTCTTTTAGTTCTTTTAATGTATATATATATATATATTTTTTTTTTTTTACTTTTTTTAATGTTTATTTATTTTTGAGAGAGACAGAGACAGAATGCGAGTGGGTTAGGGGCAGAGAAAGAGGGAGACACAGAATCCCAAGCAGGCTCCAGGCTCTGAGCTGTCAGCACAGAGCCCAACATGGGGCTCAAAACCCCAAGCCATGAGATCATGACCTGAGCCAAAGTCGGACGCTCAACCGACTGAGCCACCCAGGCGCCCCTATATATATAATTTTTTTAATTTATTTTTTTTTGAAAGAGAGAGAGAGCACAAGTGAGCGAGGTGCAGAGAAAGAGAGAGAGAAGCAGGGCTCACCCTGGGCTCATGAAGCAGGGCTCAAGCTCATGAACTATGAGATCATGACCTGAGCCAAAGTCAGATGCTTGACGACTGACCCATCCAGGCACCCCTTAAATTTCTATTTTTTAAAGTAATCTCTACACCCAAGGTGGGGCTTGAAATCATGATCCCAAGATCAAGAGTGGCATGTTCTACTGACTGAGTGGGCCAGGTGCTCCTGAGTATATTTTAAATGTGATTAATCAAAAGTCTTCATCTAGTAAGTCTATGGCCTTTCTCAGGGACAGTTTCTTTCTTTCTTTCTTTCTTTCTTTCTTTCTTTCTTTCTTTCTTTCTTTCAACATTTATTGATTTTTGAGAGACAGAGAGAGACAGAGCATGAGTAGGGGAGGGGGCAGAGAGAGAGGGAGGCACAGAATCTGAAGCAGGCTCCAGACTCTGAGCTGTCAGCACAGAACCTGACATGGGGTTCAAACTCACAGACCACGAGATCATGACCCAAGCTGAAGTCGGACACTTAACTGACTGAGCCACCCAGGCGCCCCTCAGGGACAGTTTCTACTGACTACTTTTTTTCTTGTGTATAATCCATATTTTCTTATTCCCTTGAATATCACATCATTTTTTATTGAAACTGGATGTTAAAATATATTAATGTGGGGGCGCCTGGGTGGCTCAGTTGGTTAAATATCCGACTTCGGCTCAGGTCATGATCTTGCAGTTCATGAGTTCAAGGCCTGCATCCGGCTATGTGCTGACAGCTCAGAGCCTGGAGCCTGTTTCAGATTCTGTGTCTCCCTCTCTCTCTGCCCCTCCCCTGCTCACGCTCTGTCTCTCTCTCAAAAATAAATAAACATTTAAAAAATAAATAAATATATTAATGTGACAACAATGAAAATCAGATTCTCCCCCCTCTCCAAGGTCTGTTTTGATGCTGTTTGTTGTTAGTTGTCATTGTTTGTGTGTGTGTGTGTGTGTGTGTGTGGCTTTTCTTTTTTTTTGTTTAGTGGTTTTTCTGAAATAATTCTGTAGATTCTGGGGGTGCCTGGGTGGCTCAGTCGGTTAGGCGTCCAACTCTTGATTTCAGCTCAGGTCATAATCTTGTGGTTTGTGGGTTCGAGCCTTGCATCAGGCACTGCACCAACAATGTGGAGCCTGCTTGGGATTCTCTCTATCTCCCTCTCTCTCTGCCTCTCCACCCCATCCCCCAAATAAATAAATAAACTTTAAAAAATTCTGTAGATTCTGTTTTCTTTGTTTTTTGTGTGTGTGTCCACTGAAGTATCTGCTCAATTAGCCTAGTAGTGAGCTAATTATTGGTAACAAATTTCTTTAAATGCCCAGATCCAATATATCTTTGCCAAGGGACTCTTAATGCATATTGGGGCATGCCTTCAACACTCAGGCAGGCAGTTCTTTGCCTGAAGCTTCACTTCTTGATTGTGCAGAGCCTCAATGTTAGTCAATGGTGAGAGTTTAAGAGCTTCTCAGGTCTTTTCTGACCATGTACACAGCTTTATGAATGGGTGCATGGTCCCAGGAATCTCCCCAGGAATATATCAGAACATACTCCGAAACCCCTTATGGACATTACAATCCCCAGATTTTCCTTTAAAATTTTTTGGTTAGCCTATTTTTATTTTTCTTTATTTTTTAATGTTTATTTATTTATTTTAAGACAGACATGGAGAGGCAGGGGAGGGGCAGAGAGAGAGGGAGAGAGAGAATCCCAAGCAGGCTCCACACTGTCAGTGTGGAGCCTAATGCGGGGCTGGAACTCATGAACCATGAGACCATGACCTGAGCTGAAACCAAGAGTCGGACACTTCACTGACTGAACTGCCCAGCCACCCCTGCTTAGCCTATTTTTTAAAAATATATTTATTTAGGTAATCTCTATGCCCAACGTGAGGCTTGAATTTACAACCCCAAGATCAAGAGTTGCGTGCTCTACTGACTGAGCCAGCCAAGCACCTCCAACCAAATCCTGTAGAGCCATCCTTGGTATCTGTCTTTCTCAAACATCCCCACATCAACAAATACTGTAGAGATAACAGATCCTCTACTTTCAAAATATATTCAGGATCACACCTCTTATTTCCACTTTCATTGCTACCACCCTGATCTAAGTAAGCCACCTCTCTCCTCTCATTATTTTCCAACACCACCACCTCTTGACCTTTCCTCAGACTGCCAAGCATGGTCCTGTTTCAAAACCTTTGCATTTTTCTACAAGATATACACATAGCTCCTTCCCTTACTTTCTTCAAATCACGGTCCAAATGATACTTGTTCAGAGATGCTCCCCTGACCGCTCTATACCTCATACCACATCAGTATATCCTCATCTCACCCCATTTTTTCCTAAAACTTATCACTACATGACGTAGTGTGTTCACTTATATTTATCATCTGTCTCCTCCCATTAGTCAGGGACTTTGTCCACTGTGTTCATTGTTGTACCTTCAGTGCCTAGGACTGTACCTGAATCATCTGGGGATTCAATAAATTCCAGTTGAATGTACTACCAAATATCTTCCATTTGCTCCTCCAGATTCACTCTTTCCCTTCTTTCCAGTGTGCATATCAACATCATCAGTGGACTTCTTTGCCCTCTGGCCTCGGCCAGTGCAGAACCCCAGTAGGAGTTTGGAAAAGAAAACAGTGAACTCAAGAGTGCTTATTCCCCAGGCTACTCCCTGCCCAATTGCTTCAGGTTTATCCTGTCCCTGGATCTAAGATCATTATCTCTCCTAAGGTGACCCTTTGTACATGGAGTCTGCCTTCAATAACCATTGCCTACCTTCCTCCTCCCTTTTGGCCTCAGTGTTATGATAGTTTCTTTGTTGTTACTACCCTCAGGATATTGTACTATTCCTTGTGATTTCCCTGCACCCAACCATACTTTTGTGAATAAACCCATCTCTTATCCCTTTTTTGTTAATTTTTTTTAAACGTTTATTTATTTTTGAGACAGAGAGAGACAGAGCATGAACGGGGGAGGGGCAGAGAGAGAGAGAGAGAGAGAGAGAGACACAGAATCGGAAGCAGGCTCCAGGCTCTGAGCCATCAGCCCAGAGCCTGACGCGGGGCTCGAACTCACGGACCGAGAGATCGTGACCTGAGGTTAAGTCGGACGCTTAACCGACTGAGCCACCCAGGTGCCCCGCATCTCTTATCATTCTAATTTAAGAGTAACATTTATTTCCTTTGGGTCCCTGCCCGATACAGATGAGTAATGCTAAGAACAACTCTATGAGGTAGACATTCCCATTCCCATTTTATAGATGTGAACTTTGAGGCCCAGAAAGATTAAGAAACTTGCCCAAGATTACAAAGCTAGTTAGTAACAAAGCCAGAATTTAGAAATAATTGTGGGAGAATGTTCTTATGACAACATGATAGGGAAGTATTCCTGAGCAACCCTAAAAAAGCATACCCATGAAAGGAAAGACTGAGAAGACTGAAATTCTCTATATCAAAAGATATCATAAACAAAGTGAAAAGACAAGTCACAGACTAGAAGATATCTGCAATCCACATAAAGGATAAGTATATGGAATACATAAAGAACTCCCAGAAACCAATAAGAAAAACACAAACAATGTAATAGAAAATGGGCTAGACAAAGGATAATAAGGAGAATTCATAGAGGAAGAAACCCAAATGAATAATAAGCATATGAAAAGATGCTCAATCTCTTTAGTAATTAGGGAAATGGAAATTAAAATAATAAGATTCCATTTCACACCATTTGGCAAATGAAAACTAATACCTGCAGAAACTGCTGGCGAGGCTATAGTTATTGCAAATGCTTGGAACAACTACTTTGGAGCAATCTGACACCACCTTATAAAACTGAAGATAGATATGCTGTATTCCCTAGTAATTTCCCGTGGAGGAGTCTTCCCTGGAGATATATTTACACTTGTATACAAGGAGACATGTGTACAATGTTCATTGCCACACAGTTGGAAACGGCTCCTCCTTGCAAAAATGGGCTACCATACAACAGTTAAAATGAATGAATTACATTTACGTTTACATTTATCAACATGGGTAAGTCTCAAAACATAATAGAAAGCAAGTTGGAAAAGAAACATACAATATGGTGCCATTTGTAACTATAAAATATGTTAAGAAATATTATGTATAATTTATAGTATATATAATTTATGGATGTTTATACATATTAGACGAGTATAAAGACACACAGAATGATACACAGCAACTTTTCAGGAATGTAGGTTATGTCTGTGTAAGAAGGAGGGGAGGGACCGGTAGGTAAAGCTGTGTCTGTACCTGAAATATTTTATTATTAATATTTTTACTTTATATCAATTCACATTTCTAAAAAATGTTTAAACATTTATTAATTTTTATTTATTTATTTTATTTATTTTAATGTTTATTTTTAAGAGAGACAGAGAGACAGAGTGAGCAGGGGAGGGGCAGAAAGAGAGGGAGACACAGAATCTGCAACAGGCTCCAGACTCTGAGCTGTCAGCACAGAGTCTGACGCAGGGCTTGAACTCAGAGACTGTGAGACCATGAACCTAAGCCCAACTGACTGAGCCACCCAGGCGCCCCTGACATTTATTAATTTTTGAGAGAGAGAGAGAGAGAGAGAGAGAGAGAGAGCAGGGAAGGGGCAGAGAGGACGGAGACACAGAATCCGAAGCAGGCTCTAGGCTCTGAGCTGTCAGCACAGAGCCCAATGCAGGGCTCGAACTCACGGACCGCGAGATCATGACCTGAGCCGAAGTCGGAGATTTAACCGACTGAGCCACCCAGAAGCCCCTCAGTTCACATTCTTATTGAAGTTTTTTTACAGTCCTATTGAAGTATAATTGACATAAGATGAACTACACATGTTTAACATGTACAATTTGATAGTTTGTTTTTGTTTTGTTTTATTTAACTAAGGTCTGTGCCCAAAATGAGGCTTGAACTCAGAACCCTGAGACCAAGAGTCACATGCTCTATCGACTATGCCAGTCAGGTGGCCCATGCAATTTGATAGGTTTAAAATAAATATGTATACATCCACGAAGCCATCATCACAATCAAGATAATAAACATACACACATAACCCCCAAAGGTTTCTTCCCATCCCTTTGTTATCTGTCCCTCCGACCCATCCCCTTCCCCTAGCTGTCCCCAAGACACTATTGACATTTCTTTTACTATGGATTATCCTTCATTTCCTAAAATTTTATATAAGGGACATGATATAGTATATACTTTTAAAAATTTGTCTTCTTTCACTCAGCATGCTTATTTTGAGATTCATCCATACTGGTGCATGTACCAAGAGTTTATTCCTTTTTTATTTTTTAAAAAAAAATTTTTTTTCAACGTTTTTTATTTATTTTGGGACAGAGAGAGACAGAGCATGAACGGGGGAGGGGCAGAGAGAGAGAGGGAGACACAGAATCGGAAACAGGCTCCAGGCTCTGAGCCATCAGCCCAGAGCCTGACGCGGGGCTCGAACTCACGGACCGTGAGATCGTGACCTGGCTGAAGTCGGACGCTTAATCGACTGTGCCACCCAGGCGCCCCTCCTTTTTTTTTTTTTAATGTAAGTAAGCTCCACACTCAACGTAGGGCTGGGACACACGACCCCAAAATCGAGAGTCACACACTTCACTAAGTCAGCCACGCACTCTGGCAGTTCATTCCTTTTCATTGTTGGGTGGTATTCCTTTGTTTGGATATACCACAGTCTGTGCATAAGTCTTTTATGAACATATGCTTTCATTTTCTTTGGAAATACCTAGGAGTAAAATTGCTCGATCATAGCTAAATGTGTGTATGTATGTATGTGTGTATGTATTTTTTTAAGTAATCTCTATGCCAAACGTGGGGCTTGAACTCACAACCCCAGGATCAAGTCACATGCTCCACCAACTGAGCCAGCCAGGCACCCCAAATGTGTAACTTTTTTAAGAAACTGCCAAACTGTTTTCCAGTGAATATATCATTTTGCATTCCCACAATGAAGCTATGAGAGTTCAACTGCCTCTAATACATGTGTGATGGCTTCTCATTGTGGTTTGTTTGTTTGTTTGTTTGTTTTTGGTTAAATATTATTCCCAATGTGTCTCTCAGTGTTTCTGGATAAGATTAACATTTGAGGGGCGCCTGGGTGGCGCAGTCGGTTAAGCGTCCGACTTCAGCCAGGTCACGATCTCGCGGTCCGCGAGTTGGAGCCCCGCGTCAGGCTCTGGGCTGATGGCTCGGAGCCTGGAGCCTGTTTCCGATTCTGTGTCTCCCTCTCTCTCTGCCCCTCCCCCGTTCATGCTCTGTCTCTCTCTGTCCCAAAAATAAATAAACGTTGAAAAAAAAATTAAAAAAAAAAAAAAACATTTGAATCAGATCAGTGGGGGTACCTGGGTGGCTCAGATGGTTAAGCTTCAGACTCTGTTTTTTTTTTTTTTTTTTTTTTTAAGCGTCAGACTCTTGATCTCAGCTCGGGTCTTGATCTCAGGGTCATGAGAAAAAGCCCCCCCAAAACACATTTGAATCAGTGGATTGAACAAAATGGATTGCCCTTCCCAATGTGGGTAGGCCTCATCCAATCCATTGTAGGCCTGACTAGAACAAAGCTTGGGGTGAGGGAGAATTTGCTCTCTGTCCAAATACTTTCCAGCTGGGACATAGAATTGTCTCTTCCAGTTACATTGGAACTCACACCATCAGTCCCGGTTCTCAAGCCTTCAGATCTGGATTGGAACTCACACCACTGGTTCTCTTTGTTCTCAGGCTCTTGAACTCAGACACAAACGAAACCACTGGCTATCCTGGGTCTCCAGTTGTGGTACTTCTCAGCCTCCATAACTGCATAAGCGAATTAATGGTAAATGTATTTATTTGTTATAAAGTAATTCGTCATTTTTTAAAGCTTATTTATTTAGAGAGAGATAGAGACCATGTGAGCAGGGTAGGGGCAGAGAAAGAGCGAGAGAGAGAATCCCAAGCAGGCTCTTCTCTGTCAGTGCACAGCTTGACATGGGGCTTGAACCCACGAACTGTGAGATCATGACCTGAGCCAAAACCAAGAGTCAGACACTTAACTGACTGAGCCACCCAGGCACCCCAATAAACTAATTTGTTATAATAAATCTTATAATAAAACTCTTAAACTTTTTTTTTTTTTTTTTTTTTATTTAGGGGCACCTAGGTGGGTCAGTCAGTTAAGTGGCCAACTATTGATTTCAGCTCAGGTCATAATCTCATGGTTTTGAGTTTGAGCCCTGCATTGGGCTCCACACTGACAGCATGGAGACTGGTTGGGATCCTCTTTCTCTCTCCCCCTCCTGTGTTTTCTCTCTCTCTCTCTCTCTCTCTCTCAAAACATACAAATCAACTTAAAAAAAAAATTTCATGAGGGGAACCCAAGAATCCTTGGAGAACTCTGTGATCATTCTTCTCTATAGACCAGACCTTACAGTGAGCAATGCAGTCACTGAATTGCGACACCTAAATGCAGTGAGAGTAATTGGATCCTGAGGGGCAAGGGCCAAATGGCAGCAGTCAGCCACCAAAGGCAAGGTAGGCATGATTACCATAATAGATAGTAGAGACAATCAGAATAATCTGATGCTCACAGAACTGTGGCATTTACTAGTTGGTCATGGTGTTTCTAGAAGTGTAATAGATAAGAAGCCTACTAAGTTTCTTACTTGATTGGTATAAGGAAAAAAGTTCTAGGTCAGATGGACAAGAGTTTAACCTGAATCACAGAGTCATGGCCCCTCAATCAATTCTCACACTTTAGCCAGTTTACAGACTCAGAACCGCTTTAATGAAGGGGAGGCTGGGTCCCCTTGATGAAGGACCCAGGTACTGAAATTTATACTGCTAATCTTTCTCCAAGCCTTCCACAAAGGAACCTATAGTCTTTCGCCAGTGTAACTGCATTAGGGTTAAAGAAAGAATCCAAATTTCCAGGGGCTACTGGGCACTGATTCTGAACTGACACTAATTCTAGGAGACCCAAAATGTCACCGTGGCCCACCAGTCAGAGTAGGGGCTTGGAGAACTTTAGCTCAGGTCCTCACAGTGGGTCCACTGGTCCCTGAACCCATCCTATGGTTATCTTCCCAGTTCCAGAACACATAATCCATCCAACTTGCCTATTTGGTCTGTGCAGGAGATAGGTGGTCCTTGGAGAATGACAGTGGACTATTGTAAGCTTAATCAGATGGTGACTCCAGTTGTAGCTGCTGTAGATGTGGTTTCATTGCCTGAGGAAATTAACACATGCCCTGGTTACCTGGTGTGCAGCTATCAATCTGGTAAATGCCCTTTTCTCCATCCCTGTCAATAAGGCCCACCAGAAGCTGTTTGCTTTAAACTGGCAAGGTCAGGGGTGCTTGGGTGGCTCAGTCGGTTGACTGTCTGACTTCAGCTCAGGTCATGATCTCACAGTGTGTGAGTTGAAGCCCTGCATGGGGCCCTCTGCTGTCAGCGCACAGCCGGCTTGGGATCCTGTCTCCGTTTCTCTCTCCCCTCCCCTGCTTGTGTGTGTGTGTGAACGTGCGTTCTCAAAAACAAACAGTTTTTTAAAAAGTAAATGAGTAAATAAACAAACATTATATTGGCAAGGTCAGCAATACACTCTCTTAGCTCAAGGGTATATCAACTCTTGAGCCCTATAATCACAATTTAATTCACAATAGTTTTTTTTTTAATTTTTTATTTATTTTTGAGAGAGACAGAGAGACAGAGTGCAAGCAGGGAGGGACAGAGAGAGAGGGAGACACAGAATCCAAAGCAGCTCCAGGTTCTGAGCTGTCAGCCCAGAGCCCAACGTGGGGCTCGAACTCACGAACAGTGGGATCATGACCTGAGCCAAAGTCAGATGCTTAACCAACTGAGCCCCACCCAGGCGCCCCAGTTCACAATAGTTTTGTCATTCCTTTCCACAAGACATTGCACTGGTCCATTACATCAAGAACATGATGCGGATTAGACCTCATGAACAAGAAGTGGTAACTGCTCCAGACTGATTTGTAAGATAGTTGCATGCTGGAGGGTGGAACATAAATCCAATAATTCAGGGGTCTTCTAGCTCAGTGAAAGTTCTAGGGGCCCAGGAGTGTGGGGCATGTGGAGCTATCCCCTTCCAAGATGAAGTTATCGATCAGTTGTTGCATCTGGCCCCTCCCACAAACGATAAAGTCACAATGCCCAGTGGGCTGCTTTGCTTATTTACTTATTTATTATTTTAAAAATGTGTATTATTTATTTTTGAGAGAGACAGCGCAAGCGGGGGAAGGACAGAGGGACACGCTGTCAGCACAGAGCCTGACTTGAGGCTTGAGCTCACAGACCCCACGGGACGCTGACCCCACTGAGCCACGCTGGCGCCCCCCAGTGGGCTGCTTTGAACTTCCGAAGCAACATATTCCTCCTTTGGGTGTTACTACAGCTTATTTACCAAGTGACCCAAAAAGCTGCTAGTTTTGAGTGTGCCAGAACAGCAGGCCTCACAACAGGGCTCGTGCGAGTTTCTCTGCTACTTGGGCCACGTGATCCACCAGATCCACTGGTGCTTGAAGCGATAGTGGCAGACAGGGATGCTGTTTGGAGCTTCTGGCAGGTAGGTCCCTGTCAGTGAATCACAACATAGGACTTTTGGATTCTAGAGCAGAGCCCTGCCATCCTCTGTAGATACTACTCTCCTTTTGAGAAACTGTTCTTGGCCTACTAGTTGGCCATAGTAGAGACTGAATCCTAATCATGAGCCACCAAGTTACCAGGCAACCTCAGCTACCCATCATGAACTGGGTGTTATTTCACCCACTAAGCCGTAAGGTTGGGTATGCACAGCAGCACTCCATCATCACATGGAAGTGGTACCTAGGTGATCAGGCCTGAGCAAGTCCTGAAGGCATAAGTAAGTTACATGAAGAGGTGGCCCAGATGCCCGTGGTCCCCACTCCTGTCACACTGGCATCCTCTCCTGGCCTGCACTGATGGCCTCACACAGGTCTCTATGATTAGGAGATAAAGAGGAGACGTAGGCCTGGTTTACAGATAGTTCTGCATGATGTGCAGGTACCATGCTGAAGTAGACAGTTACTGTACTGCAGCCTTTTTCTGGGACATTCCTGATGGGAAATCATCCCAGGGAGAACTGGTTGTTCTGCACCTGATTGTTTACTTTGCTTGGAAGGAGAAACAGCCAGACATGTGATGATATGCCAATTCATGGGCTGTGGTTAATGGTTTGGCTGGATGGTCAGGGACTTGGAAGGGATATGAGTGGAAAATTGATGACAAGGAAATTTAGGGAAGAAGTATGTATATAGACTCTCTGAATGGGCAAAAAAAGTGAAGATATTTGTGTACTTTGTGATCTCAGCAGAGAAAGATTTTAATAATCAAGTGGATAGGATGATCCGTTCTATGGATACCAGTCAGCCTCTTTCCCCAGCCACTCCTGTCATCACCCAATGGGCTCATGAACAAACTGGACATGGTGGCAGAGATGGAAGTTATGCATGGGCTCAGCAATATGAACTTCCATTCACCAAAGCCAATCTGGGTACAACCATTGCTGAGTGTCCGATATGTCACCATTCCCTGGGGCGATCTGCTTGCTGATGGCAGGTTGGTTACAATGGACCACTTCTATCATGGAAGGGGCAGCATTTTGTTCTTACCAGAATAGATACTTACTCTGGATATAGATTTTCCTTACCTGAGATATTTTAGCCAAAATTACCATCCATGGACTTACAGAATGCCTTATCTACCGTCATGGTAGTCCATACACCATTGATTTGATCAAGGAACTCATTTCTCATCCAAAGAAGTGCAGCAATGAGTCTATTTATGGTCTTTGAATTCACCGGTCTTACCATATTTCCCACGGTCCTGAAGCAGCTGGTTTGATAGAACAGTGGAATGGTCTTTTGCACACTCAGAGTCCAGTGGCTGACAATACCTGCTTGTGTGTGTGTGTGTGTGTGTGTGTGTGTGTGTGTATGGCTTTTGCATATTGATATTCTATCCAGTAACCTTGTCAAACTTCCTTATTAGTTCTAGTGGTTTTCTTGTAGATTCCATAGGATTTTCTGTATAAACATTCATGATACCTATGAAAAAAGATGGTTTTGATTCTTCCTTTTTAAAATGTATGCTTTTTATTTCTTTAGTATGATTCCTATCAAATAGGAATTCTCCTAGATAACCATAATAAAGCCATCAGAATCAGGAAATTAATATTTGATACATTACTACCATATAATCCATAGACTTTGTTCAAGTTTTGCCAATTTTCCCCAAAATATCCTCTAAAGCCAAAGGATCCAGCTCAGTCACATGTTGTATTTAGTTGTCATGTTGCTTTACTCTCCTTCAATATGGAACAGTTTCTTGGTCTTCCCTTAACTTTCATGACCTTGACGCTTTTATTTTTTGTAAATATTTAAATTTTTTTTTTTTTTTTTTTTTTTTTTTTTTTTTTTTTTTTTTTTTTTTTTGAGAGAGAGAGCGAGAGCGCAGGAGCAGCAGAGAGCAGACACAGAATCCGAAGCAGGCTCCAGCCTCTGAGCTGTCAGCACAGAGCCCAACGCGGGGCTCGAACCCAAGAACAGTGAGATTGTGACCTGAGCCAAAGTCAGAGGCTTAACTGACTGAGTCACTCAGGCGCCCCATGACCTTGATGCTTTTAAAGACTACTGGCCGGCTATTTTTTTTTTTTTTAACGTTTATTTATTTTTGAGACAGAGAGAGACAGAGCATGAACAGGGGAGGGGCAGAGAGAGAGGAAGACACAGAATCTGAAACAGGCTCCAGGTTCTGAGCGGTCAGCACAGAGCCCGACGCGGGGCTCGAACTCACGGACCATGAGATCATGACCTGAGCCGAAGTCGGACGCTTAACCGACCGAGCCACCCAGGCGCCCCCCGGCCGGCTATGTTATAGAATATTCCTCAGTTTGGTATGTCTGATATTTTCTTGTGATTAGATTCAGGTTATGCATTTTTGTCAGGGATTACAACAGAAGTGATGTTCTAATTGCATCCCATCAGCCTATACATTATTTTGATTTGCCCCATTAATGGTAACATTAATCTCTTAGTTGTGGTGATGTCTGCCAGGTTTCTCCACTGTAAAATTATTTTTATACTTTTATAAGCATTTTGTGGGAAAGTACTTTGAGACTGTAGAAGTATCGTATTCCTTGTCCAGTTTTCACCCACTGGGTTTAGTAGTCATTGATGTTTTGTGGTTATTATGATGGTTACTAAGTGACACGTTCTAATTCCATCATTCCTTCTATGTTTATTAGTCATTTTACTGGGAAAAGCTTTTTCTTCTTCCTATTTCTTAATTACTATCAGAATGGCTCATAGATTCCTGTTTTATTCAGTGGATTCTAATCTTTTACCGTTATTATTTAGTTGATATTCAAATTGCCCAAGATTTGACAAGTGGGAACCCCTTCAAGCTTGCTCTTGCATCCTTCTAAAACGTCCCTGTGATTATTAGGTCATTCCACACTTTTTTGGCACAATCAGATGTCTCAGGTTTGTCTTGAACTTTCCCTCCCCAGGCCTTGGGTCAGCCCTTTCTCCAAGAAGCAATGGTCCTTTTTAGTGGAGAATGGTACTAGAAACCAATACCAGATGTGATCAGTGCTAGGGGGAGTCATTATTCTGAGGTCCTTTCAGAACAGAATTCGGGGGGAAATATGTGTATGTATGTGTAGGTATATATATTTCACTCTGATACCTCCAATTCTAACCCAATGTTACAGGATTCTTTCTGTTTTTGTCCTTTTCCATAGTTGAGACCCTGTCTGGCAGAAAAAATCTGGTTTCCTTTACCCTTAATATATTTATTTATTTGATCAGTCTCCCTTATATATAATCAATCTTCTGTTGCTATTGCTGCCCAATCGCTTCCCTGCACCATGAATGCCCTCTTGACCCCCAATACCCCGTGCCAGACTCCCACAGTGGTCTCTCCACATAGAATCAGAAACCTCTTCACCCTCCTCAGGCTCCAGCACCCCACAATGGGCCACTGTGGTTGCTCGACTAACTGGACTCCTACAATCCCCACCGAACGGCTCTTAGACTAAATTATTCAGGAAGGAAGGAGGAAGACAGGAAGGAAGGTAAGACAAGTAGGCTCATAATTATTTTTTAATTAAGAAGAAAAAAAGCCTCCAAACATTTTGATTTCTCATTGTCATTCACAGTATTATTGGCTACTCTTACTTGTAGCAGAAAGGAAATGACGTTTCATTATTAGACTAGGTGCAGCTAATCTGTCTATAATATTCTTTTTTTTTTTTTTTTAAGTAATTTCTACAGCCAACACGAGGCTCAGACTCACAACCCCAAGATCAAGAGTTGCGTGCTCTTCCAACTGAACCAGCCAGGTAAGCACCTCTACGTCCATAATGGTTTACATAGCTATACCCCAAATGACCCTGTTTGAGGTTATTAGGTATACAGATTCAGAAGAAAAAATAGAATAGCTGGACCCAAGAGAGCTACCAGAGACTCAATGTTACTCTTTCATCTTTATCTAAATTCTGAAGATATTCAAGCTTCTAGCTAGAGAAATGCCCCAGGTACTTAAAGAAAGCCATGCCCTGCAGCTTTGGTTGTACCAAACCCTGAGCCAGGTTTCAGATTTACAAGTTACCTTAGATGGGGAATGCCAGATCTAGACCTACAATGAATGATAAATACTTCACACTGATTCAGGGAGGCAGACTCTGAAGCCAGACATCCTGGGCTCCAAACCTCCCTGCCATACTTACTAGTAGTGAGATCCTGTAAAAATTTGCTGTCTCTTTGGATCTCAACGTCTTCGTCTCTAAAATGGAAGCTCTGCTTCATAGGGTTGTTTAAGCAGATTAGGTAATACCTTTAGAATAGTGCCTGGCATTAGAGGTAGATTTGCCTTGAAGCTAAAGACACTTAAGTTTCGAGGGGTTCTTCCTGACACAGGCTACCTCCAAAGCTCTGAATTTAAGTTTGCATTTATTCAAGTGCCTTGCTGGCCCAGTCAGTAGAGCATGTGACTCTTGATCCCAAGGTTGTGACTTTAAGCCCCACATAAGGTGTAGAGATTACTTAAAGAAAAAAATATCAATTTATTATTTTTTTTAAGTAGACTCCACTCAGGTGCCCCCCCCCCCCCCCCATCTAATGTGAAGAGTGGTCCTCTAAAGGGGCGCCTGGCTGGCTTAGTCTTAGAGCATGTGACTCTTGATCTTGGGATTGTGGGCTCGATCCCCACTTTCGGTGTAGAGATTACTTTAAAAACTCTTTAAAAAAAAAAGAGTGGTCCTTTAAGGTGTATTTATTTCTTATTTTGTGTGTATTTTTGTTTGTTTGTTTTGCTTTTAAACTGCTCCATCTTATAGAAAGATAAACTATAAGATAAGCCATAATGTTAGACATTTCTTTCATTCATTCATCCATTTAAAAACTAGTTACTGAGTGGCTACTATGTCACAGATATTCACAATTTTGTGGCCAAGACAGATATGTACATAAATAATTACAATATAACATAGTTAAGTGTTAAAACAAATGTATGTATAGCCACACAGAGCAAAGAACAACAAACTCTAGAGCGAGTTGACAAGTTTAGTTTTTTATTGAGCTGTTTTAATGGGTACATATGAGATTTAAAGGGTGGAAGACTATTCCATTTTTTTAAAGATTTTATTTTTAAGTAATCTCTATACCCAACCTGGGGCTCAAACCCACAACCCCGACATCAAGAGTCACATGCTCAGGGCGCCTGGGTGGTTCATTCAATTAAGTGTCCAACTCTTGATTTCAGCTCAGGTCATGATCTCACGGTTTGCTGAGTTTGAGCCCTGGGTAGGGCTCTGCACTGTGAGGAATCTGCTTGGGATTCTCTCTCTCCCTCTCTCTCTCTGCCCCTCCCCACTCACACTCCAGCTTATGTGTGTGCGCTCTCTTTCTCTTTCAAAATAAATAAACTTAGAAAAAAAAAAAAAAAAAAAGAGTCACATGCTCTACCGACTCAGCCAGCCAGGTATCCAGATTATTCAGTTTAAAGAAACAACATATTAAAAAAAAAAAAAGAAAGAAACAACATATTCAAAGGCCTTCATTCCTTCATTGATATATCCCCTTTGGAGAACAATTTGGCAATTCTTCCTTCCTCCCCCGCTCCCTTCCTTATTGATTGATGAATAGTTGACATAGGCTATATTAGTTTCAGGTGTACAACTTGGCAGTTTCTTACATAGTTACACATACATTTACCACATAACACAGAAATCCAACTCCTGGGTATTTCCCCAAGAGAAATCTACCCACACAAAGACCCATACATGAATGCTTAGGACAGCTTTATTATAAATAGCTCCAAACTGGGAACTACTTAAATGTCTATCAACTGGTGAACTGATATAGAAATTATAGCACATCTATACAATGAAATACTACTCAGCAATAAAAAGGAATAATACAGGCAACAGAAGAATCTCAAAAGCATCACATGAAGTGAAAGGAGCCAGACACAAACCCTACATTCTGTATTATGCCATTTCATGACAATCTGGAAAAGTCAAAAGTACAGAGACAGGAATCAAATGAGTGGTTGCGAGAGGCTGTGGTAAAGGTGGTGGAGGGGGGGGGGGAGACAGACTATAAAGACACACAAGAACTTGCTGGGGTGATAGAAATGTCCTATATCCCAATTGTGATGGTTACATTATGCTATACATCTGCCCAAAGTCAACACATTATACATTTTAAAATGGTGAATTTTATTGTACATAAATTATTCCTCAATAAACCTGAATTATAGGCCATAAAAGGCATTGTAGCTTTCTCCTACTTCTCTCTTGGATCACTCACTAGAAGGGAAGCCAGGTATTGTGAGGACACCCACCACCCTTATGGAGAGGTCCACATGATAAGGAACTGAAACCTCTTGCCAACATGTGAATGAGACACCTTGGAATCTGACCCTCGAGTCCCAATCCTTGAATTAACTGGGGCTGCTGCTCTGGCTGACATCTTGTCTGCAACCTCAACAGAAGTCCTGAGGCGAAACCAACTAGCTAAGCCAGTCCCAAATCCCTGACCCAAAGAAACTGTGGGATAATAAATATTTGTTGTTTCAAGCCACTAAGCCTGGGGTATAACTGTTACACAATTATAGATAGCTAACATACTGTGAGATGGGGGAGTAATCTCAGGTGAAGTTGGTGAATGGGTAGAGAGCAGAGATCTTGTAGACTTAGAGACATTGTGAGTACTTCAGATTCGAGTCCAAGTTCAATGGTAAGGCATTGGTAGTTCTTTTCAGAATAACAATCACAATTTCACTTTAAGTGTCACTCTACTATGGAGTGGTCAAGAACGGAAGCAGACAGACCAGTTAGGAGGCTATTGCAGTGGTATATGAGAGATGATGGTGGTTTAGACTAGGGTGGTGACAGTGGAGATAGATGCATAGAGTCAAGGAAGTAGAGAGGAATCAAAGATGAGTCTAGGGTTTTTTGGTTTGAACAGCTGAAATGAAAATAACTATAAGAGGAATAAACTGGGAGAAGTGATGGATGAAAGCCAGTCCTGAAGGAGTGTATAAGCATAATGTGTTTGCTGCAAATTGCAAATAGGTCAGTATGGTTTGAGTTTATGGTGACTGAATGGGAGGAGAGAGTGATGAGAAAGGAAGATGAAAACACAGGCATGGAAGAAAGACCCTGTTTACCACCATAAAGTATCTGGACTTTATGCAGCTAGCCACTGGAAGCCACTCGAAAAAAAATTTTTTTTTAAATGTTCATTTATTTTTGAGACAGAAACAGAGTGTGAGCAGGGGAGGGGCAGAGAGAGAGTGAGAGAGGGAGACACAGAATCTGAAGCAGGCTCCAGGCTCTGAGCTGTCAGCACAGAGCCCGACATGGGGCTCGAACTCACAAACCATGAGATCATGACCTGAGCCAAAGTTGTATGCTTAGCTGACTGAGCCACCCAGGCACCCCACCACTCAAAGATTTTAAGTAGGAGAGTGACTAATCAAATTCACATTTTAGAAAGGTAACTAGCAGCTGCAACAAAGAGTTTGGCTTGAAGATGAGAGACATTGGAAACTAGGAGACATTTTTAATAACTTCCTTATTTTAAGGAGGCAGCAAAGTATAGTAGGAAGAACAAATGGCTTTGGAGTCAGACCCAAATTGAAATCTTTTTAATATTTAAGTTTATTTATTTTGTGACAGAAAGATAGAGAGAGAGAGAGAGAGAGAGAGAGAGAGAGAGAGAGAGAGAGAATCACAAGCAGGCTGTGTGATGTCAGCACAGAGCCCAATGTAGGGTTTGATCTCACAAACCATGAAATCATGACCTGAGCTGAAACCAAGAGTCAGACACTTAACCAACTGAGCCACATAGGCACCCCCCCCCCATTAAAATCTTGACATAGCAAATTTCCATCTATTACAAGTTGAATCCTGTCTCCCCTCCATCTCCAATTCATATGTTGAAGTCCTAACCCTCATACCTCAGATGTGACCTCATTTGGAAATAGTCATTGCAGTTGTAATCAGTTAAGATAAGGTCATACAGGGGCGCCTGGGTGGCTCAGTCGGTTAAGTGGCCGACTTCGGCTCAGGTCATGATCTCGTGGTCCGTGAGTTCGAGCCCCGTGTCGGGCTCTGTGCTGACAGCTCAGAGCCTGGAGCCTGTTTCAGATTCTGTGTCTCCCTCTCTCTGACCCTCCCCCGTTCATGCTTTGTCTCTCTCTGTCTCAAAAATAAACGTTAAAAGAAATTTTTTTTTTAAGATAAGGTCATACTGGAGGAGGATAAGGCCCCAATCCAACAATTGGTATCCTTATAAAAAGGGAAAATTTGGTCATAGACATGCACGCAGAGATAATGCCATTTGAACACGAAGGCACAGATCTAGGGGTCAAGGAATGCTACAGATTACCAACAAACCACTGGAAGCTAACGGAGAGGCATGGAACAGATTCTGTTTCACAGTCTTCAGAAGAAACCAACTCCATTTACACATTGATCTTGGACTTTCAGCCTTCAGAACTGTGAGATAATAAATTTCTGTCAAGCCACTCAGTTTGTGGTACTTTGTTCTGGCAGCCCTAGCAAACTAATGCACCATGGACAAATTATTCTATTTTGCTAATCCCTAGGGTCCCAATCTGTAAAATGGGGTAATTGTATCTACCTAATAGGTGGTCATGAAGATTAAAAGAAATGGCATTTGTAAAACACTTGGCATAAGCAGGCAATACATAAATGGTATTTCACATTTGTGAGACATTAATGCTACCCAAAGAAAATGGGACATTTCTGGAGATTTTTGGATTGCCCACAACTGTCAGCATCATGTGCAATACAATCAAAAAGTAACAGGATAAAGCGGCACCTGGATAGCTCAGTCGGTTAAGCGTCTGACTCTAGATTTTTGGCCCAGGTCATTATCTCATGATTCCTGAGTTCGAGCCCCACTTCGGGCTCCGAACTGATAGTGTGGAGCCTGCTTGGGATCCTCTCTTCCTCTCTCTCTGCCCCTCCCTCCCACTCTCTCTCAAAATAAATAAAAAAAAAAACTTAAAAAAAAGAGTAACAGAATGAATAAGATAATCTTGGAATCCCTTTTTCCTGTTTGATTCGTTAGAAAGGAGCGCTGGGATTGTCTTGCTGTCTGTGGGATAGAACACTAGTACAAGAACCACAAGCATCCTCAAAGGCAGGAAGATTGAAGCTAACTAACATCCTGTGGTGGGGTCAAGTTGGAAAGGGAAGGAGGTGAACAAAGCTAAAGAATGGGCGAGATACCTTAGGCCTCCAGGCTTCCCAGCTCACTTCCTTAGGTAAAAAATTTAGGCCAGGGATTGTCCTCTCCTCAGCTCCATAAGGGAAACCCAACAGAGGCCTCACCAGTCTCTGGAACGCCTAGTCCTTTCAAGCAGGGAGTCCCTTGCCAAAGCAAACAATCCCAGCTCTACGATTGTGCTCTGGCTGGGGTAGGGGAGAACAAAGATCCCTTTCTTTGCTTCCCCAACTCTATGGCTCCAGCCAAAGGCACTGTTTACACAATCTTCCCTGGTGAAGAATTTGTTCCTTTTCTCTCTCTAGGTTGCAGCTGGAAAAGATTGACTCCCTTCCCGCCTGTTTCTTTTCCCCAGATCTCTGGTCAGGAAAAGTGCCCAATACCTGAACCTCCCACCCTCAGACAGGATGTCAGCACACTTAGCAGTAACTCTAGGCCCTTTTGTGATGTGACAGAGAACCTCGAAGTTTTCATGGCAGAAAGCTTATCTGGCTGGGAAAGGAAAGCTGGCTGGAGAGACCGGGAGACTAAGTTGTCTCCATTCCAATTCTGTTTATTCCTCTCTTATTCCCAAAAGATTCCTAGGCTTTCCCGAGTCCATCTGTACAACTGAATCAAATAATCAAAATCCAGGGCAGAGCTGGCTTCCTTCTTTAAAAGGATGATAAGGTGGGTAGGATGAAAATAGTGTTTTCTAAGGGGAAAAGTTTTTCTTTAGTCTTTAGTTTAATTCCAACGGTACATGTTTCCCTCAAGCCCTAAAACAAAGCAAGGAGGAGGAAAGGAAGCCCCAGAGTGGTGGAGTCTAATTTTAGCACTGGCGGAGAATCCTAGTGTTAAGTTACTCCTGGTAAATTAGTAATCAAGAAAGAGCAGAGATAGAGACAATTTATAAGATCTTGTGTGCCAAAAAGAAGTTTCAAAATCTAATTTTGGGGCACCTGGGTGGCTCAGTGGGTTAAGCATCCGACTTCAGCTCAGGTCATGATCTCACAGTTGGTGGGTTTGAGCCCTGCATCTGTCTCTCCGCTGTCAGCACAGAGCCCACTTCAGATCCTGTCTCCCTCTCTCTCTGCCCCTTTCCTGCGCACGTGCATTCTTTCCCTTAAAAATAAACATTAAAAAAATTTTTTAATCTAATTCCACTTATTTCAGTGACATCTCCAGGAGGCGCATCTCAAGGAAACCTGCTCATTTCACACTAGGGAAGGAACTTGAAGCATAAGAAGACTGTACCAAAAGTGACTTGAACCCAGGATTCTGGGACTTTCAATCTGCTCATTTCTATAGGGCCAAGCTGCTTTCTGAAAATTTTATAGGTCTTTTGCACTGCACAAATTTTCCTGAGCTAAATCCCTACTGACTATTCCCCTGTTGCTATGGGAGTTATAGGCTAGCTGTTTGTTATCCTTTGCAGCTATGTTTTGGAAACTTAAAGTCCTCGCTCCAAATGCTGGGAGATGAGAATGGAAAGGCCTTAAAGGTACAAAAGGGATGCAAGTCTTTCTGGTCTCAGATACCACCCATACACACACATAACTCCCCTTGCCCCGCAAGATCTGCCGAGTTGGTTTCTGTAAAAGCAGCTACATGATTCCTGGAAGGCTCTAATCTACAATGGTTAAAAATATCCATCTTGAGGGCAGAGCTGAGCCAACTAAACTGAGCCTGTCCAGATACCCAGGAAATGAGCAGTGGGGTAAAATGAACCCAGGGGGAGGCAAAATGCTACTTATCTGCAAGTTAATAACAAGGATCCTAATTGTAAGAAAAACAGACTAATCACCTTCACTGAGAAATCTGAAAAACTGTCTAATCTGTCTTTCCCTCTCCACCAATGGTATTGTGGCTCCTCTACCTTGTGGTGTGATATAATATAGGCAGCTTTGGTCATTGGTTTCTATCTGGTTTTATTACTTTCTGCCTAGATAATCTCAAGGACCGAGTCATCACTGTTGAATCTGAGTCTCCGTTTTCTCATCTTTTAAAACAAGAAAAAACATCTATTTCATACAAATGAAATGACTATGGTAGAAGACCATGGTATACAATTTGTGTTTAAAGGTCTTTCCTTCTTTAGCCTTTCTGAGCTAGATTAGATTCAATGAAGTCAAGAGGCAGAGGGTCAGAGAAGTCAATTTTTGGGTTTTTTCTCAGCGTAAGATTCAGATGAAACGTTACTCCTTTTCCAGATTGAAAGGTTGCATTTGTGTAAGCTATCTATTGCTACATAACAAATTATCATAAACTTAGTGGTTTAAAACAACATCCATTTATCACCTTACTGTTCCATCATAAATCCAGGAAGCCTTGATCATCTTCTCTGCTTAGGGTCTCACAGAGCCAAAGTCGAGGAAGGTGTTGACTGGGCTGAAATCTTAAGAGGTTTTGAGGAAACAAACACTTCCAAGTTCATTTAGGCTGTTGGCAGAAGTCAGTTCCTTGTAGTTGTAGGACTGAGGTCCCCATTTCCTTGCTGGCTCCTGTTTAGGGGGTCAATTTCAGCTCGCAGAGGCCACCTTTCAGTCCTTGCCTGTGGTCCCCTAGGTCTTCAAAGCCAGCAATGGCACCTTGAATCCTCAAATCTCCCGTTTCTCTTTCTGCCACCAGACTAAGAAAACTCTTTGCTTTTAAGGGTTCATGTGATTAGATCACACCCACACAGATAATCTATCTCAGTCAACTGTGCCATGTTAATGTAACAAAACCACACGCATCATATCCCATCGAATTCACAGGTTCTAGGGATTCAAGCAGGACATATTTAGGGAAGTCATTAAAAAAATCCTGCCTACCTCAGCACTTATTCAAAAGATGAAAGGAAAGAATCTCTTACGGGGTAAGGGGACAAAGAAAGTGGGAACAAACTATCTAACCATTCACGCTAATAAGAGAAGCCAAGCATTTGAGAGGAGAGAGGTCTGACCTCATCCTTGTATTCTACCCATCATGCCTTCTGCCATTTCTAAGGTTGCTAGTTTGATCACAATATACTTCCTAACATTCACAGTACCTGGAGCTAAATCCTCAAAAATAAAAACATTTTAAAGAATGCTTGGGGACTAAAAAAATCACCTTGTATTTTAATTTTTCCTCATCAAACAGTGAGAACACCAAGCCGTCCAAGAGTGTGTCCTAAGAATTCATGTTGGAAAATGCATGATAATTTTAGATATGACTCAATAAAGACAATTTCTTTGCTCAAAAAGAGGATGAGGACAATATAATCTCCTCACCAGTGTGATGCTACTCCTCTCCCTTTTTCTATTTCAGAATTCAACCTGAATATTCTTTCACCTCATTTCTCTTCAAAGGATGTAAGACCCAGAGCAGTCTCTAGGTTCCTGGACACCAACTTATGCTAAATTATCAGTGTTGTTCCTGAATACGTATCTCATCCTGGTGACCTGACAAAGCCTTAAATTAATAAATCCATCTGGAAAGGGAGGCTGAAACAGGTTTACTCATTATTGCTGTTTAGCATTTAGAGGATCTCCAAAGGACATCATCTTCCTCCCTAAATGGCATTCTTCCCCTGGTTCTGAAGAAATGCAAAGGACTCTTGAAAAAACTAAGGCAGAAGAGGGAAGCAAGCCTCGCTATCTTCAGCATCCCTGGGTTCTCTCTCAGATGCATTATGGCTAGACTTTATAAATTTTGGATAGTCAGTTCCCTTTTCTATGCCAACCATAGAAAAGGGAGAAGCTGTCTCCAAAATGCCTGTGATATGCCCTGAGGTCCATGGGGAATGAGAAAGCAAATAATAAGTATATATTAAATTTTGAAGGTACCATCCTTTCCTTTTCTTGGACCTGTGTCTATGCACATAATTCCTGAGATGAACATTGTTATCCCTATTCAATAGATGAGGAGAAACTGAGGTCCTAGAAAGTTACTGGGTAGTGATCTGTCTAACATCACAGTGGCCATGGTAGAAGAGAGATTAGAACATTTCCCAATATACCTGAAACTTATTTAACACTGTGGTCCACTATACTTTACTTTATGTTTATTTATTTCTGAAGGAGAGAGAGAAAGAGCGTGAACAGGGGAGGGGCAGAGAGAGAGGGAGACACAGAATCTGAAGCAGGCTCCAGGCTCTGAGCTGCCAGTACAGAGCCTGATGCGGGGCTTGAACTCACAGCCATGAGTTCATGACCTGAGCCGAAGTCATGCTTAACTGAGCCACCAAGGTGCCCCCAATATACTTTAAAAAAATATCTGATTTCAAATCATGGGCTCTTTCTAAACTACAAGGGCAAGAAGAAAACTTTCATTACAGGGGCACTTGGGTGGCTCAGTCGGTTAAGTGTCTGACTTCGGCTCAGGTCATGATCTCATGGCTCATGAGCCCCAGGTTGGGATCTGTGCTGACAGCTCAGAGCCTGGAGCCTGCTTCGGATTCTGTGTCTCTCTCTCTCTCTCTCTCTCTCTCTCTCTCTCTCTCTCTCTGCCCCTCCCCCACTCACACTCTGTCTCTCCCTCTCTCTCAAGAATAAACATTAACAATTTTTTTGAGAGAGAAAAAAAAAAAGCTTTCATTACATAATGTGATCAAAGTTGGAAAGATCTCTAGGAAATTTGCTCTTGGACCCTCTACTGAAACATAGCACTCCTCTTCTCCAGGTTATTAGTAGCTTTGGCTGCCAGCAAATTATCTCCTGGGGCTTGAAAAAGAGAGGTTGCCTTGACTCCTCCCGAAGAAATTTGCTTCCAAGCTTCTTGCAACACCATCTCATCATTCACCTCAGCGAGAACAAAAACACAAGGCCACTAAACCTTGAGTTCTCCAAGCACCTAAGCTGATAAGGGATTAGCTAGAATCCATCCCAAAGAAAGGGCCAAGGAGAGAAAGAAAACAGGATACTGGATGACTCAGAAAGGGGATGGGCAGCGGACCGACCAGACATACAAATTCAAGACCAAAAGAGAGGTCTATTCCTCATCTCAAAATATGTAGATACCTTCCACCAACTCTTGGCTCGAGCTGTTCTGGTGAAAGCCCCACTTAGAGCCCCACAGCCCACAATAGACTTAGCTGGGAACAGTAGAGCAATCTGGAAGCAAACCGTGGATAGGATCCCTCTCAACCCTTGATCACAACAGCAAAAGGACAAGGGTGATAGATTTTGGATGACCTGCTTTCTGAGAATGTTTACTCTGGGGTTAAGTCTCTACCCTGGGCTTTAATTTTATAGTCCTCAATTAAACCAAAAGAAAAACTGTTGTGGTCGTTCACATTATCACGAAAGGACTTTAACCCAGTTACTTGAAGCGTGCGTTGTGTATCTAAGTGTATCCAGCCTTTAGAAAATACAATTCTTGGGGCACCTGGGTGGCTCAGTTGGTTGAGCGTCCGACTTCAGCTCAGGTCATGAACTCGCGGACTGTGAGTTTGAGCCCTGCGTCAGGCTCTGTGCTGACAGCTCGGAGCCTGAAGCCTGCTTCAGATTCTGCGTGTGTGTGTCTCTCTCTCTCTGCCCCTCCCCTGCTCATGCTGTCTCTCAAATACATGTTAAAAAAAATGAAAAAAAATACAATTCTTTACTTTTTACTAACCTCACTGTCCAAAGTCCCTCTTGAGGGGATTTTTAAGGGAAAAGGTTTACTTTGTTTATTCTGCCCTTTCCTTCATGCTTGGGAAAGTAAGTCACTGGCAACACTGGGCTTGGGGAGTCCCACAAGATCCAGTATGGTAGTCTGACACTCTGATTAGATGTGATCCTTGCTCTAGCTCCAGCTCAGCTACTGAATGTTCCTGAGAATCCTTTGACTTTTCAAAGTCTCAGTTTCCTCATTTTTGAAGTGAGGTGGATGGGTGAGATGACCAAGTAAAAAATTTGACAAAGATATTACTGAGAGGGGTGCCTGGGTGACTCAGTCCGCTATGCATTTGACTTTGGCGCAGGTCACGATCTCACAGGAGTTCAATCCCTGCATTGGGCTCTACGCTGACAGCTCAAGAGCTTGGAGCCTGCTTCGGATTTTGTCTCCCTCTTCCTCTGCCTCTCCCTCGCTCGTGCTCTCTCTCTCTCAAAAATAAACAAACATTAAAAAAAAATATATTGCTGAGATACATCATGCTAAATACTATTAGGGATACAAAATGAACATGACATAGTCCCTTAAAAAAACCGACAGCCTAACTTGGAAGATAAGGGACACACATGTACATAGCAAATCCACAATTTACACAGACCCTAAGCATTATAAAGGATACAACATGATCTACAGTCCTTTATTTGAGTTAATGCTCGTTTGACTGATGGTAGATGGAAACCAGATGAAAGTTTCATGGAGTAAGAGGTAGCATTTAAACTCAGTCTTTAAAGACAACAGGGAGTTTGAAAAAGAGGAAAGTGAGCAAAGATTCAGGAAAAAGAAAGCAGAGATGGCCAAAGGGCAAGGCGTGAAGATAAGGACAGGAAAGAGGGAAAGTATTTAAAAAATGACAGTACCACTTTGGGTAGAGTATGGGAATAATAAAAGATAAAGCCAAGAAAGCTGAGGGCAGACTGTTATTGAATTGGTAAATGACAAAAACTAGTCTTATACTTAAGAATTAACCTGGCAGTGGTGGGCAGAAGTAAATGCTAGAGGGAAGAGACTGGAGGCAGAAGGCCAGTTAAAAGGTTACTGCAATAGACCAAGTGGGTGGCAAGGAGGCCCTGAGCCAGGATAGTAGCAGTGGCAACAGAGAGCCCATTAGTCAAAATGTTAAGCCACTGCTGTTCGTTTCTACTGACCCAGTCCTCCAAGATAACAGGCCATCCCCGGTGAAAATTATTAAAAAAGGAGTGCTAATTTGAATAAAGCTTTCCTGACACAGAGAATAAAGAACAAATGAGCCCAGACTCCTGGTGAACTTAGAACTGTCACCACCCTCCAGGCCTTACACTCTCACCAAGGCACTCAGCCAACTAAGGAGAACAAATATACACAGGAGACACAAGACAAGATCTTATTAATACAGTATTTATTTGTCTTCCCTCTGTCAAACCCTGAGCCAACCACTTTCCCCAGGCTGCCTGGGGAGGTATAGGAAAAGGAACATACAGGGCAGACGTGACACGGGAAAAAGACCTATGGGAGGTGGAGACGGCTCCTTCACATGGCGAAGAGGATGAGAAAGGCCACCATCAGGCAAAACAGCCCCATGGCCTCCGACAGGGCAAAGCCCAGAATGGCGTAGGAGAAGAGCTGCTGCTTCAGAGAGGGGTTCCTGGGAGAAGGGGAGGAGAAAAGACTGAATTTCTAGTCCACACAAAGAAAAAGATAAACATCAAAGGTGGGCTCGGGGAAAATTCATCTCCTCAAGCTCATCTTATGTAACGAGTCTCTCGTGGTGGCACCATCAGGCCCCAATTCCTGCCGGATCCATCAAGGGCTCTACAGAGACTGAGTGATGGGAGTGGACAATCCAAAATTCTTTAACATGGCCCAGGTACAAACATAACCTCCTCCAGTGGATCACCCATAGCATAACTTATGGCCTCTGGGCCTGGACCGTTAACTATCCAGGGCTCAACCAGGATGGAACAGGTATCCAGAGTGGCAGAATCTACCAGAGCACTGCTCTGAAACTTGAAGGAGCAGAACCCCAAATAAAAAAGTGTATAAAAGCCGAACTACAATGTTAAAAAAGTGGGGGATTTTAAAGGCTTGGTCTCCTCTTTATTCTTTAGATGGTCTTTGGGTGTACTTCAGAACTCTATGGCCTGATGAAACACAACCAGAAAAACCCTCTACAATGGGGTTTTTCTAGTGGTGTTCCATAAAGCCAGGGGACACACTACCTTCTTTGACTTCAAATTAGTTAAAGATTTTGGGCTTTAAGAAATGCGGGGGGGAGGGGGGGTGCCTGTGTGGCTCAATCGGTTGAGTGTCTTGACTCTTGATTTCGGTCATGATCTCACGGTTGGTGGGACTGAACCCTGAGTCCAGCTCTGTGCTGCTGGTGTGGAGCCCACGTGGGATTCTCTCCCTCTCTGTCCCTCCCCTGCTTGTGTGTGCACATACACTCTCTCTCAAAATAAACTTAAAAAAAAAAAAAAAAAAAAAAAGCCCACAAATCGTCTGTGGGGTTTAGATTATGAGTCAAAATGGGATAAAGGTAAGTCTTCCAACTTTGAAAGGCAATATATAATTTCTATTTCCCTTACTCTGTCACCTCTGGAAGCCTTGACGGATAAGGTAAAGCAACGCCAGCTTTTAACAGAACTGTGGATGCAGAAGCAGTCAGGCTTCCTGTTTCATATACATCCTAAAAAATAAACCTATTTCCTCAAAGGCATTAAGAGAACTCGCAGGTCTCTAGAGGATTAATTTAGTTCTAACAGTGAGTTGCCAGGGGTTGGTGGGGACTAAACAGTCCCAAGTGTCAGGAAACTGTGGGGCTGGCTGCAAAGGCAGTTCTCCCAGGAGTGATGGGGGGGGGGGGGGGCGGGGGCGGGGGTCGGGAATTCCCAGGGATGGGGAGAAACAGTAAAGAAACCACTATGCTGACTTGAGGCTCTAGATCAGTGGTAGCCAACTTTCTCCGTAAAGAGCTAGATAGTAAATGTTTTAGATGCTGTGGGTCACATACGGTCTCTTTTTCATGACCTTTTAAAAAGGTTAAACCCATTCTTTTTTTTTTTTTCAACGTTTTATTATTTATTTTTGGGACAGAGAGAGACAGAGCATGAACGGGGGAGGGGCAGAGAGAGAGGGAGACACAGAATCGGAAACAGGCTCCAGGCTCTGAGCCATCAGCCCAGAGCCCGATGCGGGGCTCGAACTCCCGGACCGCGAGATCGTGACCTGGCTGAAGTCGGACACTTAACCGACTGCGCCACCCAGGCGCCCCGACCCATTCTTAGCTCAGCTATACAAAAAACAGGCGGTGGCTCGATATGGCCCTCCACCTCAGTTTGCTGACTCCTACTCTAAACCAAAGCTTTTCAATGGAATTTTCCAATATGGTAGCCACTAGTCACACGTGGCCACCTAGCCACATTATAAGTACACAAAATTTAAACTTTGTGTACTTTTAGTTAATTAAATTTTTATTTATTTTTATGTAACATCTGTGCCCAATATGGGGCTCGAACTCGTGACCTGAGATGAAGAGTCACATGTCCTACTGACTGAGCCAGCCAGGTGCCCCTAGTTAACTAAAATTTGAACTCAAGTTCATGTGGCTACTGTATAGGACATATAGCTCAAGATCCCCAGATATTTCTGCCCAGACCTCTGGAAACAGAGAGCCAATTGAGGGCCCAGCTTACCTGGCATAACCAATGATGAGGCTCCCAAACACAGTCCCAATTCCAGCCCCAGAACCAGCCACCCCAACTGTGGCAGCCCCAGCCCCAATGAACTTGGCTGCTGTGTCGATGTCCCTTGAAGCAGCGCTGGTTTGGAAACCGCGGCTAGGAATAAGTGAGGTCAGGGGACGTGGGGCTGCCCAGCTGCTGAGGCTCTGTGAAGAAGATGCAGGTAGAGGATAAAGATTTTAAGAAATCCCTTTTTTGTTTCAGAAAGTTTTGTACCATTTAAACCCTTTATGCTATCACATTCCATGGCTTCTCCCCCAAACAGAAAAACTTTTAACTCCCTGGAAAATCCCCTAACATGCTGCCAAGCAGAACTCTTTGATGCAAGAGGTAGACATCAAATACCTTCAAAATTCAGGTGTGCTCTAGAAGTGTAAGACTGAAGGCCTAGCCTGTTCTTGGTGCCCTGAAATCATCGTCTTCCTGGGACCAACTGCCACCAAATGAAGTCAGTAAACCAGGTCACATAATGGTAGTTATCAGCAGCACACATGGGCATGCACTGCCAGTGGCAAAAACTGGAACACTAGATCATATGTGGTATCAACTGTCCTCCACCCTCACCTAAAGCCAATGGCCTTGATCCTTCACTAACTTTAGTCTGTGATGATCGTCCTCAGCACTCCCCCTACTGGTGCTGCCAGGTAACCCTTTTCCCCCCTCACCCCCAACCACAGGCCCAATTTCCACCTTAGAAGGTACCTCATCTGTCAGTGTCTCTGGTGGTTTTAGTGCCACTGCAGACAGTGATCGGCTCAACAGCTGAGAGGTGCTCCTGACCTAGGGGGAATGACACAAGGGCAAGAGGGTCAAGGATGGCTGTGGAGGAATTTCAGAACCACCCCAAGTTGTTTCGTGGATGCCCCATTCATTCTCTTGATCTTCGATCATTCTTTACTTCCAGTAAATTTTAGACTCAAGAACCAAACCAGTTCTCTTGCTTCCTAGGCTTCTCCTTTGTTTTAAGGGAAGAAACGTACTTCCTTTCGGGCTATGAGGTATTACCCACTCTCCCCATACCCTTTTACAGGCCTCTAGAACAGGAAGAAATCTAAGCCTCAGAGCATTTGCTTCACTCAGTGAGAGAGATATATTTTGGTAATGGCCAACCCATAAGAGGGAAGCCAATGATTAGAGGAGCATTTTTCCCTAGACACATCCTTCAGGAAAATAGGCACAAAGATCCACGTTCAAAATTCACCCCTTCTCGTAGCCTTTTCTGACTAACCCCAAACCAAAGCAGACAACATGGTAGTTAACAGCCAGGGTTTTAATCAGACAGATCTAGATTCTCATCTTAGCTTTACTTCAGCTGTGTGATCTTAGGACAAGTCACTTAAATCTTTCTAAGCCTGCTTTCTCTTCTACCAAATTGGAATGCTGTACCTCAGGGTTGATCTGAGGAATAAATGAGATTATGTATACAAACTGGTAAACTCAGGTGCTCAATCAGTGGTTACCCCCCCCCCAATAATATTATCACTCCTTTTCACTTACAGATGTATAAACCAATTGCCTCCACCATCTAATAATCTATAAATTCTTCCATGCTGTTGCTTGTTAAGTCAAAATATTTTTCCAACGTGTATTTCCGTGTGTTTCAACTTGCCACCCAAATTGAAGCTTCCGGAGGGAACTACCAGGTATGACTCTGACACTCAGCGCAAGATCCTGAACACAGCGTGTACTCGGTCCAAGTTGGGCTACCTACTTCATGCTTACCATTCCTGGCAGGGTTCCAGTTTACAGGCACACAGAGTTTCAAGATAGGAATAACCTGACCTTACTTGAGATTCTCATTTACACTCTTCTAACATAGTTGGATGAAAAGAATTAACTGGCCTCCAAGGGATCTGAGACAGGGGTGCCTGGTAAGCATTCACTCTCTGCTGTCAGGCTAACGCGGCAAAGGACCTTCCCTCAACCTAGCTGTGAAGAGCAATGTGTGGCAAGGAAGAAACACGATGCCCCTCTTCAAAAACTTTCCCAGAAAAGGCAAGCACTCACCAAGAAGGGGGAGGAGACGAACTTTGCACAGGTATACATTTTCAGGGGATGAGGGGCTGTGGCAGGAGAGCTGGAATTACAAAAGTAGCGCTGTAAATATTGTCCTTGTTCATCAAAGGGTATCTTTTTTTTTTTTTTTTTAAACATTTGTTTTTGAGAGACAGAGAGAGACAGAGCATGAGTGGGGGAGGAACAGAGAGAAAGGGAGACACAGAATCCGGAACAGGCTCCAGGCTCCGAGCTGTCAGCACAGAGCCTGATGCGGGGCTCGAACCCATGAACTGTGAGATCGTGACCTGAGCCGAAGTCAGACGCTTAACTGACTGTGCCACCCAGGCGCTCCAAAGGATATCCTTAATAGCAGAAAAGGTGCTGTTAAATTTACATGGCCCAAACAGCACAGTAAATGACCTTAAGTCATCAGCAGAGACGGAATTAAAACCCTGAAGTCAAGGGACACCTGGCTGGCTCAGTCAGTTAAGTGTCTGACTCTTAGGTCATAATCTCACGGTTCATGGGTTTGAGCCCTTGCATCAGGCTCTGCACTGTCAGTTTCTCTCTCTGCCCCAATATCCCCGTGTGCACATGTGCACACACACTCTCAGAATAAATAAACTTAAAAAATAAAACCTTAAAGTCAAGATTTCCTCCACACAGCCTCCAAGATTTCCTTATAATCAAGTGACTCCCCCTAGTCTGAACAAGCAGCCACCTGGTCTCAGCTTTGTTATTCATTTCTATAGCTTCACGAGTTGTGGTCAGAGGAAGTTCCCGTGTCTTCTGCCTAAATTTTCCTTACTCTCTCTAAAAGGAAATCTTCTCAAGACTTCATTGTCTGGGACTAAAACTGCTGCCCTTTAAGGACTCTTGGGAGATAGCTGTTGGTGGCCAAGACCCTGGAAGGATCTCCAAAAATCTTTTTACTGAAATCCCTGGAAGTTACTGGACTCCTCAAAAGACTTCCATTTCCTACATTAATTAACAGGGCGAGGCAGGCCCAGGAAGAATCCTGCCTTTACTCTAATTAGCCACGACTGTTAACGTATTCATTTGCACCATCACAGTAAGAGGCATTCTATTTTGTATGCCGAAGACCTAAAACAGAGCTGACACCCTGTAGGTGCCTAAGTTAGTAGAAATTATCTGAGAGAGGAGTGGGTGGGTTAAAGACCTACAAAAAAGAATTTCTTCAACGTTCATGTGAACTAGTTACCTAAAGGTAGGGATGGTATATGTATTAAAAAATGCATATTCAAAAAAAAATACATATTCGGGTGCCACTCTAGACCTTCCTGGACAAGCTCTCTGGTGATAAGGCCCAAGTATCCTATATGTCAAACAAGCTTCTCAAGTGGTACACTGGGAGCACAGTCTTTTTTGTTTTTGTTTTGTAACCTTTATTTATTTTTGAGAGAGAGCACAAACAGGGGAGGGGCAGAGAGGGAGACACAGAATCCGAAGCAGGCTCCAGGCTCTGAGCTGTCAGCACAGAGCCCGACGTAGGACTCGAACCCATGAACCACGAGATCATGACCTGAGTCAAAGTCTGATGCTTAACTGACTGAGCCACTCAGGCACCCCAAGAGCACATTCTTAAAATCAGTCCTGAAATGATGGTGGTGGTAGATCCAGGACTTGAAATCTCACACTTAATACTTAATATGCTACAAGTTGAAATACTCAGGATTACTTAAACCTGTTAAAGGACACTTCCTTAAAGGAGTTGTACTCAATATTTTCCCAGGTTACACCTCTGAATCCAGAATCTTAGTCACTTTTGGATTAATCCATGCCTTCAACTCTTGTCCCCTGTCTTAAACTGCCCATAAGTTAACTCTAACCCAATTCTGCTGCAGACTGTAAAGGTTTTCTTGGGTCAAAATCCAAAATTTCCCTAATATTTTAAAAAAGAAGGGCTCCTGGGTGGCTCAGCCGTTTAAGTGTCTGACTCTTGATTTCGGCGCAGGTCATGAGCTCGCGGTTGGTGAGATCCAGGCCCACATCAGGCTCTGAGCTGACAGCATGGAGCTTGCTTGAGATTCTCTCTCCCTCTCTCTCAAAAAAATAAACAGAGAAGAGAAGAGAAGAGAAGAGAAGAGAAGAGAAGAGAAGAGAAGAGAAGAGAAGAGAAGAGAAGAGAAGAGAAGAGAAGGAGGAGTAAAGCACCTGGCTGGTTCAGTCAATAGGGCATGTGATTCCTGAGTCCTGAGTTCAAGCCCCAAGTTGGGCATAGAGCTTACTTAAAAAATAATGAACAAGTAAATATTTTCCCCCAAGGCAATTAAGCCTCAATATTATCATTTATAAAATATAGCTGGGGGGGTTTAAATAACGTGCAAACAGCTGAAAGTAGTGCTGACGTGTTACAAGTCCACAACAAAAGGTGGCAATTAAGGGAGCCCTGCGCAAAGTACAGATGCCTCCACTGGCCACCTAACCAGGCAAGTCTGGACCTGTTAGCTTAGGACACCTCGGACCACAGCCTCATCCAGAATCAGCGGGCCTACATCATCATGAGTTTATTCCTTCGTGTAGATCAGCCGAATTAGGGGGCTGCTGACTTACCCATTCCCTTCCTTAAACCTTCTTTTCCTCTTGAGAGCAGGGCCAGGGGACTCTTGGTAGACCCTTGACAGGAAAGCTGGCCGGTGAAGACTATCCCAGGCTGCCCCACACGACTCTCTTGGGCCTGCTGCCTCTAACAGAAAACCTCGCTATTAGCCCGCCACTTCTGTTTCCTCCAACTTCACTGGAGTGGAAGGAGGAGAAACTGGGAGACAGCCAATGGTTTCAAAGAAACCGGCCTCTTTCCTGCCATAGGTCTCCCCAGGGCACAGCCTGAACGGAGAAGGTGTTTTGGCTGTTTTGTTCTACCACGTTCACGTTTACTTTTAAAACAGACTATCTGCTCTCTCCATTGCTCGTGGCATCTGAAGTCCTGGGGCCAAGTCTTGGCAGTTGCTGGGTAAGAATGGAACGAGTCAGAAAGCGAAGGGAAAGCAATAAAAAGGAGGAGAGAGCCGGAGGTTTGTGACAACTCTGAACAGTCTAGAGGGTGAGACGAGAGCGTCTGCAAGGGTCGAGAGGAAAAGGTGAAAACGAGCCCTCTGGGATTGGACTTTCGCCGGCTCCAAGGCGGTCTTCCCTCCCCCCTCCCACGAGACATCCAAGATGGCGCCAGGCCCGCGCGGTTGGAGGTCACGGCACGCGGAAGGGGCAGCCCTAAGGCGCGGGAGTACCAGGCCCAAGGGAGGGCGTCAGGGCCAGGGTGGGAGCATGCAAGGTAAGGACCTCAAAGGACTCGTGCGCGGTGGGGTGTCCCGCGCGCGTGCGCGGCGCATCGCGGGCGCGAGGGCCCAAGGCCTTACCTGCTCCCAGTTCACAGAAGACAGAGAGGGGCGGGGGGAGGGCGGGAAGAGCGAAAGGAAGGCTTGGCGCAGGCGCGGCCTGAACCAACGAGTCGTTCTTCTAAGGATAGAAAAATCGCAGCGTTGCGGGTCGGCCCAGGCGCCACAGCGCCGCCTGCCAGCTTTGTGGCCGCATTCGGCCAGTCGCTCCACCTGGTGTTTGAGAGGAGAAACTGCAGGCGGAGCCGACCCTCTACAGAAATGAGGACAACTGCAGTGGAAACGGATCTGTAACGTGGCCGGCGGTTTGGTCGGCTCGGCGTTTGGGATCTTGGGACTCACGTCCCCGTACCCAGCATGTGCAGTCACATTGTCAGCCCCGCCCACACCAGAAATTCAGTGTTAAATCACAAACACCGGGTTTGGGGTTGGGTGCCCAAATGTGGCAGAAGGAAAATGAAGTCATGGGACTCCTGTCTTCTGTCGCCCAGGGACCCTGACTTTATGGATGGGAAACCCGTTCCGTGGGCGAATAGTCAGCAAAGTGCCCCAGCTGCCTGTGGCCGCCCCGCCTTTATTTTCCTCTCTGTCTTTCTTATTCTAGCGATCAGCCGTGAGGAAACCAGCGTCATCGAACGAGAAGATAGGGGCTAATGATGATTGTGACTCAGGCGTCCTGACACTAAGCCTTCTCTCCAGAGTCCTGAGACAGTCAAGGAATAGTAGGCACCAGGGACCTGTAGTGAGGCTGTGAGGTCACTGCAGGCATGCCCGGGCCTCTGCCCAGGCTCCATCCGTGGGAGTTAAGCAGTTCCCCATAAGGTGCTCTCATGGAAGCCTCTCCGCTTCTCCCTCGTGCCCTTTTGCTCTTCCTTTCCAAAATAAATTGGCGGTGGGGGTGGGGGGGAAGCTCCGGCCCTCATCCCTTCTTCTAGGCCTCTTGGTCTCGGGAGACAGGTTCTGAGCAGCCCCCTTGGAAGGAGGGCAGCAGGGCCTACCCACTTTTCCTCATGCCCAAACCCCAGCTACCCAGGCATCGCGCTTGAATGCAGCACGAGAAGGACGGGGAAAGCTCACCAAACCCCCATAAAAAATAAAAAATAAAAAGAGAGCCGCGGCTGTAAATAAAGCCAAATCCGCCACCCTCTGAGGGGCCGTTTGTCCTCCCCTCCTTGGCCCCGTCCTTCCCGCCGCCCCCTCCCGGCTCCCGGGCCCCGCGGCGCCCCGGCCCCGAGCTCCTCCATTTAATCGGATTTGGGAGAAGGGGAGGATAAATCACGGCAGCAGCTTTACGGTCCCGGAGGAGAGGCGAGCCGCAGCCAGGCACACCCCGGCCGGCGATAAAAACCGCCGCTGAAAGCCCACGGAGCAATTTCCCGGGACCCCGAGCGACGCCATTACAGGAATGTAATTTTGCCCGGATGAGGCCCCGAGTTTAATTATCCTCGCGGAGGAATTTCAATGCGGCCAATCCATCTTGCAGGCGGGCGGCAGAGGGATTTATATGGGCCCGTTATTTCACACCGATCCTCCATCTGCATTTTTATGGCCCTGAGCTCCTGAAAGGGAGGGGAAAGAGTGGGGAGAAATCGGAGACGCGGGCGAGGAGAGAAGGGTGGGGGACTTCCCGCCTTTCCTAAATCCACGATTCCAGCTCGGGCGAGGATTCTTCCTGGTTGCCCTGCGATTCCCCAATATCCCTTCCGTTCCAGTTGTTGACTCGGGGTGGAAAGGGGGTGGGGGTAGGTGAAGAATGGAGCTGGGGATCGTTGGGAGTCAATCAACAGGTATTTACCAAGTACCAATTGGTGCCAGGCACGGTGTCAGATGCTGCGAGCAGAGAGGGAAGCCGGGCCGGCCAGGATCTCCCCTGAAGTCCCCAGACACCCCCCGCCCCCCCCGCCCATCCTGAATTCCTTTCAGCTCTCAGCTTCACAGCCTCCCAGGCAAAAAGTCCTCCGTCCTCAGGAGCGGCCACCACCAAACGGTTGTTGCAGCTGTTTGTTGCGACAATTCAGACCCTTCTCGGATATCGCCGACAATCCCAAAGCGGGATTGGGACCAAGGGGCCCACGAGGAACCTAAGCTGGCTCCTCCCGCAAGCTGTTAGAGCCTGCAATGTTTAATTCTCCCCTACCCTCGTTCAGTGGTGGGCTCTGGATTCATGCAAACCTGGGTTTCCAAGCCACTGTGATCTTGGGCAAGCTGTTTAACCCCTCTAAATCGATTTCCTCCTCTGCAGATTTGGAATAATAATAGTGCTTACCCCACAGCAAATATTGGGATAATAGATGTGAAGCTTTTAGCAAGGTGCTTGGAACTCAGTAAGAGGTCAATACATGATAGTAATAATAATAATAATAGTTATTGTTATTATCATTAGAGTTGGGAGCATTGCAACTCAATTCTGCACTGCTCCCTGGAGACTCGATTGCAAGGTCCCTTCAATGATATCTCCTGAGACTCAACTTATCACTGAACTTTTCCACCCTCATAAATCATGCAAAACAAGTTATTTGACAGGTAGGTGGATGGAGAGATCTGTGGGGAGGGCCAAGTACTCGGGAGGCTATTGCTACCAGGCCTGAAGTCAGAAATTCAATCAGTAGGGAAACAGACTATGTAAAACGGTTGAGCTACGTGAGGGAAGAGTGAATTTGAAGACCACGAAAGAGAACGTTAGCGAAGGTCGAGGGATCTTCTTAATCCAGGGCTTGGGAAAGGGTCCTTCTTCCACTTCAGTGAGGGAAAACTAGGATCCAGGAAGGAAAGGGTGTGGAGCCAGACTATCCTTTCCAATCAATCCCTTTCTCTTCCTACCAGACCATGTAACAAGGTTGGCCTGATTGGCCAGTTTTTCTAATGACTGTTAGTGGCACATTCTGACTGGTTAGCAGCCTCCCTGCACAGTGGTGACGAAAAAATGAGATTGATCTTTTCTTTCTTAGGATTGGTTAACAGCCCTCAGGGGGGCCAGAGACTCATTTTAATTGACTAGCGAGGCTAGGAGGGAGGTCCAGCACCTCTCACATGGAAATTCTGGGTGTTCTTTTCCACAAAGGTCACCAAGAACGAGTCTTGATTGGCTTATGCATGTTTGCCTTCGGACGGGAGACACAATAGCTCCGAGAAGAAAAATCAAAAGGATCTCGCAAGGCATGCCACAGTTCAGTTTGAAACCCCAAACAGAAAGATGGATTCACAGAGAGAAGCATAAGACGGATAAAAAGAGAGAGAGAGTAGGACACAGAGAAATGCAAAGAAAAAAAATTGCCAGAGAGAAGAGGAAGTGTTTGAATAATTTATTTTTCACTTCTGAAGGCTAGGATGAGGCTACTTTATGATGCGTGTTGCTAGATGCACATGTCACCGGCACGTGGCACAGAAAGAACAGCTGTCTTGGGAGCAGGAGACTGGGAGTCTAGTCCCAGCCTTACCACTAACTAGGTGAATAACTTTGCAAGTTACTTCATCTCTCAAAACTCTAATTTCCTCACTTGGAAAAATCAGGGAGAAAAGTAGGTGGTTTCTGAAGCTCTCTCCAGTGTTAGCTTTCTAGGATATTCTTTCATTCTGTTAAACAGGCACTTTTGTACAAGTTGAAAGGGCTACCTTTGTATTACCAATCAGGACTATTCTTTGTTTTTTGTTTTGTTTTTTGTTTGTTTTTAGTTTATTTTTTTTTAGTAATCTCTACATCCAGTGTGGAGATTACTCACAAGCCCAAGACCAAGAGTTGCATGCTATTCTCGACTGAGCAACCCAGGCACCCCCAACAAGGACTATTCTTTTTATTTATTTATTTTTAACCTTTACTTACTTTTGAGAGACAGAGGGAGGCAGAGCACAAAGAGAGAGGGAGACACAGAATCCGAAGCAGGCTCCAGGCTCTGAACTGTCAGCACACAGCCCGACGCTGTGCTTGAACCCATGAACTGTGAGACAATAACCTGAGCCAAAGTCAAGACGTTTAATCTGTTAAGCCACCCAGGCGCCCCCCCAACAAGGACTATTCTTAAGTCTTGAACCCTTCTATTTGCGATTGTTAATTTCAAGCTCCCGGGGGGCCAGTGGGTGCTGACTGATGGATTTCCTGTTTTCTCATGCCAAATCAGTTCCCCAGGATAGCAGGTGGTGAGCCATCAGTAAACCTCCCTATTCGTGGAGGAAGAAAACAATAGATGGAAGGAGAGAAAGAATCAGTAGTATCCGGGCTTCTGAGGGAGGGGCCAGTGGGACAGTTGGTGGCAGAAGGACAGCCAAACAAATTTTGAAGTTCCTTTGAATTTGTATGATGAATTTGTACAGGTCCTACATATTTATCTAGAAGCCATGATTAAGTATCTATGTAAACATAGATTTGGTGCTTGCCATCTGGTGGCTCCTAAGCCAAGGAACACACACAGACAAAACAGAAAATAAAAGTCACTGTGATATAATGTGAAGACCTAAGGACACAAACCAGAGATCTGAATCTAAATTTTGTAATACTACTAATTAGTCATATAACTGAGAAAAATCACTTCACCTCTCTGGACTTCAGCTTTCTCAGCTGAAACGTGTGGGAGAGCCCTAGATGATAATTGAGTTCTTTTTTCAGCTTTAAATGTAAATAGCATAGCTTTGTCCTTTCTGGGTTGCCCTTGTCTCCTGTGACTTCAAATAAGCAATCAATGTTTACTGAGCATCTACTACGTGAAAGGTATTGTGCTTTGTGGTGTGAGTGGGAATAAAACCAGTGTGAATGGGAATAAAAACAGTGTGAATGGGAACAAAAATAATGGGAATAAAAATAAAAATAAAGAGGGGGTGCCTGGTGGCTCAGTCAGCTAAGCGGCCAACTTCAGCTCAGGTCATGATCTCACTGTTTGTGAGTATGAGCCCCACTTCGAGCTTTCTGCTGACAGCTTGGAGCCTGGAGCCCACTTCCAATTCTGTGTGTGTGTCTCTCTCTGCCCCTCCCCTGCTCACTCTCTCTCTCTCCCAAAACTGCCTAAAAGATAAAAAAAAAAATTTTTTAAGACAAAAAATTATCTTTGTAAATTTATAATCAATAAGAAAGACATATGCACATATAGCTATGATATGCAACAAGATTTAATAGGTTATTTGGGCAACTGATGTTGAGGAGGCAGTATGAGTTCCAGCTAGAATGAGCAAGGGGACACCATGATTAAAATAGGTTTTTTTTCTTTTAAGAAAGTATGAAATATTTGAATCACATGAAAGAATGCAAGTAACATATAGGATTGACTCAACAGATATTTGGTGATATCCTATGTTCCAGGCACCGTGCTAGGTGCCTGAAACATAGACATGCATGGTGCCTGAAACATAGACATGAGCAAAATAAGAGAAAAATCCTTGTTTTCCATGGGGTGCCTGGCTGGCTCAGTCAGTAGAGCCTGTGACTCTTGATCTTGGGGTTGAGTTTGAGCCCCACATTGGGGGTAGAGATAAGAAAAGAAAAATATTACCAATGCCACCGAGAGGCCCCACATACTCCTCTCTTATAGTAGCCCCCGAATTTTATGTTTATCATTGCAAGATTTGTCTTCATGTTTTTGCCATATATTGTTTATTTTGGCTCCCCTCTTTTTATTTTGTTACCATGCTAAGAATGATATAATATTGTTTGTAGACTCCCTTTGCTCGCCCTTTTCATTCAACATTATCTTTCTAAGATTCATCCACGTTGACGTAGATAGCTGTAGTTCATCCATTTTCATCGATGTGTAATAACCCACTCATTTTTTGCTCAATTCCCCTGTTGATGAGTATTTAGGTGTGTTTCTAGCTTTTTGCCATTACAAACAATACTGCTCAGAACATTTCTGTACGTGTCTCCTGATATACGTGAGCAAGAGTTTCTGCATAAAGGGAATTGTTAGGTTGTACGATATGAACTTTTCCAGATAATGTCAAATTGCTTTCCAGTATTTATGCCCACCAAAGCATCTGAGTTTTGGTTGCTGCCTTATCCTTACCAACTTTGGTATTTAGCTAATCTGTTGGATATAAAATGATATTTCACAGTGGTTTAAATTTATACTTGCCTGATTATTTTTTTAAATTTTTTTTTAACGTTTATTTATTTTTGAGACAGGGAGAGACAGCATGAATGGGGGAGGGTCAGAGAGAGAGGGAGACACAGAATTTGAAACAGGCTCCAGGCTCTGAGCTGTCAGCACAGAGCCCAATGCGGGGCTTGAACTCACAGACCGCGAGATCATGACCTGAGCTGAAGTCGGATGCTTAACCGACTGAGCCACCCAGGCGCCCCTATACTTTCCTTATTATTAATGAGGTTGAGCATCTTTTCATATATTTATTGACCACTCATGTTTCTTCTTCTGTGAAATGCCTATTCATGTATGTCCTTTGCCCATTTTCCTACTGGGATATTTGTCATCTCCCTATTGATTTTTAGGAATTAACAAAATACGTATAGCCTAGTACTAATCTTTCATCAGTGGTCGCTATCTGCTTCCAGTTTGTAGAGGGCTTGGCATTTTAGTAAAGGCTTAAAGGATGGATGGTTTCAGTTCCAGCTCAGAGTCCTCATTTAGTTGGATTAATTAATTCTTAATTCATTCATCAAATATTTATTGAATGTGTAGCCAGACATCATGCTGGATCGTGAGAATACAAATATATCCCACATTTGCTCATTCCTTACCACTTCCAAAATCTAGTGGGGTCCAAGCCACTGACAGCTCTTGTTGGACCACTACAATAGGTTCCTAGCTGGTCTCCCGGATTCCGACTGGTTTTGCCCCAATCTACTCTCCACACAGTAAATAACTAAAGTGATCTTTTAAGATGTAGATCAGATAATGCAACTTAAAACCTCCCAATAGTTTTCCAGGGCTCAGAAAAAATTCCAGGGTTCAGCTTGTCCCTACTGATTCTCAGACATACCAGCTTGTTCCCACTCCAGCCCTTTGCTATTTCCTATGCCCAGAACATTCTTGTCCCCGATCATACACTCTCTCATTTTATTTAGGTCTCACCTCAAAGAGCACCACCTTATAAGACCTTTCCTGACCACCCCATCTAAATAGTCACTACTTTCTCTTCTTTAACTCCTTTCTTCCTTTATTTTTCTTTTTAGCACTTATCATAGTATATTATTAATATTCTTCTTCTTTTTTTTTCCTGTTAGAAGATAAGCCCCACTGGGCCAGGGACCTTCTTTACCACTGTATCCTCAGCATTTGGAATAGTGTCTGGAATACAGTAGGTGCTCAGCAGAAATTTTGTGAATGATTGAACAGTGAATAATATAGAGTCCTTGCCCTTAAAAAGTTTATAGTTTAGGGGTGCCTGGGTGGCTCAGTTGGTTAAGCAGTTAAGCATTCGACTTCAGATCAGGTCATGACCTCACAGTTTGTGGGTTTGAGCCCCGCGTCGGGCTCTGTGCTGACAGCACAGAGTCTGGAGCCTGCTTCGGATCTGTGTCTCCCTCTCTCTCTGTCCCTTTCCTGCTTGTGCTTTCTCTCAAACTAAATAAATAAATGTTAAAAAAATTTTGTTTTAAAAAAAATTGAGAGTCTATCAGGGAATACAGAGAATTAAAAGGCAAATCATTTTGGGGCACCTGGGTGGCTCAGTCGGTTAAGCATCTGGCTCTTGATTTTGGCTCAGGTCATGATCTCATGGTTCCTGAGACTGAGCCCCAAGTCAGCCTCTGAGCTCTGCTTGGGATTCTCTCTCTCTCTCTCTCTCTCTCTCTCTCTCTCTCCCTCTCTGCCCCTCCCCTGCTCAAACACATGTGCATGACCTCTCTCTCTCTCAAAACAAAGAAATAAACTTAAAAAAATAAAGCAAATAATTTCAACGCAGTGTGATAGTATTGTAAGAGGGGTAAGCATTGGACACTATGGAAATGAGGACATGCATCCCAGTCCTGAGTACTGGTAGTCAAGGAAGACTTCTAGGAGGTCACATTTAAGACCCACAAGGAGGACCTGCATAGGGAGGGAATAGAAGGATGTTCCATAGAGAAGGAGCAGTAAATATAATGTCTTCGAAGTGAGGGATTACATGGTCTCTTCCACAAAGGGCAAGTAATTCAGTGTGGCCAGAATGAACAGCTTTGAGTGTTGGAGGGTGCAGAGAGGCGAGACTGGTTGTTAATGGCTAGGTCTTGAAGGATTTTGAGCATCAAGCTAAGACATGTGGATTTTATTCAGGAAGCAGCAAGGAATTGTTTGTATTTATTTATTTATTTATTTATTATTTTTAATGTTTGTTTATTTTTGAGACACACACACACACACACACACAGCGTGAGTGGGGAGGGGCAGAGAGAGAGAAGAAGACACAGAATCCAAAGCAGGCTCCAGGCTCCGAGCTGTCAGCACAGAGCCCGACGCAGGGCTTGAACTCATGAACTGCGAGACCATGACCTCAGCCGAAGTTGGATGCTTAACCGACTGAGCCATCCAGGTGCCCCAACAAGGAGTCATTTAAACAAAAGAGTGAGAAGCTCTTGCATTTGTTTTTATTATTTTCTTTTTAAGTAATCTGTACACCCAATGTGGGGCTCCAATTCACAACCCCAAGATCAAAAGTTGAATGCTCCACTGACTGAGCCAGCCAGGCCCCCCGAAGCTCTTGCATTTTAGATTTGTGCTTTAGAAAGATCATTCTAGTTCTAGGGTGGAGAATGGATGAGAGTGGGAGGACTAGGGGCAGAGCATTCTGTAGGGGGCTGTTGCCAAAATCCAGGTGGGAGGGTGCCTGGTTGGGTCTGTCGGTGGAGCATGTGATTCTTGATCTTGGGGTTGTGAGTTTGAGACCCACTTTGGGTGTAGAGATTACTTAAAAAGAAAATCTTTATAAAAAAATCCAGATGGGAGATGGTTTGTGGTGATAGTGGGAATGGAGAGAAGTGGGCAGAGCTCAAGAGAGCCAGAAGGAAGAACTGATAGGATTCACGGCTTGTTGTGGGGGATGAAGTTAGAAGGGTAGATGAATATGGTACTTGGTTTTCTGGCCTGGGTCATGAATGATGCCATTCTCTGGCTCTCTCCAAAGCCTAGTCCTTTTCCTTTCTAGGAACCACCTGATGGGCTCTTCAACCTTGGAGCTCTGCTCTCTAAAACCTGGTCCTGTACCCAATGACACTGCATGAATCTAACCTCTTCTCTGGGCTCTACGCCCTCCATTTTCAACACACTGAATGAAACAGAAAAGGCACCTGGCTGGCTCAGTCAGTAGAGCATGAGGTCCATGTTGTCATTTCAAGCCCCACGTTGGGGGTAGAGCTTCCTTAACAAAATAAAAACGAGGGACACCTGGGTGGCTCTGTCGGTTAAGTGTCCAATTCTTGATTTCAGCTCAGGGCATGATCTCACGGTTCGTGGGTTCGATACCCGGGTCAGGCTCTGAACTGACAGTGGAGAGCCTGCTTGGGATTCTCTCTCTCTCTCTCTCTCTCTCTCTCTCTCTCAAAATAAACTTAAAAAATAAAAAAAATATATATATAAACGAAACTGAAACCACCACCTAGATAACCCTGGTTCTGTCCTTACATTTTTAAAAAAAGATTTTATGTTATTTTTAATAAATGTTTGTTTGAGAAAGACAGAGACAGAGACAGAGTACGAGCAGGGGAGGGGCAGAGAGAGAGGGAGACACAGAATCCCAAGCAGGCTCCAGGCTCTGAGCTGTCAGCACAGAGCCCGACACGGGGCTCGAACTCACAAACTGCGAGATCATGACCTGAGCCAAAGTCAGACACTTACCTGACTGAGCCACCCAGGTGTCCCTAAAGTTTTTATTTTTGTGTAATCTCCACATCCAATGTAGGGCTTGAACTCACAACCCCAAGATCCAGAATTGCATGCCCTACCAACAGAGCCAGGCAGGCGCCCCTGTCCTCACTTTTCCAAACCCTGCCTGAGTCCCGAGGCCTGCCTTGTGTATCAGATTGGGAGTTCCTCTAAGAACAAGGATCTTCCCCAATATTTCTCTATAGAGGGTAAGACAGGGTTGTGGCCCATGGGAGCCACTCACAAGTACTATAGGCCACCTGAAGACTCCCTGACATAAAGGACAGAAGAAAGGAGGGACAGAGAGTAAAATGAATACAAGCTGCCGTGTAAGTCGGCCACAGTGTCTTCAGGCTGGGAATAGCAGAAATCTTGGTGGCTGTGAGAGGACAGAGGCTAGGAAACCAGTGCTTGCTCTTGTAGTCAGCTGGAAAAGTTTCAGGGGAAAGAGGGATCTGGGAAGCTATAAGAATCAAGAGGGGCAAGTCTAGGGCATTCTAGGCACAAAGGACAGAATGGGAAGGGCAGGAGGAAAAGAGTCAGTGTCATAGTGAGACTAACAGGCTTACCTGTAACATTTCTGGGGCCCAGGGCAAGATAAAATATATATATGAAGGCCTACATACCAAATGTCTAAATATGTAAAAGTTATAAATCAAAGGTAACAAACTGTTAAATAAAACATGTTCTGCCCTCTTATCTTGACAACTATATCAATACCAACTGGAAGATTTATATTCAGAATTCTGGGACTCTTCTGGCCCCTCGTCTGACCTTTGGGGTTCTCTTTCCATTCCAGGCTCTGTCCTGCTACCTGAGGGGCCTCACACAAAAGTGTGTGCTCAGGGCAACCACACATCTGAACTCCATCCACACTCCAGGCCCACAGGGCTAGTGAGTGGTGTTCTCCCAGAAGCTCCTTCTGTGCTTTTAGGAGATTGGACTCAGGAAGAAGTCCTGAAAGTGGGCTCAGGGGTGCTTGGCAAGGGATTCTGGTAACTGGAGGATAGCTCAGAACGGGGAGTCATGAGATCTGGTCCCCTTGGCCTGAAGTTATCCTCACTCTGGAGGAGGAGAGCTTCTAAAACAGGCCAGGACTAAGGGCATAGACTCTGGAATCCTATAGATTGGGCTCAGATCTCTATTCTGATATTTCCTCTTCTGTGAATCTGGGCGAACTCTCTGAGCTTCAGTCTCCTTACTTACAAAATGGGGATAATAATAATAATATCTCCCCCCACAGGGTTATTGTGAGAATAAATAAGCTAATCTGTACCAAGCATCTGGTATTTAGTAACAACCACTCATTCACATTGTTTTCCTTCCACACGCCCCATGCTTTCCTCAAAGCAACCATGGAGGCTGGGGAAAAGATAGGAAGTTTTTCTCAGGCAAGGCTGTCTGGGAGGAGGGGGTCTGGGAAAAAGGGAGTTTACGAAGGAAAGAGTCATAATCTAGGCAGTAATAATCCCATCTCAGGCTAGGACCATGTGGGAGAAAGAGGAAGAGTAAGTTGTCTTGTATGCAGATAAATGAGAAATAGTAATGGTGTAATTGCTTTCACAATCTGTTTGTTTTGTTGGCAGTCGCAGCTGTTTACTTGGTTTTCAGGTTAAGATAGGGGAAGAAGGTGTGAATGATCTGACATAATAGAAAATGCAAACATTATTATTATTATTATTTTTGGTGACCAGAAACACACTCAGAGAAACACATGGTTGTGAGCACATATGGATTCTGCCTTTCAAAGTCAGAGTCTGACCTCCTTATTAAGTTGATCTTGTGTTGTTCTGGAACATGTATAGATTCTTACCACGTGCTGTCACTCTTGCTGTTCCTGCAGCTGGACCTCCCTCTTTCTCCTCAACCATTCCAAATTCTAGTCTTTATTTCAAGTCCACTCTTTTCATATTAGGCCTCTCTCCCCACCACCCTCCCCACATTCCCTTGAGCTCTTCCTAATCCATATCGCCTAGAACGCATTGACACTCTTGATATGTTTACTGTCTTGTATTGTTCTTACTCTTTCCTGTGTGCAGTCTTATCTCCCCAATTAGAGCTTAAGCTTATTAAGGGAAGGAACTGTTTCTATTTTTCTAGCATTTCCCATTTGTCTGTGTCTGTGTACTCATTCAGTATCATTTATTGTGTTCCCATGTGCCGGAACTGTGTTGGGTGCTGGGGATATAAAAATGTTTCTCTCTTGGGGCGCCTGGGTAGCTTGGTCGGTTGAGCGTCTGACTTTGGCTCAGGTCATGATCTCGCGGTTTGTGAGTTCGAGCCCCGCGTCGGGCTCTGTGCTGACAGCTCAGAGCCTGGAGCCTGCTTGGGATTCTGTGTCTCCCTCTCTCTCTGCCCCTCCCCTGCTCATGCTCTGTCTCTCTCTGTCTCAAAAATAAATAAAACATTAAAAAAAATAAATGTTTCTCTCTCTCTACACACACACACACACACACACACACACATAGAGAGAGAGAACTAATAATGTAATGACTCATGGTTTGATAACTGCTTCTAAATGTGTTGCACACATGATAGACCATCAATATAGGTTTGATAGATTGAGGGACCATACTTCTTTTCAACTAGACATTCAACAAATGAACAAATGCATGAAATAACTGAATCCCCTGATACAGCTGTTCCAGGTGTACCCTCCTATATGAGTCTGGTTCTGGCAGACTTAAAGGTGTGAGACTGGTTTCGGGGGAGAAATGGTCTTTAGGGTTATCAAAACAGATAATCTTTCAAAGGTGGTGTTCACTGCTTCCCTGAAGGCCTCGTGGTTAAATCACAAAGCATTTTACCGGCATCGGTGAATACCTTTGCATCATTCAGGTTGGTGAGTTATAAGAACTATGTCCACCATCATAATGAAAACAGTTATTATCAAATGCTTATTATGTGCTAGATGTAGTGCGGATTTCTTCACATGAATTATCTAAACCCTAACAATAACTCCATGAAGTAGGTATGAATGATTATTATCTCCACTTTGCACGAGAGGAAACTGAGACACAACCACTAAGCAGAAAAGATAGGACTTGAATCCAAGAAGTCTGATTTTACACTGCGCTGTCTACATGTGAACAGGGAAAGTGGAGAACTGAGTTCTTAAGCCGACCCTGCCGCTTGCTTGCTGTGTGACCGGCACAAGTCATTTCAGCTAACTGATCATCAGCGCCTTTTGCTCACAGAGCTAAAGAGTGATAACACTGGTCTTAAAGCCCATTCTTTTGAATTCAAGTCCTGTGCTCTTTCTACCAGCCTCGACTGCCCAAACCTTGTGGTGATCCCTTAACTCTCATCTTTTACCTCCTTGTGGTGTCAGGGGCAGCTTGTGGTACTGTCATTCATGAGATGGGTATCCTTTTTCCATAAGTTGTATATGAAGATCTTACAAAATATTTTTTTAAACATGTCTATTTATTTTTGAGAGAGACAGAGAGTGAGAAGGGGAGGGGCAGAATCTGAAGCAGGCTCCAGGCTCCGAGCTGTCAGCACAGAGCCTGAAGCAGGGCTCGAACTCACAGACTGTGAGATCGTGACCTGATCGGAAGTCAGATGCTTAACCGACTGAGCCACCCAGGTGCCCCTATATGAAGATCTTGATGGCTTCATGAAAGGCTTGGCTGATGGGGAGCATAGCGAGAGCTGCAGAAGGAGCCCTGAACCCAAATTCTGTGACTCCATCCCTTAATTGTTAGGTTTAAGTGAAAACATTTTCCAGTATACAGGATGCTTGCAATCAAGGAAGCGTTCAGACAGCACATAGGAAAAACTAAGCTATGATCGAAGGACAGGTGGTCAGCCCCCTTCAGTCCAGGCTTCAGTCAGTCGAAGCCGTGGAGCTTAATCTACGTGGGCAGGAGATTGAGACCAGGTAGCATGGAAGAGCAGGCACAAATGCACTTCTCTGAGGAGCCTGCACACAGAAACCGAAGCTGCCGAAATGCTCCATTTTGTCCCTCCATAGATGGGATTTTGTCTCCTACGTATGCAGACAAAGGATGATAATTATCTGAACAAGTGTGCGTGGTTGGCTGGCATCAGTCAGTATTCTAAGCTGGTGTGCTTAAATAAAAATTGGTTTGCTGTACCCCTCATGTTATTATTTGGCTCAGCTCTCCCTCCTTAATCACCCTTGTTTGGGTACCAAGGGTAGCTGTGGGTTCTGTTCTCACTGGGGCAGCCTCTGGTTGGAGTGCCTGCTAATGTCCTTTCCTAGGCTTCTTTAACACCAGGTAACCTGGCAGGATGGCCTTTATGTCCCTGCTCTCACCACCTTCCCTAGCCTCTATTCTCATCTTGTCATTTTCCACAATCATTTGCATGGTTCTCCTGTATGCTTTTTTTTTTTTTTTGCAATTTTCTTCTTCATCTCTGCATAAAATTCTACAGAGATCAGGGAGAAAAATCTACTAAAAAATTCTCCTTCTCTCCCCACCCTCCCCTCTCTCTCTCTCTCACACAAACACACACACACACACACACACACACACTCAACGCACAGTGGCAGACAGACATAAGCTCTCCTCTGACCTTACTTACCATGCCCCCAAATTTCAAATCAAGATCATTTCTAAAACAAATAACAAAACCCCAAACTCCCCAAACAAAACAAAGAAATGGTAGGAGGGAACCCTTAAAAAATCACTCCCCTTCTAGGAGATGAGTCCACTCTTTTAGGGGGTCCACCTTAAGTTACTAAAGGACTGATTTTTATTTTATTTTTTTAGGTTAAAAAAATTATTATTAAAAAAAATTTAAACATTTATTCATTTTTGAGAGACAGAGCACTAGCGGAGAAGGGGAGAGAGAGGGAGACAAAGCATCTAAAGCAGGCTCCAGGCTCTGAGCTCTCAGCACACAGCCCAATGCAGGGCTCAAACTCACAAACTGGGAGATCATGACCTGAGCCGAAGTCGGATGTTTAACCAACTGAGCCACGCAGGCGCCCCCCTCCCCCGCTTTTTTAGATTTTTAAAATTATTTTAAAGTAATCTCTATGAACCCAAAGTGGGGCTCAAACGCACAACTCTGAGATCAAAAGTTTCATCCTGCACAGACAGTCCCTAAAAGACTGAATTTTTGAAGAAGCTACTTCTAAGTCAGGCTGCAGCTGAGGGCCTGGTGACCTGTGGTTTGGGGTCCTACTTCGTGGGTATGTTATTTGTTTGTAAAGGTGTTTTCCTTAAGCAGAGTAGCTTTTTTTTTTTTTTTTAACTTCTTAAATGTTTATTTATGTTTGAGAGAGAGACAGAGACAGAGTGAGAGCAGGGTAGGGGCAGAGAGAGAGAGAGAGAGAGAGAGAGACAGATTCCTAAGTAGCCTCCAGGCTTCGAGCTGTCAGCACAGAGCCTGACGCCGGCTCCAACCCACGAACTTCTGGACCAGGGCCCTAGTTGAAGTCAGACGCTCAATCGACTGAGCCACCCAGGTACTCCAGAGAGTAGCTTTGATTTTAGGTTGGAATTCTAAGGGGGAGGGGGGGGGCGGGGAAAGGCCCTTGGGGGGATGAGGAAAAAGTTCTGTTCTGACCACTAGGGTAAGGGATTCAGAAACAAGTCGCCGTCTCTGCCTTTCTGGGAAACCCCAGGCTTTGGGGGCAGACTCTGGGTCAGATGGGGTGAATCAGAGGAAGGGACCAGGGAACAGTTAAACTCAGTTTACAAACAAACACACAAACAATTGCAAATGAATTCACGCCGGGACAACCGTTAACTTCAAATGCAGAACAGAACTGGGAAGGGAGTCGAGGGCGAGAGGGCAGAATTTCGAGAAAATCTGGGAAAGCTTCTCGGAGGAAGCGAGTGCGGAGACGTTGCCTGGGAACCGCAGCGGAAGGCTAGGCACAACCCAGCCGCCTTCCCCGGGGTCTCTGCCTCGAAAGGCGCTCGCTCAGGCAGCGGGCGAGGTGCTGTCTCGGCAGGCCCGGCTCTCTGGGTCCTTCCACCACCTGACCCCGCCGGCTCTCGCCTCCTTCCTCGCCATCCCCGCGGCCCCTTCCTCCACACCCGCTCCTCCCGGCTGCCCCTCGATAATCTCCTGACATCTCTTCAAATCCAATTATCGAATTAATTGACGTGCTAACCGAGAGGCAAACAGAAAGGGGCGGCAAACACCGGGCGGTTCAGATTTATCCTCCGGCCTCCACAAGCCCCGGCCGGGCGAGATTTACTGGGCCTCGAACACGGCGACAGTTCAAACCTTTGATTAATCATGTTTTTCTCCCGGCCCCATAATTTAGTTGCTCTTTTTCCCTCCCTGCCTTTTTTTATCAGTGGAAACAGAGACGGAGTCCTCATCAGCTTCAATTACAAATATTAAGCCCCCGGACAGCACTTTGACAGAGAGGCGGCCAGCCCCCCCTCCGTCCCGCCCCGCTAAATCATCCCCGAATTAACATCACAATCGGCGGCTGGCGTGCGTTCAGATTTAAATGGTGGCATATTGTTCGCGGACGGTCTAGTTCAGACCGGCGGGTTCGCAGCTCCCGGCGGCAGCCCCCGCCTCCCCCCGTACCCCCCCCCCCACCCCGCAGTCTCCCTCCGGCCTCCCCGGAGGCTGTGACTCAGAAACCGCGGGAGGCTCCGGCGCCTAGTCTCCAGCAGGGGAGGCTGCAGGCGGGGGTGCGCTGGGGTGGGGGCGAGAGGGCTGGGGAGAGGGGTAGTGTGTGGAGGGCGGGTCACGCGGTGGGAGAGGAACTGCAGAAGCGGGGTGACGGGGGAACCGGGTTTATGCATGAAGGTGCAGAAACCGTGCGTTTGGGAACGCCACCACGCCGCCCTTTGGGGGTAGATTATGGCCGCCTTGAGCCCACGCAGGGTCTGCAGGGCCCCCCCTTGGGTCATGGTGCAGTGGCCAGGAGGTAGGGCGTTCTCTTGTTCTTTGAGTGTTGCTGTAATGAAGGAAGAACGGGTGGCAAGATTTGTTTCCTGAGCCTATTAGGGAAAATTTGCCCTACACCACTGTCGGAAGTCTTGAAGATAGGTCTCAGAAAGGACTTACTTAGTGGGAAGACTGATCGTGAGGTTGAAATACCTCATGGGGATTTTTCGGGTTAGAAGACCCCGGAAGTAGCCAGAATTCTCTGAAGGCGTTTGGGGAAAAAGATACAACTGTTTAGCTCTGTCCCACTAAAGCGGAGGAGGAGAGGGAGAGTCATTCCCCTGACCCCATTAATCCTTTAGGAATAAAGGAGATCGGGAAGAAAAATGTCAATCCAGGAGTCTAGGTTTCCAGATATTTTCTTATCCACCTGCCTCTTCAGTCTTGCCTGCATCAATCTCCAGGACTCCATGTCTGCCTAGCAACATCACAACCAATCAAGATGCAATTAAGCCTGGCAGCTCGGCTCATCCTTTACTAGGATTGGCTGCTCATAGTGTGCGCATCCCAAGTTTTCATTGGCTGACGGCCACCTGTATGGAAATGAGAATTACACGGGACTCTCAGCTTCTCCCTGCAGTGTGGACCTGTGGCTTACTGCGTTGAAACCTGCAAGCTCAGAGCGAGAACTCCTGGGCTCGTTTCTTTGCCTCTCTGCCTTCTCTTCCCCCAGAGAGATCTCCCGAACTTTTCCTTTTTCCCTCGGCGCCTCTGCCTGAGGCCTAGTCTGAAAGAAATCCTACCAAATAACGCAGAAATAATGCGGATTTGTATGCGGTTTGCATCTTCTTTGCATTCTCTCGGTTCAATGGCAAGATTTTGCCTCTTCCGTCCAAAGCTGCCACAGTTCCTGCCCCTTTCTCTCTTCCTTGTCCATCTCAGGGGCGGCTTCTCCTTGTGGAGTCCCTCAATTCTTGCCCTTTTTTGCCCCAAACCCTCCCTTAGGGCTCAGCTCCACCAATTCCCAGTTGCCCCCTCCTCCCACTCAGGATGCAGGCATCTCTCACAACAGTCTGAAGAACGGTTTAGGAGGGAGTTAGACAGGGAAAGGACCCCCCCCCCCAACACACACACACACACACACACACACACACGCACGCACACGCACGCACGCGCACACACACACCCCTCCATCCTCGCTCCCCATCCATTTTCTCCGAGGGAGCCGAGTTTGACAGCGAATTCATTCCGAGCGGGGAGGGTGATTTATTCTTCAAATATACCGACAAGTGCGGGCATGATGGAGCCCATTAAAATGTTGGGAGATTGTTTTTATGATTGAAGTCTGTATTACTCCAACCATAAAGAAAGAGAGCAAGGAGTCATTAGCATTTTCATGATGGTGTATTTCTGCTTGTCTCCGCGCCATCACTCATCTTTACTGCCCGTCCCTTTGCTCTCGCTCTGCTACAACGAGGAGAGACTGCAGCCTGAGTTGGGGTTGGGGGTGGGGGAGGCGGGGGCCAGAGATGCCCCAGCCGCTCTGCCCTTCACGCCAAATCCTCACCCTCCTTGGGACGCAGATCAGGGGGTGAGAGGCCAGACACGGAGGATGTGCCTCAGCTTTCTCATGTGGGCTCCTCGTGCCCCTGAAGGATGGGAGAAGGGGTCCTGACAAATGGTGCTTGGAGATCCAGGCAGACCGGTTGGGGAAGAGGATGCACCCCTTCCTTTCTTTGGCTCTTCCCTTCCGGGCCTACACACCACTTAGCGTTCATAGGGGAAAAATCAGGAATTCTTGGCTGAGTGGCCTGGGCTGGAGACATCAAATAGAAGAGGCCAAGAGGGAGGAGACCCCAAGTCCCGGGGTTTAGAGACTGTATTGGCAAGAAGATGGGAGTTGGCCTCTGTCTCTGCTACTCCCTGAAGGGCCCCTAGACCTTGCTCTGGGATGGGTCTAAGCCTCCTGTCTCCACCCTAGTTCCGCAGCTCCTACTCCTTCCTAATTTCCCAAGTCCTTGATTATTTTTATCCAGCCATTTTCAAGACTCTCCAGTACCCCAAGGAACAAATTCATATCCTCCATGAAAATAAGGAGATCAAAATAATTACTGCCAAGGTGAGAGCTTGAAGAGGGTTGGCTATGAGTAAAGTGGTGTCTCCAGGTAAACAAGGACTGTTGGAAGCACCTATCTTTTTTTTTTTTTTAATTTTTCTTTAGTATTTATTTAGTTTTGAGAGAAAGAGACAGAGCATGAGCAGGGGAAGGGCAGAGAGACAGGGAGACACAGAATGTAAAATAGGCTCCAGGCTCTGAGCTGTTAGCACAGAGCCCGATGTGGGGCTTGAACTCACCAACTGGAGATCCTGACCTGAGCCAAAGTCACTGAGCCACCCAGGCGCCCCTGATGAGATTCTTAAATAAAGAAACATTCTTTCCAGGTTGGGAATGACCACCCTGCATATCCAGTTGCCCCAAATTGTATGGTGGCACTTGAGGGAGTTGGTTGGGATAAAGGCTAGTTAAGAGGTATGGGGACATGGATGTATTAGCTAGCAAGATGTTATCAGTGATAACGATTAGTGGACTACTTTCTTCCTGATCCAGAACTTTCTCACTGATGTCTCACAACAACTTCAAAGGTGGGTTTCATGACCACCATTTCACAAATGGGGAAACCAAGGGTCAGGTGAAAGTTGTAGGGTGTCCAAGGTCACTGAGCCAGTAAACAGAAGATTCAAGGTCTGAACCCTGGGCTGTTTTCATTAACTGATGCTGCCTGAGAAGGAGTTTAGGGTCTGGAAAGTGGAAGCCAGGATGACCCCCTGGGTCAGAATGGGGGGACAGAACACCCCATTTACTCATAAGGAAGTGGAGACCATCTAGTAAGTACTTACCAGGAATATACATACATTCCTTGGCCACTGGTCTGGGTAGTTGGGTACCAGTTGGCATCGCTGGGATTAACGCCTCTCTGATCGTTCGGATAACATTAATTGAACACCTATTATGTGTCATTTTTGATTGGCCACACCTCCCCCCCAGGCTTCCCCCTACTCCATTGAGATAGGAACCAAAGAGGGCTCTGGTTTCCTGGGCAGGGGTGGAGGCCCAGGCAGCTGGACCAAGGTGGAACAAAGTGGGGTGTGGAGGTGAGAGCCCCCCTACAGCCTGCACAGTGCCCAGAGGCGGCTGCAGCAGCGGCCCCAGATTTACAGCTGCCCTGGTGCTGGTGCCATAAAAGCAAACGATCCTTCTCTGTACTAATTTCTGTGTAATTAGATCTCTCCTGGCATGGAAAGTGGGGAGTGGGGGCAGCCAGGAGGGGAGGGTGCCAAGGACTCTCCACAGAGGTGGGAGGAGGGGCCACAGGATACACATGGCTTATTGTGGGTCTGGTTGGGCACTGTGATGAGATGGGGAATGCAATGCCTCACACTTGTTAGGTAAGGAGGGAGATGGGGCCTGATGTGACCACCCCTTTGTGCCCAGGATTGGGGGAAGATAAGCCTGGGATCGGGTACAAAGATCCTGAAGCGAGAAGAATAACTCCTGGCTCGTCAATGTACACATGGCAGGTATTGAAACCCTCAGAGGAGCTGCACACAGATCTCTCCACAGGCAGCTAGATACCAAAGTCCCTCAGAGAGGCCGGAACAGCAAAGCACTCCTGCAGATGCATCGTATTTACATCCACATTTAGAAAACAATAGATACTTTATATCTCCACACTTACCTGCCGACAGCAGATACACATCTCTCTCCATCAAATGCTAAAATTACAGCATAGGCTCTAAAGAGGACTCAACAAATGTTTGTTCCCTTCTTTGCCCCCACCCATTGCTTGCCCACCTCTTGGAGACAGAATTAAAGGATGTAAAAAGCCCTTTCTTTAAGGTTTTCTTTAAGATACTCGAAGGTGGATCTCATTAAGCTAGGAGGAAAAAAAAAAAGGATTGCAGAAGAAATCAAGAGGAATGTGGGGCGAGAGAAGGAAAGATCCTGGGGTCTTGCCTTTCCTTAGGAAGAACAAAGTCTGAGAGAGGAAAAGAATACAGTTGTTATTATTTCTATGTCCCCTCCCCCCACCGCCTCCACTCCATGGTGACAAACAATGACCGCGGGTAGGGCAGTAATGCCATTTGGAACAACGCTGCTACCAGCTAAGTATTACTTGTGCGTTGGAGTGTGTTTGTGGAGGGGCCTCGGAGGGCCTCTTCTCCAGTGTCCCTTTGCAGCCTCAATTTCTGTCACAGCGAGCTTGCCAGGGAGTCGGCGGCTTCTGCTTCAATCCTCCCGCTGAAATGGAGCTCTTTACTTCATAAACAGTTTGCCCCGTCCCTGGACTGCTGTCGGGATCAGAATATTTGTTCGTGGAATTGAAATCCGTCTTCTTTTTAATTTCAGAATATACTATTTCTAACTACCTGTCATAGCTCCTTGAGTTATTCTAATGCTTTAAGACCAGTTCAATCAAAGCATTAATCGGCCCCCACAACAGCAATAACAATTAGATACCCATTGGAAAACCAGGAGATTCTGATCTCCACAGATGATTGTCATGTACTTATCTTAAGCCCTTGTTCTAATGGGTAATTCCTGATTAACCTGAGTAATGAAAATGTATCACAATAAAGAAAGATTTGTCATGCCTTGTTATCACTTCATAAGGCCATCCTTCTAGATACCTGCCATAACACCAGGATATTTCTGTCCCAATAAAACATGATCATGATGTGCTTGGCTAATAAAAAGGAAAAAAAAGCCGTGTATTAAAAATATGTTTAAAATGATTTGCATGAGTGATGTAAATATAAACCACCACCATCATCATTGTCAACATCATCCTCAGTTTATTTGCCTTTTGAAATCTCTGCTTGACCTTGGGGGTGGGAGTAGATAAAGGGAGAGGGAGGCAGAAAATTAGCATCTATTAAATGCCAGGCACTGTGCTAAATACTCACAGTAACCGTGCGAGATAGATATTATTATGCCCTTATAGGTGAGGAAATTAGGCTCAAAGAAGTTCAGTAACTTGCCTGAGGTCATGCGGATGGTTGGAGGGGGGGGCATCAGAATTTTAATCCAGGGATGTCTGATTCCAAAGCGCCCATTTCCCGCCCCCTACCCCTGGACTTGTTAATTTCACTTTGATGCCAGCAGCGCCCCACCGAATGGATCTGTACTGCTGTTGTGACACTAGTGAGGACATATGGTGGGCTCAAAGACCTCACCCAACCTGGACACCCAGACTGCCCACCGGGGGGCCAGGAGTTCAGGACCTGAACTTTGTGGCTTCTGTGCCCGGTCACATTTCTGCCTTCACCTGGGGGTGCCCACACATTATCACGGGGAGCGCTAATACGCCCTATCACTGTGGTACGGTGAGACATTCATATAACGCAGTGTCACATTCTACCCACACGGGGACTCACACAGGCTGGCCGTACCTTCTCGTCTCCCAGGTGGTGACGCGCGTAGCCAGCAGGGGTCGCCGGCACACCAGGAATTACTACTTGCTGGGTCGGTCTCCTCCTGCCCTACAACATGGAACTGTTCCTCCTCCCCTGCCCTTCTCCTGAAATCTCCTAAAATCTCTGGCTAATCCCTCCCCTTCCCAGCTTTCCCCGCCTGGGCAACACCCTCTCCCCGACCCTATAGATTTCTAATGACGGGCTAAATAGTTGCTCATTAGGCAGCACCCTAATCTGCCCAATCCCCACCTGCCCCAGGGACCAGGGATTCTGGCTGTCAATCCTGCTTTAGGAATGGCCAGGGAGCTGGTAAGAAGCCTGGAGTGCCCAACCTTCTGGCTCATCCTTGCTCGTTAGGACTCCCCCTCCTCTCAGGGCCTCCCCAATACCCACTGTTTCTCAGCATCCTTCCCTCCAGCCTGTCCTGACCATCCTTTTATTGTCCCAGTGTTCACGTAAGCATTTGTCCCAGACATCCTCAGACCCCCAGGGTCCCTTAGCTCCCTCATCTTGGGAGGGCCTAAGAATGAAGGAGGAGGCAAATCTCTTATGGAGTGATCTGTGGTCAGTGGTTTTGGATGAGAAATCATGGTTTGGGGAGGATATGGGAGGGACCCAGGTATTCTGGCTCACAATGGAAAGAGGGCCAGGTGTCTGTTCCCTGCAGGATGGGGGTCCAGGCACAGGCTGTGGAGGCAGCTGTGGTCGCCTTCTGGGAGTGGCATCTCTTTGCTCTTTTCTGCCTCTCCCCTCCCCTGCTGTAGCAACAGTGCCCCAGCTTTCCCAGGTCCCCACCTCCCTACAGCCCCCTCCCCCAACTCCTGGAGCCTAGTGATTGGCGGCTGCCTGCTGCAGGGCCGGCTGGGTTTATAGCTTTGCGGCAGCTGGGGAGAAAGCAAGGCCAGAGACAGAAAAATGGAAACCGACCAAGAAATGGAGAACGATGATGAAAGAGTAAAAGAGAGGAAGACAGAAACAGAGGCAGAGACCCCCTCAAGAATAACAGACACCCAAATCTAAATGACGAGAGGGACGGACTGAAGCAGAAATGGGCACAAAGAAAATTATAGAGATGCTGATAAAGATCAAGAAAATGTGATAAAGATGGGGGGGGGGGAAGGGAGAGAAAAAGCACAGACAGAAAAACGTTTGGATAAGTCCTGAGAGTAGGGATGTTCAGGGCTTTCCAGGTAGGCAGGAATTCCTTGGTAGTACGTAGGGGGTGGGATGAACATCTAGGGACTCCCAGAAATTCTGTGATGCGGGAGAGACCGGAGGGTCTTGCAGCAAAACCAATTCTCCCCACACCCGTGCTCCCATTCATCCACTCTAGCCTCTTCCATGGCCACACCCTCCTGGAGTTTTAAGATTATTACAGAAATGTCCTCCTTGAGACCAGCCTGGTGATCTAGTGTGGAAGAATTTTGTACCACTGTCTACGAAATGAGTAGGGAAAACTGAGGTCTGACACTTGGGAGAAATTTCAATATTAGAGTCATCCTTTGTTGTACGTGGATTAATTTGTAAGGTTGTTGGCTCTGGCATGGCACCTCAGTCGGCACATACCACATTTACCCTGTATTACAGTTATTCCTCTATGTATCCTTTTTGCTAAAATATAAGCTCCTTAACAGCAAGATCTGTGTCTGCCCTTCTTTGTGGCTCCCACAGTGCCTTGTTCTTATTTATTGTGTGAACCAGTGAATGGCCCCTGGAGATGTTGAAGCAGAGGTTGGACGGCCACCAATGAGGGATGTCATCCAGGGAATTTCTGTACTGAATGAGAAGCTGCAGATATATCTCTAAGCGCCCTTTTGCTTTTGAGGTCCTATCACGGCCCATGTATCATATGAACCCGAGTTCGCTCTTCTCCAAATACGCAGGGGTAAGATGCAAAACAGGAAACCCCAAATTATAAAGTACCTCCCGTGTGCCTGGCTCTGTGCAAGGCATTTTACACGTCTGATTTCATATAATCCTCACGATAACTTTCCCAGGTAACAGTTGTCCACATCTTGCAGATAAGGGCTCAGAGACATGAAGTGTTTTTGCTCCAGGTCACATGGCTAGGAAGTATGACACATTAAATCTGGAGAACCTATGTGACGGCCACAATGCCATGATTTGAGAAACAGGGGAAACAGAAGAGGGGAGACATGGCTGCTAAATTTAGGGTTTGGGAGAGAGAGATTCTGGATTTTAAGCCTGGAAAAAAAATGCACTTTTGTGAGGTAGAAGAGGTCATTTCTACGCTCACCCGATTGTCAATAGACCTGGAGAAAGAAAAAAAATGGTGGGAACAGGAATGGCGATCTGGAGATGGGTACTAAGCCCTGGGATCCCTTGGGATCCCTAGGTTATGGCCTTGGGAACATGGGGCAAAGGGGTGTGTCTAGAATGCAGTCTTGGAAGTTTCTGGCATACATCTTCCTTCTGGTAGGGATGTTGGGAGTCTGGAGATGTCCCATTCTGGGGCAGGGCTTTGGTTAGCACGGTGCAGTAAAAATTTAATACGTAATTTTGAATCTTGAATTTTAAGTTTTCTAGTAGCCACATTTAAAAAAGTCAAAAGAACGAGGTGAGGATCGCCTGGCTGACTCAGTCCAGACAGCACGTGACTCTTGATCCCTGGGTCATGAGTTTGAGCCCACATTGGGCATAGAGATTACTTGAAAATAAACATCTGTTTTTAAAATGTTTATTTTTGAGAGAGAGAGAGACAGAGAGAGAGAATAAATGGGGGAGGTACAGAGAGAGAGAGGGACAGAGGATCAGAAGTGGGCTCCAAGCAGACCACAGAGAACCCAACCATGGGTCTTGAACTCACAAACTGTGAGATCACGACCTGAGCAGAAGTCGAACACTCAACCCACTGAGTCACCTAGGTGCCCCCAAAATAAAAATCTTTTAACAGAGAGAGAGAGAGAGAGACAGAGTACAAGCGGGGGGGGGGGGGGGGTGAGGAGGGGCAGAGAGAGAGGGAGACGCAGAATCTGAAACAGGCTCCAGGCTCTGAGCTGTCAGCACAGAGCCCGACGCGGGGTTCGAACTCACGAACCATGAGATCATGACCCTGAACCGAGGTCAGACACTTTACCAACTGAGCCACCCAGGTGCCCCCTTAATAATAATAGTAATAAAAAAGAACCAGGTGAAACTAACTTTAACAACATATTTTATGTAATGCTATATATCTAAGTTATTATCATTTAAACATGCAGTCAACATAAAATTATTTTAAATTGTTTTTTAATTTTTGGTACAAAGTCTGGAAATCTGTTATGCAATTTATACTCACAGCATCTCAGTTTGGATTAGCCACAGTTCAAGTGCTCAGGAGTCACATGGGCTGGTGGCTACCATAGCGGATAGTGCAGGCTTAGAGTGTGCCTCACACCTGGCTGGTCAAAAGCAAGTACGAATTCTTTGATGGTGGATCCAGACATCTTGGCTCCTGCCCTTGATTTTTCTTACACCTTGACTCAGGAGTCCTGGTTTTTATGTGAGTCTGGAGACATACTCCCAATTCCCATGGGTTGGAATTGTGTATCTATTACAGGTTCTGTGAAGTCCGGCGGTACAGTAACTTCCACCTACAACACTTTCCTCAAGCTCTCGTCAAGCCACCAGTGACCTGCCAATCCAGTGGTTTCCAGGAGTCATTTCCTTGACCTTTCTGCTGCACCTGCCACACCTTTCTCCCTCTGACTGATCCTTCCCAGTCTTTTCCGTGACTTTGTGTTCTCTGAACTTCTCTTCCATGTGGATGGTCACCTAGATTCTGCCCTTGGCCCTCTTGCCCTCTCACTGTACATGCAGGGACACCTGGGTGATCTTTCTTCACTCTCGTCACCTTGACTTTCAAGGATCTTAAGTCTCTGTCTTCAGTTCCAAACTCTCTTAAACTCCAGACTTAAATATCTATCCAACTGCCTACTGGATCTCTCTCTTCTTTGGAAGATTGCAAACACATTGGAAATGTGTCAACAAGTCAAAATTGCACCGGTCATATTTCCCTCGATGTATTTCTCCATTTATATTATTTATTTGGTGAATGGCATTGCTGGTTATCTGTTCATTGAAACTAGAAATCTGGGATCAACTTGACTCCGTCTGTTCACTTCCATTAATTCTGCATCCTAAAGAATTCTACCTCTTTTCCTCTTGACATGGCTTAAGTGCAGTGTTCACCACTTTTGCCTGGGTTATTACAATAGGTTCCTCACTGATTGCTCTGGAATTTCATGATCTGGCAATAGAGTGTAAGCTTGTCCTGTAAGGACAGGCATTCTTATGTTTTTGGTTTTTGTTTTCTGTTTTTTTTTTTTTTAGAGTTTATTTATTTATTTTGACAGAGTGTGAGTGCAAGAAGTGCAGAGAGAGAGAAAGAGAGAGAGAGAATCCCAGGCAGGCTCCACACTGTCAGTGCAGAGCCCAATGCAGGGCTTGAGCTCACGAACCGTGAAATCATGACCTGAGCTGAAATCAAGAGTTGGACGCTTAACAGACTGAGCCACCCAGGCCCCTCTTATTTATTTTTTTTAAGTTTCTTTATTTTGAGAGAGAGAGAGAGAGAGGGAGGGAGGGGCAGAGGGAGAGAGAGAATCCTAAGCAGGCTCCCCACTGTCAGCACAGAGCCTGATGTGGGGCTCGAACTCATGAACTGTGAGATCATGACCTGAGCCAAAACCAAGAGTTGGATGCTTAACCGGCTGAGCCACCCAGGCGCTCCTCTTATGTTTTGTTCGTGCTGTTTCCCAGTGCCTAGAACAGCACCGGGCACATAGTAGGCACTCGATGAATATTTGTTGAATGAATGTGTGAGTATCTTTTAGTCCATCTTCCCAGTCTCACTTCACGCAGTGCACAATCCTCACTCAGCAGCCCCGATTATTTAGCCTTCTAAGCCAGTTATGTCTTTGCACGTTCTGTTCCTTCTGTCTCTTTAAGATTCAGCCTCTACATGGTCACCCATGGGAAGCTTTGCGCCCCCCAATCTTGGTTAATTATCCTTCCTCTGTGGCCCCTTAGCATGCTGTGCATACCTCTAAAGTAGTGCTTATCTTGCTTAGGAAGGTTTGTTGCTTTGACTATAAGCTCTGTGAGGGCAGTTTTTAACAGGGTTTTTGACTATTCCATCCCGATTCTCTATGCCCAGAACCTGACCCATAAAGAACACTACAGAAAGTTCTCTGAATTAATGCACGACATGTCTTTGTCCCAAAGGACGTCACACTTTATTTCTTCAGGCTACCTCAGCACACTTCAATGGCATTGGTGATGTTTTCCTAAAGCTGGTTAGTAAAGTCCAATAATGTTCACTTTATTGTTCTTTATCTCTTGTATGTGGACATATATATATATATATATACATATACCCTTTTGTATGTATGAAATATTTTTCGGGAAATATTTTATTAAAATAATTAAAAAAGTTATTTTTGAAGGCCTGGCAAAAATAGCTTTTCTTTTTTCCATGTACAAACACAGAACCTGCCCTCCAGCTGCTTAGAGTTGAGAAAGAAGAAAGGCTTGTAAACGTGCTGTAGTGTTTTTTATGAAAAACACCCCCCGGGGGATAACTGCAAGAAGTCAAGTAAGACCTCATGGAGGAGGTGTCCCCTGAGCTGTGGGGCAAGCATGTGCTCAGAGGTATGCAAAAATGGTAGAGTGGTTCCATGAAGCTGGACGCCAGGGTTCCTTAGGGTGGGATGGGAAATGGAAAGGCAAGTTGGAGTCAGATGGTGAAGACCCTGACTGGCACACTTAATGGTCTGCACTTCGTGTTCCTGTAGGCAACACGCAGCCACCGAGGTTCTGGAAGCAGGGAGCGATGTTTGGATTCGTCATCTCCCACCAGATACTGACACCCCAGTGCCTGTTTGCTGCTACTTGGTCTGACTCTTCCTCTCACACTAGGGCCTTGAGCCCATTCAGATCCAACACCGTCTGCATAGATGCTGGGAAGCAGGGCAGAAGAGACCATCCATTCCAGAAGGGAAACAACGAGAAAGGCTGAGTTGCCAAATACCAACGAGTGGGTAGGAGAATGAGCTCGGGTTGGAACCCAGGTGTCTTCCCTCCCGGCCCAGGCAGTCAATGATCTTCCCTGAGCTCCCCGCGTCAGGGGCCATGCACTGGATCCTGGGGTAGGCAAATTATGAGTAGGGATGAGAAATGGCTCTAAACTTCCCAGCCTGAAGGGGCAGATAGCACACAAGAAGACCTATGAAGGGCAGAGGGAAGAACTCTAGATATCCAGGTAGAGGAGTCTGGTGAGGAACTGTTGGGGGAGGGGGGGTGGGCTTCATGGAGGCATGGGTTTGGGAAGGTGGGGCAGAACTGGGCTGGGGATAATGGGAGATGAGAATGACCCCTGTGAAGTCCTGGAGGTGGGAAAGAACAAAACCTATGCCACAGTCCTCATAAGGGCTATTATTTAGTCTGGCAGCCTGTGTCAATGGCCTTGTGCAGCTACCCATGTGGCTCCTGTGGGTGTGTGTGTGTGTGTGGCTTGGCAGGGGCTGTGGGGTGGGAGCAGGGGTTCTGGACCCCTGTTTCTGTCTCCTATCCTCCCCTTTTGCACTAGGTGGGGCATACTTCTGGAAGCCAGGATGTCTGGGTTCCAGATTCTTCCCTCCTCAACCTCCCCCAGACATAAATCACAAGTGATTTCATTAAATGCACCTCCTGCTGGGGATGTTGGCTCATAATTCCTCTCTGATTAACCCCCACTACCCCGGCAAGTTTATAGGCCAAGCGAGGGAGGGAGCAAGGGGGAGGGAAAAAGGAGGGATGGGGGGAATCCCAGGCGGGTGATGGATGCCTCTGTCAGCCCAGCTCGTATTTATTAATAGTCTTAATACGGGAAGCAATAAAGGAAGAGAGGGATTCTATTAATTAAATCATTGTTATAATTAACTTTCATTAAAGGAGGATCAATAAAGAGGAGTTGAGATGGAGAGAGGAGAGATCCATTATCTCTAATTTCCTTGGAAGGGATTCAGGGAATGAGATGGGGTTGCTAGGAGACGGCGACAGGAGGGAAGAAGGAAGGATGGAAGGATGTCATCCAGGTGGGGCTGGAAGGGGGGTGGGTTGGTGGGGGGGTTCAGGTGGGTGGAGAGAGGGATTGGTACAGGTTGCCCACCCAGGGACCCTGAAGGCAGAGGAGGGTGACTGATAAGGGAGCTACTGGGCTGGGGAACAAGCGGGCTGTAGGCATGGCTTGTGCTGGGCATTGCTGAGAGCCTTGGTGAGCACGCAGCTCCTTAATAAATGCTTTACGACTCGGTGTGTGTGTCTAGCCTGTGAAGCTGGTTAGAGTGGATGAATGTGTTTTTGTGACTGTGGAGTCAGTGTGCGCGTACGGGTACGTGAGGATGGCAACAGAGAGAGGGGGGGCGGCAGGGACGGAAGGAAAATCAAACAGACTTCGGAGGGATGGGGTTGAGGGCATTTTTTTTACCTAAGTGGCTCCCCAAAGATGTGAACTCCTGACACGGGTAATGCCCATCTTTGGCCCACGGTACAGTGATGGCTGCTATGGAGGTTGAAGGTCTGTGCAGTGGAAACTTCCCCTGCCTTCTGAGACATGCACCTGGGCCCAGAAGCTTGGGTTCCACCCTGCCCACCCCAGGACTGAAATCCTGAAGTCCTGTCTCACGTGGACCCATACGTTGCTCCCTCGCCCACCGCAGTCTTCTCCAAGCCAGCCGCCCCACCACAACCCGAGACAAAGATCCCTCCCTCCTCCTCTGCCCACCAAGAGGCATAGCGAGGAGACGCTGCTGGGCACCCTCCCCAAGAAGGCAGGGGGGAGTCCCCTCTGTCCCAACTCCCCTCCACTATGGTCTATGAGCCAGCTGTCTGGACCTGCGTTGCTCTAGTCACACCTCATGGTAAGAACACATTTTATTAGAATCGTTATACATATCATATAAATATATTTGTCCAAACTACAGATCGGGGGAGGGATAATGAGGGAAAGCTCTTATTGCTGGGGGGGGGGGAACCTGGAGAGGGAGGAGGGCTGAGAAACGGGGACACCTGGGACCCTGTGTTCTCCCCATCCCTCACAGAAGGCACAAATGCATTATTTCTTTCCATGTGAGGACACTGGGGGGTGGTGGCAGGGTGGAGCAGGAGGTAAGAGTACAGAAAACCTCAAAAATACAAAAGAAACATCCAAATTTCATATCTAATGGTGTGGAAAAGGCTGGGGTGGGGGTGCAGAAAGCAATGGTGGGGGGGGGGGCGGGAACAGAAAGAACCACTGAAGCTCAGAACTGAAAGAGACCTGAAGAGGCCGTGATGTCCATGCTGCTGCCTCCATGCAGGCCCCAGAGAAAACTCAGATAAACCAACAAAGACCCCCAATAAGAGAGGGTGGGGTGCCCCGGGGAATTGGCTTTGGGGCATCAGAGAGTGTGTGTGAGTGTGTGTGTATGAGTGTGTGTGTGTGTGGCTGGTGTCCGTGACAGAAGCAACCTGCCCCTGGGGAAGTTCTCCTCCATCCTGGTTCCTCCAAAACCGCTTTTAGGGGGTAAGGTCAGCCACCGCTTCCAAAAAGGACCCCTGCTTGGACAAAAGAACCAGGCAGGAGAGGATGCCGGTGAGAGCTTGGGATGAAAATGGCTCAAAGGCAGGGGCGGTTCTTAGGGAACAGAATATCATGGAGCCCAGAATATCATGGAGCCCAGAATATCATGCCCAGTCTGTGCATGAATGTGTGTGTGTGTGTGTGTGTGTGTGTGTGTGTGTGTGAGTGCATCTGTGCATGTACTGGGGAGGGGTGAGATCACTCAAAGGTAAAGGGGTCCTGGGTGCTGAAAAAGAAGTGTCCATCCATGTGGTCCTCCAGAGCATCCTTATCACTCTCAGCCGGAAAGCGCTCCTTACAAATAGGGCACTCCTTCCAAGGGGGGGTGGCAGGGCCCCCGGTGCTGGCCTCTGACAAGGGTCCCACTGCAAAGCCACTGAAGGAGACAGAGGGGAAGGAGAGGGTCAGTGTGCTCCGATGCCTTCTTGCCTTGTGGACCTCAGGGACAGGGACCCATGCACCTGGCCTTCCAGATTACCCTGTTCCTGGCAGCTCTCTCTCCTAGTCTCACCCCCAGCATCGTTCTCCCCACACTACTGGAGCCTTAGTTTCCCAGCTCTCCAGGCCCTCTCTTCTTTAGTCCCCGCTGGTCACCGCAGTAGTGCACAGCCCATCCCCCACCCCTGCGCTCCTCCCTCCATCTCTGTCTGCTGCCTAATGAGGCTGAAAATGAGTCTGACATCGTCCTTCATCTTCCTGCTCCAGCCGAGAAGGATGACAGCATCGCCCCCTCCCTGCCCTGAGCCCATCTCACATCGAGGCAAAGCTGGGGGCTAGATGATAAAATCTCTCTTCCCCCTGCCTTCCCCTCTTGACCTGCAAAAGAAAAGGGAAGGCAGAAGGGGCGATCTGATACCTGAATCCCCCACCCCTGCAGCTGCATTGCCCAAAGGGTCTCCCAGGAAAGTCAGGGAAGAAGGACAACATCTCAGGGGTGGTCAGATGCTGGATCCTGGTCTTCTCTCTGTTCCCATCCCTGGGGGCACTGGTCACCTCCCTTCCTCCCCAGATGGAGCCTAGGTACCTACCTGGTGGTTGGGGAAGGGGGAGGGGCAGGAGAGAGGGGATGCAGGGCAATTTGGGCTCCACGGAAGATGGTGCTAGAACGACACAGAAGCCAGTTAAAGGCAGGGCCTCTGAGTGCACGTGTGCATTGATAAGATGGGGGGAGGAATTACCTGATGGCACCTGGGACTTGGGGTGGTGGGTGGTTTTCTGTGTCAACCACTCCTATGTCTCCTCTTCTTGGCTGGGGCCAAGAAGAGGGAGCTTGGGGGAAGGGCACGGGGACTGTTCACCCGGATGCCCTTTCCACTGGCATGCTCCCACCTCCCTCGTGTTCTCCCCCTTTTGCACTCACCTGGCCACGTCATAGAAGGCATTGCCCAGCTCAGGAAGCAGCAGGTGGGCCTCCTCACCTCCACTCTGAACAGCTGCCATGAGGACTGACTTCTCATCCTCGGCCTCCTGGGTACCAAAGAGATAGGGATGGGTTTGGGGGTAGCGTCCCAAGATAGGGGAGCAGCATGCTGGGGGAGGTAAGAGCAGTCCAGGCCCAGACGGTAGACTGTGGGCTGTAGTAAAAGTGAGGTAGGACAGGAGTTTTGATGGGGGCTAGTGGGTAAGAAGAGGAGGAGTATGGGGGGCAGGGGCTGGCAGCACTGGGGTTACTGGGTCGGACTGGATTTTGGGGCGGTGGCCCTGAAGAGAGGCTGGGCCTGCCTCCTCTCTCCCAAGGGGAAAGCAGAGCCCTGTACGGCTAAGATTAACACTTCCTTTTCCGGACACTGGGCCATTGGGTGTGGCCGAACCTGCCCCTTCCTCCCTAACCCTGCTCTGTCTCCCACCACCGCCCCCGTCCACACACAGCTCACCGAGTCAGAGCTACTCTCTTCAGCTGGCCCTGAGAGGTGGGGAGCGATGGGAGCCGGCTGGCTGATGACGACCAGGGGAGAAGACTCTCGTGGCCCAGCAGGAGAAGAGCCTGTGTCTCCACGCTCACACAGGCCATAGGGAGGGACCCTCATGTCTTCTGGGGACTCGTCCTCTGAGTCTGTCAGAGCCGCTGGGCAGCCTGTGGGTGAGGGAGAGGACAGAGAAGGATGAATTGTTAGAGGCTTGGCTCAGCTATCTCCCTTTGGATGAGGGATATGGTTAAGCTAGACAGGGGCCAGGGTCTGGGAAGGAAAAAGGCAAAACACAGAGGGCAGAGGCAGCTCCCAGAGGGGTCACATGCAGCTTTCCCCAACGGGGGAAACAGGCGGGGGAAGAGGTGTCACAAGACTGGGGGTGTACAGACTCGGGCCCACAGCCGCCTCCTCGTCCTCTGTGACAGCATCCTCGTTCCACTTCTCGTCTGCCACCTTCTCCAGGCGGGCCTCCAGCTTTCTCATGTACTCTAGCAGTTCCTGGAGTTGGGAGCAAAGACGTGAGGGAGGCTGGGAAGACGCCAACCCCGCTGCCTTCAGAGGCTTCCTTGACCCAAGAGGAACTCTGAGCTCCTCGGGACTGGATGCCTTCCCCAAAGTGGGCTGTGGTGGGGGAGGGGTGGGGTGGGGAGGCAGCTCAAAGGAGAGCCTCACTCCCACCCCCACCCCCAGGAGCCCTCCTTCACCTCTTACATCCCTCCCTCGCTCCCACAGTCCTCCCCTGTTCTGCCAAGTCGACCAGTGAGAGGAGCCACGTTCCCATTTTTAGCCTCCGGGCCCTCTTAGAGTTAGCAGTTCTTAAGCCAAGAGATGACAAGAAGACATGAGGTTCCCCCCTGAATCCTCAGCTCTGGCATCCAAGGGGCCCGAGTCCTAGGTTCTCACCTGCTTCTCCTCCTGCAACTGTTCCTTCTCCTTCTGGAGCACGCGCAGGGCTGACCGCAGCTCTGTGAGCTCCCGCTTGCTCTCCGACAACTGCACCTGAGGGAATGTGGAGCCTAGAATGTACCTCCAAGAACCTAGGCTCTGCGACCTGGAACCACCAACCTAGAATCATGCTCCTCTGTGCCCCGGTCCCTCTCTTGCCCTGACACACACAGGGGAAGCCCCAACACTCTTCTTCGATGAGTCCCTTGTCTTGACCACAGGAGACAGTCGCCTGGGTCCCAGTCTCTGCCTCTCCAGTGTGGGCCTGGGTGATTGCCTTTGGCTGGGATACAGAGGCCCTGGTCACAGCCGGGGCATTCTAGAATTCCCTTACGTCATCACTATGAGGCCCAGAGTATTTGCCATGAGAAGAGAAAGGGACATTGCACATTTCAACCCAATGAGACCTGGGATGTGTGCAAGTAAGATGCCATTCAACATGTAAGTGAGCACCCAGCACTTCTGAGCTGACACCCAGGACAGAAAGAAGGGCCACTGATGTCTCAGGAGGTGACAGGAGCAGGACTCATGGGTGGCTGGGCTTCTCACCAGGCTAGAATCCTTTTCCCGGGCTAGTTCAGTCTTGAACACTTGATTCTGGGTCTTCTCCTCCTGAACTGCCTTTTCCAGTCGAAGTATCTCTGCACTTAGCTTCAGGATCTTATCTTTCTCTGCCTGGGATGCGGCCGAAAAGGAACGTGGGAGGGGAAAGGTGAAGGAAAAGGGACACCACTGGCATCAGCCCCATCCCTCGCTGTGTCCTTTCCTTTATTTCAATGAGTATTTTGGGAGCAATTTCCCCTTCTTGGCTCCCTCATTCCTGATACTTCTCAATGAAGGAAGGGACATGCCAGCAAGGTGCCTTGCTGATCAGAAATGGGCATCACGACAGGGCCCGGTGCCTAGGGCAGTAAACGTTTCTGAATCAAGGTGGTAACCAAGGAAGGTGCTACGAAGATCAGGACTGGGACACCCTACTTACGGATGGGTCATACTTGGGACAGGGAATTGTACCTCCCTCAGAGCCCCTCCCCACTCCTGAGTCCTCTAAGCTTCTCATCCCTGTCTCCCTTCCCAGGGGATCTGACTCCATGGAGGTGGGGGCAGTGGCTGTGAGCCTGCCAGGTTCCCCCCGTCCCTCTACCTCCATACTCTGCAGCAGCCCCGCCCGCTCCTTGCTCCATTGGCTTTTTTCCTCCTTCAGGTGCAGGCTGAGCTCAGCCAGCCTGCCATTGACTCCAGCCACTTCCAGGCGGCTGCGGTGTAGCTCCGCCATGGTGCGGTCCCTGGCTCCCGCTGTGCTGGCCAACTCCTCCCCAAGAAGGGTGGCTTTCTGCTGGCTTGAGGCTGCGAGCTCCTGGGCTCCTCGAAGCTGCTCCTTTAGGGGCTCCAGCTCAGCCTCAGGAGAAAGAAGGAGACGGAGATTAGGGCTCCCAGTGAGTCATTCTCGAACCAGGAAGGGAACTAGGGTCCCTTTGACCCCCCACCGCAACAAGGCTCACGATTTATATTGTTCAATCTTTAGCCATGTCTTTTCCCTAGCTAGCCCTCGGTACTTCCTCTACTTCCCGCTGCCTAGGGGCTTCACTCACCACGCGCTGCTGGGCCTGGCCTAGGGTGTCCTTCATCTGGGCCACCTTGTCCTTCAGTCGCTGGGCCTGGGCACTCTGCTCCTCCTGCCGGCCCTTTGCTTCCTGCAGCTCCAGATTTAAGCGGTGGTTCTCCTGTTGTGCCATTTGGAGCTCAGCCTGATGGGAGGTGGAAAATAGGTAAGGAAAGGGGTATATGTATTTGGGGTGGCTGGCAGGGGCTGAACCACTGCGATGAGAGAGATCAAGGTTCCGCTTCCCAGATTTAACACAAACTCAAGCATTCAGCTCTCGTCAGCCCTTCTTGGGGTCTCAGCTCAAAGCGACTCAGGCCTGAACATCCAGTCTCCAGCTCCCATAATGAGGTACCGGCATCACAGCCTTGATGGGGTCTTACACGAATCTAGGTATCCCATGTACCATTTCTGCTCCTCCACTCTTCCTTTCATTATTATTAATTAAAAAAAAAATTTTTTTTTAACTTTTTTTATTTATTTTTGAGACAGGGAGAGACAGAGCATGAACAGGGGAGGGTCAGAGAGAGGGAGACACAGAATCGGAAACAGGCTCCAGGCTCTGAGCTGTCAGCACAGAGCCCGATGCGGGGCTCGAACTCACGGACCGCGAGATCATGACCTGAGCTGAAGTCGGCTGCTTAACCAACTGAGCCACCCAGGCGCCCCTATTATTAATTTTTTAAAGAAGGTTTTATTGATTTTTTAGGTAACCTCTACGCCTAACATGGGGCTTGAACTCACAACCCCAAGATCAAGAGTCGCTTGCTCCACCAACTGAGCCAGTCAGGAGCCCCTCTGCTCTTCCTTTTAGATCAAAACTCAGTCTGGATGTCCATGAGGCCCTCAAACTCAGCATATTCTACTTCCCAGTCCACTCCTTTCCACTCTTATTTCTGCCCATGCTACTAACTACTTCCTAAGTCACTCAGGCTGGATCCCTTGGTGCTGGGCTTGGCTCTGTTCTTTCCTTAGTGACCCCAAGAAAAGCCTTTTGCTTCTCCATCTTCTGTCTTGTTCACAGCCATTTTCTCTTTTCTACTATCACAGCAACCATGTTGACTCAGGATCTGGTCATTTCTGACTTGGATTATTGAATAATCTCATAACTAGTTCATCTCCCAGGAAGAAATCACATTAATCTTCTGTTAAGTCCGGCCTAAGTACATGTCACCCCCTTGAAAATCACGGATGCCTCTCATTTGCGTACAGAAGAAAGACTAACTCCAGATCCTCTCCAGTCTGACCTGGGCCTCATCTCAAACCCTCCACCCACACTTTCAAGTGCCCCGAGTGTTCTGGACTCTCAGCCTTTGCACGTGTCTTTCTCAGTTCCCAGAATGGCCTCCCTCTCATCTCTGTCTACTCAAATCCTACCTACTCTTTACTGCTGAACAAATGGCTTTCAAATACCCTTCCACGGAAGCCTAGGGTTTGGAGGAAGCTGCTGAGAGATTCTGCGAATATGTGATGTGAGCTCCTTCTAAATAATTCAAAAAATATGTGAGAAAAACAACATACAAGCTCACAAATTAACACAATGGGGATCATCAATCCACTGACATGTGCTTCTGAGTTAATTCACTTTTTTTTCAGGTTAATTAATTTTTCTGTACAAACCTCAGAATAAAGTTCCTATTGGATTTTCTTTTTGTTTGAAAAGCAAACTGAGATGGCATGGTGGACAGTTTAAAAATTGCTGTCATTTGCACTTACTTATTTGGAGACTCAAGGTGTTCTTAGTATTGTACAACCAAAACTCAATACAGAAACATATTAGCTGCTAATGCTGACAGAATAGTTACCTGTAACCTCTGATTTCAAGGTTTGGCATCCATCAGAATTACCTGATTACTTTTGTTACCTTGTAAGTTAACATTGTACATTTGAATTTTTAAAATTGGGGTGCATGGGTGGCTCAGTGGGTTGAGCATCTGACTTTGGCTCAGGTCATGAGCTCACGGCTTGAGTTTGAGCCCCACATCAGGCTCTGTGCTGACAGCTCAGAGCCAGGATCCTGCTTCAGATTCTGTCTCCCTCTCTCTCTGCCCCTCCCCCACTCCTGCTCTGTCTCTTCCTCTCTCAAAAATAAACAAACATTGGGGCGCCTGGGTGGCTCGGTCGGTTAGGCATCTGACTTTGGCTCAGGTCATGATCTCACGGTCCGTGAGTTCGAGCCCTGCATCAGGCTCTGTGCTGACAGCTCAGAGCCTGGAGCCTGTTTCAGATTCTGTGTCTCCCTCTCTCTGACCCTCCCCTGTTCATGCTCTGTCTCTGTCTCAAAAATAAATAAACGTTTAAAAAAAAAATTAAAAAAAAATAAACATTAAAGAAAATAAATACTTGAATTTATAAAAATAAATTTATAGTAATAAACTATTGGTTTTATCTATTCAATGAGGTTCCACCTAAGATGTAAAACTTTATTGTGGGGTGGAAAGGAGAGCTAAAAAAGCTGGAAAATACTAGGCTACTTTATGCCCCTCTTTTGCTTTTTTTTTTTTTTTTTTCAGTACACTCTATGCCCAACGTGGGGCTTGAACTCACACCCTGAGATCAAGAGTCACACGCTCTACAGACTGAGCCAGCCAGGCATCCCTGCCCCCTTCTAATGACCCTAATAAGACGTGCTTTTGTCCACTTCTGTGGAGCATCTTAACACTTTATTATTCTTCCCTGGTGATGCTGAATATATTCCACTTTGACTAATCCTGACTTGGGTATACATTTTGTTTCCTAGGAGAGCGTGTGTACAATGTCCTCCTTACATTTTTTATCGGCTTTGGTGCCCGGCACTCAAAAGGGCCTCAACGCAGTGGAAGAACAATTGAGAAAGCAAACCGACTCTGAGCCCCTACCTCGCTCTGCTCCTTGTCGGCCTGCGCTTCTTTCAGTTGACCAAGAAGCTTCTCCTGTTCCCGAGTCAGGGCCTTCACGGTGTCTCTCACCCTGTACGTGGGGACATGGAACATCAGATAACCCGGCTGGTCACCACAGAAGATATGAAGGACGTGGACTTTTGTCTTTATCACTTTTTCTGGTGCCCCTCTGGGCCCACACCTCCTATTGTCTCTGGGATGCCCAAATCCCCAGACCAAGGTGATCTCGCTGGAAGCCCTGAGTATCCAAGATTCCTGGTTCTAGAGCACAATCCAGAAATAAACAGTTTGTTCTCTTTATGTGTCATTTTAAGGAATGTTCTGCTGATGCCTTCCTAGTTGTTTGCATTCAATCAAGAGACCAGAATCCAGTCTTTTTTTAGACAAGGGACAGCCACGATCAATTATAAACTTTGGATCTAGATCAGAAGTTGGAAGACTTTTTCTGTAAAGGGCCTGATAATAAATACTTCAGGCTTTGCAGGCCATGAGGATTCTGTGATAACTATTCAATTCTGCCACTGTAGTGTGAAAGCACCACAGACGTGTAAATGAATAAGCACGGCTGTTCCAATAAAACTTTATTTATGAACACTGACATTTGCATTTCAGATAATTTTCATATCACAAAATATTTTTCTTCTTTTGTTTAACCGTTAATTCATCATTAAAACCATTTAAACTCACAGACTGTACAAAAACAGGTGGCCAGGCTAGATCTGGCACATGGGCCATAGGCTTACTAACCCCTGGGCTAGACAGTCCCTAATCTTTTCCAGATGCTCAGTCTGATCCCTGCTTTTCTATTCCATGATTTAGAACCTAGACATTTACTATCTCCGTAGGGCAAGACTAACATATCCTACACTGGAGAAGTCTCAGGGAGTAACTCACTTTTTTACTCTGGACCTTGGCTAGAATGCCTCTTTCCTTTAAGGAGTTTAAAAATATACATAAAATCTACTGGTGCCGAATGAAAGAGACTTAATTACACGATTTGATGAAAGAAAGAACCAGAGTGTTTCTCCTGGCGAAAATGTGACGGACAGACACGGGAAGTGGTCAGTGTTTGTGCCATTTGGTAAAAACGACAGTGGTCTGGTAGAAGAAAGAAATTCATCCTGTGCAACCCCAGAAGTCTAAACCAGCACTAATGGAGGCAAGTTACAGAAGGGAGGTGTTTAGTTCAATACAAGAGATACAAAAGTGACAGCTGTCTGATATTGAAAGAGGCTGCCTTCTGAGGTAGTGACCCTCTCAATTACCTGACAGTCCTCTGAGGGCTAAGATTCTATGACTTATACCTTTTTTTTTTCAGAGGAGAGATCCCGTAACATTCCTGGATCACCGGTTCAGACATTTCCTAACAGTGAGAACGGAGTCTCATCTTCTTTGCTGTGATAAAATCTGAAATCCATCCTCTCTTATCTTGTCTTGACTGTTCTATCCACTCTTTTCTTCCAAATCCTCCACTCCTAGCTCCTGCTTAGCCTTTGTTGCAGCATAAATAGTAACTATGATTACTTCTGAAGGTGAGGAATACAGAATAGGCTTAGGAAAGACGGAAGAGAGCTAGGCAGGAAAGAAAAGCCGGGGAAGTGGAATACCCTGAGTCTGAAAGGGGAAAGAACCACACCAGACAGAGTGCAGGTTTGCCCGTCTGAAACAGGAGGCCGGAGTCTGGGGGTGACAGGAAATGAAGGGAAGTGATGGGGGTAGAGGGGGCGCCCTCACCTGTCCAGCTCCACCTCCTTTGTCAGCACTTTCTCACTGATGGCCTGGATGTCATCTTCTAGCTCCAGGATGCGTGCCACATGGTCTCCCTGTTGCCGGCTCAGGATGTCCCTCTCTTCTGTGAGCTCCCCGTGGGACCGGGAAAGCCCCTGGAATCAAGGTTCCCCCCAGAAGAATGAAGTTGAGACTCACCTCTCAAAGCACAGAACAAGGGCTTGGGAGGAGCACACGGGAGTTAGCCTGTTCTCACCTTCCTACCCTGTCACCTTCCTTGAAAAAGAAACTGCCAGAGAGCATTCCCTTACTGGCGAATATGGCCACATCCCCCCGTCCCCCAGCACTCCTGTGTGCAAAGAACTGAGTGTCATTACATTTGGGAATGTGTCTCCTGTCATGTCAAGTTTAATCCTACTTGTTACCCCTTAAAGCTATGTTTTTGATACCGGAACCACCTTAAAAGCCCACTAACATCTTTCCTTTCCCATCTTCGCTGGGTTCAGACTTTGGACCCTGGGTGAGCAGCCAGGCCCCGTGCCCCACCTGGCTCGACTCCCACCTTGTACTGCTCCATCAGCTCCGCATGCTCCTGCCTGGCTGTTGCCAGAGCCGTCTCAAGCTCCTGTACTTGACTCCTCAGCTCCGTCACCTGTCCCTCCAGCTGCAGCTTCAGCTGCATCAGGTCATTTCTCTCTTGCTGGCTCTCATCCAGCTGGTTCTACAGGGAGCAGGATGAGGAGGGGGGTGTGCTCGTGAAAGTCCCGTCCCCATCACGCTGCAGGTGCATTCGGGGCCGGAAGGTTACATCGGTACAAGCTATAAAGAGCTGAGTAAGGGGAGGCTTGTGTGTTACTGAATCCTGCCCACCACCAGTCAGACGCACCAGCTCTCGACGCTCTTGGAAGAAGTCTTTCTCGATCCACATAGACAAAAGGAATGGCTCCCTGAATTTTACCTTCTCTATTCTGGAACCCGACAGAGGTAGGTTTAAATCTCCAATATAATTTTTGCTAGCTCTGTTACTTGTTTTTTTAAAAAAATATTTACTTATTTTTGAGAGAGACAGAATGCGAGTGGGAGAGGGGCAGAGAGAGGGAGACACAGAATCTGAAGCAGATACCAGGCTCTGACCTGTCAGCACAGAGCCTGACGCAGGACTCAAACCCACGACCTGTGAGGTCATGACCTGAGCCAAAGTCAGGCACTCAACCAACTGAGCCACCCAGGTGCCCTGCTAGCTATGTCACTTTGAATGAGTTACATAACTTCTCTGAGTCTCTGTCCTCATTTGGAAAGTGATCTCTTAGCCTAGATTTTTGAAAGGTAATTATAATGAGAATAACAAATGCAAAAACAGAACACGGAAAATATCCAGATGGCCAACAGACACAGGAAAAGGTGCTCAACATCACTCATCATCAGGGAAATGCAAATCAAAACCACAATGAGATACCACCTCACACCTGTCAGAGTGGCTAATATCAAAAACACAAGGAACAACAAGTGTTGGCGAGGATGTGGAGAAAAAGGAGTCGTTGTGCACCAATGGTGGGAATGCAAACTGGTGCAGCCACTGTGGAAAATGGTGTGGAGATTCCTCACAAAGTTAAAAATAGAACTACCCTACGGTCCAGTAATCGCATTACTGGGTATTTACCCCAAAATATGAAAACACTAGGGGCGCTCGGGTGGCTCAGTCAGTTAAGCATCCGACTTCGGCTCAGGTCATGATCTCCCAGTCTGTGGGTTTGGGCCCCGTGTCGGGCTCTGTGCTGACAGCTCAGAGCCTGTAGCATGTTTCAGATTCTGCGTCTCCCTCTCTCTCTGCCCCTCCCTGCCTTGTGCTCTCTCTCTCTCAAAAGTAAACAGCAAAAAAAATTTTTTTAAATATATGAAACACTAATTCAAAGGGATACATGCACCCCAATGTTTATAGCAGCATTATCTACAATAGCCAAATTATGGAAGCAGCCCAAGGGTCCATCGACCGAAGAACAAATAAAGAAGATGTGGTACATATATACACAATGGAATATTACTCAGCCATGAAAAGGAATGAAATCTTGCCATTTGTAACAACATGGATGAAGCTAGAGAGGGTAATGCTAAGTGAAATCAGTCAGAGAAAGACCAATACCCTATGATTTCACTTAAATGTGGAATTTAAGAAACAAAACAAATGAGCAAAGGAAAAAAAGGGATATAAACCAAGAAACAGACTCTCTACTATAGAGAATAAACTGATGGTTACCAGAGGGGAGGTAGGTAAGGGGATGGGTGAAATGGGCGATAAAGATTAAAGAATACACTTATGATGAGTACTGATTAATATATATGGAACTGCAGAATCACTCTATTGTACATCTGAAACTACCAAAACACTGTATGTTAACTACATTAGAATCAAAATAAAAACTTAATATAAAAAAAAACCCAGAACACAGGGTAGGAGCTCACACATCTCTGACTTATGTAAGATATAGACATCTTCCTATTCTTGTTTTGATCCCGTGTGTTTAGAGGGTTCTAGAAGGCAAGAGTTGATCTAAATCACAGATCAGGTACCCATTCTCACCCTCTGAGCACTTCCTCAAGTCTGTCCTCTTGTCTGGGGAATGTACTTCCTCCCCAGTTTCCCTATCCCTGATCTTCCTTCAGGAAGTCCTTGCCAACATCTGCCCCCACTCTCTAACTCTTCTCTATTTGGTCTATTTGGTCCCATAGAAAAATACAAGCCACGTATATAGTTTTTTAAACTTCCTAGTAAATACTCAAAAAAGTAACAAGAAACAGGTGAAATTTGTTTTAATGGTATTTTATCCAACTCAGCGTATCCAAAGTATTATCATTTCAACATGTGACCAATATAAAAAACCACTGAAATCTTTTACTTTTTTTTTAACACTAAGTCTTCAAAATCCTTTGTGTATGTTCCCCATACAGTACATCTCAATTTGGACCAGTCACATTTCAACTGTTCAAGAGCTTTCTGTATTGGACCGTGCAGGTGTGGGGCCCTACCACCTGCTCTCACTGCTCACCTGTCCTGGAAGTGGGTCTCATACTCCCCTTCCTCTGAACATTCCTTCCCTGGAGTGGCCTCCCTCTACCCTTTGGATCATCCTCTAGGGCCTAGGACAGGATGTAGCACTTGGGAGAAGGAATGTTTGAAAAGTACTTATGAAATCTTGAGCGACATGGGCCTGTGGGTAGCTTGCTTTCCTGCCCTACATGTTTGTGTCTATGTTAGATCAAGACTTTCTTAATGGCAAGACTGTGTAAGTCCTGGTGAGGTGCTCAGTTGAGGCCACAGCCCAGGGGAAGGTAAAGTGAGAAGCAGTCCCTTGCCATGCAGCCCTCCCCCTCCCCTGCCCCTCCCACTCCGCTGCCTGGGAGCAGCTCTGTTGCTCTGTCTCACCTGCAGCACAGTGGCCTTGGGGACGACCAGCAGGATGTCAGAGCCACCATCGGCCTCCTCTAGGGTCACCAGTTCGTCCATGGGCCTTGGCTCTCGGAACTGGAAAGGGGGGCTCTGCCCACATACCCGGCCCTGGCGGTTCACATACCGGAACTGGTAGAGCTGGGCTCCAGGTTTGGGCAGGTAGCTGGCTGTGGGAAGAGGAATGGACCCAGGACCCTAATATGATCCCAGGCCCTCAAGTGCCTGGCAGTCTTCCTTTTCCTTGATGTGTCTTTTAAAAAAAATTTTATATATAGAGAGACAGAGTGAGCACCCGATGGGGAGAGAGGGAGCAGGCTCCACGCCCAGCACAGAATCCTATGTGGGGCTTGATCCCACGACCCCCGGGATCATGACCTGATCTGAAATCGAGAGTCGGATGCTCATTGACTGAGCCACCCAGCCGCCCCCACCTTGATGTGTCTTATCACCCACTGTCCTTGGTTCCAGTCCCTCGTTCCCTGTTCCACATAGTGTTTTCTTTCCTCTTTACCTCCCATGGGCTATTTCTGTTCCCTGAGATACTCTTCTCCCTCCTTTCTGCCTAGGCCTGTCCTTCCTCTCTTTCCCAAGCCTACCTTCCCTAATAATAATAATAATAATAATAATAATAATAATAATAATGTTAGTTATCACTTACTGAGTGACCACCCTGAACCAGGCACTATGCTAACCCTTTACCTGTATCACTTTAAACCTTCATATTGCCCTATAAGCCATGCATCCCCTTTTACTGTTAAGATAACAGAGACAGGGAAATTAAGTAATTTGTCCAAGGTCTAATAGCTTGTATTAGAGTTGAGATTTGAGCCTAGGTCTTTCAGAATCTAAGGACTACCTTCTTCTCAATTTATGACACTACCTTTCCCTCCTTCCTACCCCTAGTTCCCTGAGAGGACTTCCTCTTTTTGGGGGGTAGGTGGCAGGATTACTGGCCCTTGACAGGCCCTTCTATCTCTAAGTCCCTGATTCTGTAATAATCCCACAATTCTATGTCTACTGAGCCCTATTGGATATAGTTCTTATTTTATTTATTTGTACTTATTTTTTCTTGTTGTCTGTGCCTAACTTTGGTTTCTGAGCCCACTATCTTCCTCCAAACCTCTATCCCCTAGGTTCCTTCCTCCCAGACCTTCCATGTTCCTTCGTACCTTGGAACTGGACACTGGCGTGGACAGGGGAACCATCAGTTGCACTGTCAGGCACCGAAGACCACACAAAAGTGTGGTAATCCCGAACACAGGCAGCCTCCACCTGTGAAGACCCATGGTGGGAGAGGGGTATGGTGATGGAACTGTGAACTAGGGATGGCAGAAAGGGCTGAGGGACTGAATGGGGGCGAGGATGCTGTTACAGTGACAAGGATGATGACAGACCGGGAAAGTGGAGGGATCCTTTGTGGCAGGAGAGGGCAGGGCTAAGATGGGGAGGAGATGAGCCTTGGCTTACACAGATGGCTTCTGTCACCTGTGACATCTCTGCCCTTCTTCTCTATCAACATGCGGTTGAGAACCCAAGGACTAAGTCATTCCCCGGATTCCAACCAACCCATGGCTCACAAATCTGAGCCAAAAGGGGTTTCAGGGATACCTTGAAGATGCCAATCCAGTCGCTGGCGCTGGGCACGGCGCCTGGGGGAAGGGTATAGTGACATTCCACCTTGGTGTTGGGGATGTAGGTCCGGGCTACATTCAGAAAGTTGACTCCACCCCGGGAGGGTGCCCGGCTTAGTGATGATTCTTCCATCTTGCCCTCAAGGTATCTGCCCTCCTATGAAATAAAGGGTTAATATCCTAAAACCTCTCCCATCCATCTCTTCTTCTCCCCAACTCCATCCCCACCCACTCACAGCTCCTGCCATTACACTCAGAGATGGAGGCATATTTCGTTCCTAGCCCCTAAGGGCTACAGGACCCTCTAGAGGTATCACTTTTAGTCTCCAGGACACAGGTCTGACCTTCTGAGTCAGTCCCCATCCTGTCTCACATCGTACCCTCTCTGAGCCACAGACTCTTCCTAGAGTTAAGATCTCTCTCATTTCTGCTCCCCTTTCATAGTCCCATTGACCACGTCTCAGTATCCCAGGCTCTACCCACTCAGTTCCTCCTTTCCCACCTCTTAACATACTTGAACATTCCAAATTCTTCAGCCTCCACCTCCCCATCCCATCCCGCTTATCTTTTTGGCTCTTGAATTCAAAATCCAACTGACATGTGGGGCCCCCTCATTCCGAGCAGGTCTCCTTGCCCACTCCAGCTGTACCCAGGAGTAGCTTATGACACCTGAACACTCTCTGAAAGTAATGACTGAGTCTTCAAAGCAGGAATATGGCTGGAGGCGGGGACCAACAGCCCGATCCTCAGGCCCCCGAGGTCTCAGTTCTCTCCCCTCTCCAAGTTGTCTACCCTCATGAATTGAAAAAAAAAAAAAAGCTTCTGCTCTCATTCAAGAGACAAAGGGAAAGGGAGGATATAAGGAAAGACAGGTTTTGCCTCTCAACTTCAGGAAGTCAAGAATTCTGGAGGCGGCTGCTTCAAGGGTGGGGTGAAACATTCAGCAGGAACGTGGTGGTGTGGGGAGATGGAATGTGGGAGCCTGGAGCCAGGAAAAGTCCCACCCCTGGATAGGGGATAGATTGGAAGGTGGGAAGTAAGGGGCCCTAAGAAGGGGAAATATACATATGATGTTGAAAGAAGGGAGGATTAATTCAAAAATAACCTAACGTTCTTTTCTTCAGGTCTCGCCAGGAACAGAACTAGAAACCTACTGGTTTGACTATGTTAACCCAGCTGTAGTGTTTTCTCTCTGCCCCCTTTAGCCTCAATTCCAAGTGCCTGGATGTGTAGTTGGAGGCATGCTATAAGATGGGATTGACAGGGAGGGGTGTTCCAAGTTAGGGTGGGGAGAGTTAATTAGGAAACATGGGGATGGAGTGAGGAACAACAACAATAATCAACACAACTCCTCAGCCCAGGGCTGTGAGATGGCTCTCGTCATCACTCCTCTCCATCCCACTAATCTTCATCCTGTGTCAACCACAGAGGATGGTGTCCAATCAGCCATGGCCAATAGTCATGGGCACACCCCCAAACATCACAAACCCACGCGAGGCTGAAGTCTGGGGCTAGCAACTTTAAAAACAACAGGAATTCAGTAGAGAAGGAAAGGTGGGCCAGCTCTACAAAAAGAAGCAACTTCTCCTTCCAAAATACGGATTGAACTGGGGACAAGAGGTTTCTTTGGGATTTCATCGCTGAAAAATCCCTCGTTAAAATTCGTCCATGTTTTCTCCAAATACAATTCTTCCGGCTTTTAAAATGGGGGATGCATCATCCCCCACAGATCTAAGCCTGTGGAATCCCAAATACTCCCCACAAATAAAATCCTTAACAGCTGGAAACATTCACCAGACTTGAAACAAAGCTCTGGGCACCTAAAGTGTATGTGTGTAGCTAGATTCAAGCGTTCGCGCGGGTGGGGGGACTCCCACCCCTCAACTCTGAAGGCCTCTAAGAGTTCCTTAACATTCTGCCACTTGTAAGGCTTCCCTCCCGGGACTCGGCGTAGTAAAAGGCCTTTGGATTGGGGCGGGAGGGTAAGGAGAAAGGGAAGGTTTGTGAGGCTCAAGTCTTGCGTGGGAGAGAATGAGTAAATAATTCAGTGTCTCCCAACTACCTTAGGCGTAACAAGCTTTATAGAGAAGAACTGAGGGGAAGGGGAGAACAGTGAGGGGGCGCACCCCTGATCAGAGCCCCCTCGAGACCAAGAACTCTCAAAACAGAAGGGGTGGCTTTTCCAGTACGGAAAGTGTTAAAACCCAAACGCTCCTGCATCCCCCTTCCACAGTTCCCTTAGATTATCCTTTCACAGACTGGAAATTGGGGGTGACCCCCGCATTAGATCGCCCCCAAATTAGGCCAAGTTTCTTACCCCACACACGGATCAGCTGTTCCCTCACCTTCCACCAACAACAAAAACAGCACTCCGACTCCTGGAGGGGGAGGGAGAAAAGTGGACGTGAGGACTTCTGGGGTTTGTGGTTTCTCTGCCCTCTTTTGTCGGCGAGCCGGCTAGGATATGGAACTACACATCCCAGGAAGCTGTGCAAGAGGAGGGCGGAGCAGAGGGCGGTCGCGGCGGCGGCCTCACCACGGCATCCTGGGAGGCGTAGTTCCCACTTCCATGACTGCAAACGAGGGTGTGGCCACCAAAGGACTTCACGGCCCATGATTCCTTAGGAGGGGCCCGGCTGTATTGGTGGTGACTGCTGGTCTGTAACGTGCGTTGTGGGTTAGGGGGTGGGGAGGAGTTGGGGCTCTAACGTCTCCTGTTTTATGCTTCCCAGGGTACGACGCGTTGCGTTGCACCCTCATGTTTGCTTTTCACGACGGTCTGTGGGATAGATAGTATGGTTATCCACACTTTACGGATGAAGAAACCAAAGCCCAGAATGTTTAAGGAACCGGTCTAAAGTATCAAAGCTATGCGATGGTAGAATTCCAGGGCTGCAAGACCCCAAGTGAAGTGCTCTTGTCGCTACATCACGGGCTGCCCACTATTTAGGGACAGGGAGCTACTGGCTGTGGTGGCAGTTTCTTCTTTGCTTTAACCTCGGGGACAGCCCCTGTAAAACCTGTGTACTGTGCACCGCTATTTCCCCCCTCATCCCCCCCCCCCCCCCCACTTGAGGATTTCAGGGCCAGGGGGCCTGTCAATACTCACACACCCAGACTGGGCTCTCCCTAGAGTGGTCTGTGGGTCTACGAAGAAGACCCATTGGCTGAGGTGGTGATAATGGGGAGGTGAAGGAAGGATGAAGTTGAAAGGGGAGGCTGACATAATTCAGGACTGGTCAGAACTCACAAACAAGCCACTTAGAGGGGGCCGGTTTGCCCAAGCCTTTTAATGAATTAATATAACAATACATGTTGTTGCTTCTGTTTTTATTTAGGAGAGGTTTGAAAGAGTAACACTCCTCCCACAACCTAAGTCAAATTAAAGACTTGGGCATCCTTCTGCCTCCCCTTTCCCGCACCGTCCAGGAGTCTCCAGGTAGTCTGAGGCATTCAAAATGATCTCTCTCCGGGTCTGGGTGTTCAGGGATTACAGTCTAAGGATTGATTTGCTCTTCCAGAGTGCCTGCTTTAATACTCTTCTCACTAAGTTACGGAGCCTCTGCCTTTTCCAAGTTTTTTGGTAGTATTTTGCTTTTATGGCTGAATAGGGTGTCTGGTGGCTGCCCTTGGGTGCCTTTCATCTGAAGATCTCCAAGCACTTAACAATAAGTCACTGGGCTTCACAAACATTAAGGTGACATGTCTGTGTCATTAGTCAGGATTTATGAGTTAGGGAATAGCTGCTGGCTGAGGAGCTGGCTCAAGGTCCTGGGGTGGGTTAAGAGTGGGGTGATCCAGGTCTCCAGTGTTCTTGGTTTTTGTCTTCCACCAAGAATAAAGGCTTGGAAAAAAAAAATCTCAGTCTCAGCGGAGCTAAAGAAATAACATTTTCCACTTTTTTTTTTTTTTTTTTTGGTGCTTACAATGTGTTTTTGCCAAGAATTTTTCTATTTAATATAACAGGCTTATATAGAAAGCCCTAGTATTATTCTCATTTTATATATGATAAGGATTGAGGCACAATTAAAATGACTTACCTGACAGAATCTAACTAGTAAGTGGTGGAATCAGGATTCAAACACAAGCGGAGTATACTAGGCTCCCACCCCAGAAACTGCTGGCATGTGATACTAACTCCCATTGTTCTAAGGAACAGTGCTATTAATTAATCAAGGGAGCATTTATGTGCAAGACACAGGGGATGTGAAATAGGTTCACTCAACAGATACGTGTTTGAGATACTATGCTAGGTATTCTTTTGTGGAAAGAATGAATATAAAATATAGATATTTGAAGGATGGATTGGATTTGGATAGCCTGGCAGGACAAGGTCTAAGAAGGCTAAGCTTATTCCAGCCTGAAGCAAAGATTCAGAAGTGTGTATTTGTGATGTTTACTGGAGCCCAGGCGGTCATATAAGAACAGCATATAAATTTCAGCTTTCTTTTTTTCCAGACTCAGATTATTGGCAATGACTGTCTGAAGTGTGTTGAGAAGGATTCTGAGGAAAGAGTGCTAGGATTGACTAGTAATGTCTATCATGTACCCTAGCTGGAAGATGGCAGTTATAATAGATTGACTTATTGTTTGAAAATATTTACTTTCTCCTTCCTTGCCCATTGCTATGGGACTTGAAGTACCTCTTGTAGAAGAGTGTACATGTCTCATTTCATCGACTTTGGACTTGATCATGTTTCATATTTTGGCAATGGGATGTGAACAGAGATAACCGATGCCGTGTTTGTGCATGTGAGTTTCCACTTTCTTCTCTGCCACTAGCATGGGTATATTCCACGTGAGAATTATTCCTTTTGCCTGGGTCCTGAAATGAGAAGCCCCATGGAGCAGAGCTGTAGCCTGCCCACAGCCTGCATGAACATAAGTCAGAAATAAACCTTTGTTGCTGTGAGCCACTGAGAGTTTGGGTTTGGTTGTTAATGCAGCAAAGCTGACCAATAGTCATAACTATATAAAGGTATCAAGTTTGAAAGGTAAGTTTAAGTCAGAGTGTGGAGAATCTTGAATGCCAGGTGAGGCAGAGACTGACATGTATTTATCAGAATCTCTTTCTTTTTCTTGGACACACAGCTGGACCACATTTTTCAGTTTCCTTTTAAGTAATGTGTTCCATTTCCAGGCTTGGCCCATGAAGTCTCCCAAGGGAGATCCTTCATTTTGTTTCCTTTGTGGTTTGATGTATATGACCTTAAGCACAGTGACTTTGAAGGCCAAATGTTAAAGATGGTAGGGCCACATGGAAGGAAGATAGAAGGAACCTAATTCCCTGAATCACCACTTGGCAGCAAACTCCCTGCTCATCGGGAGCATGCGTTTGGACTTCAGTTGACCAATAAATCAATTTCTATTTGTTATAACACTAACATTTTGGGCTTTATGTTTTATAGTAGTTAATGTTTTCCTAACCAATACATCAGGTTAAAAGGTTTGAATTTGATTCCCATCAGGAATAGGAAGTTAGTCGCAGAGGATTTTTTAAATGTTTATTTATTTTTGCGAGGGAGAGAGTGCGGGCGGGGGAGGGGCGGAGAGAGGGGGAGACACAGAATCCGAAGCAGGCTCCAGGCTCTGAGCTGTCAGCACAGAGCCTGACGTGGGGCTTCAACTCAAGAACTTGAGATCATGACCTGAGCCATCATGACTTGAGCCAAAGTCTGATGCTTAATTGACTGAGCCACCCAGGCTCCCCAGATGATTTTTTTTAAAGAAGGAAATTAATACCGTAAAGACCAGTGGAAGTGACAAGAGTTGAGGAATAGTTTCTTTTTTTACGTTTTTTTTAACCTTTATTTATTATTGAGAGACAGAGAGACAGAGCATGAGCATGGGAGGGGCAGAGAGAGGGGGAGACACAGAATCCGAAGCAGGTTCCAGGCTCCGAGCTGTCAACACAGAGTCCGATGTGGGGCTCGAACTCACAAACCATGAGATCATGACCTGAGCATAAGTCGGACGCTTAACCGACTGAGCTACCCAGGCGCCCCATGAAGAATACTTTGTGAGTGAGGTTGTGAGGTCTTGGGACTGTTGGTGGTGTTAGAATATAAGTGAACTCCTGCCGGGGGCTGGGGGAAGATTGGCATGACTTTGACAGTCTCTCTAGAGGCTGTGGAAGGAGCTGCTGCAAAATGAATCCTATCTTCCGGAAGATTAAAACCTCTTTTCTCTTTCGTAAAAGTCCTGACTCCAGTACTGCTTCATTTAGCCCAGCGCCTGATACATAATAAATGGTGAATGGAAGCTGGTCTTAGACTCTTGGACTCTTGGAAGGCTTTCAGGAGCCACCACGAGCTGAGTGCCTAAGGTGTGGAGAGGGCTCTTTCAACACACTGAACCATCAAAACAACCATGGAAGGTGCTAGCAAATTGGACAGATGAAGAAACTGAAGCTCTAAGAGTAACTTGCTCAAGGTGTCTTGGAACAGTCTTACTCTGATACCCATACCTTTTCCAATATAACAGGATGCTTTCTCAGAAAATCACAACGGCTAGTATTTACTGAGTGCCCGCCATGTGCCAGGAGCTCTGCTGGGTGCCTTACAAACATACAGAAGCAGCTGGTGTATCAGATATTGTAGGCTGTTACTAGTGTTTCCAAACTGCGGACTCTGTGGGAAGTGGGTGTCACAGTCGGCTCAGGCTGCCATCACAAAATATCATAGACTGGGTGGCACAAACGACAGGAATTTATTTCTCACATTTCTAGATGTTGGGAAGAAAGCCCCAAATCAAGGTGCTGGCTGATTGGGGTCCTGATGAGGACGCTCTTCTTGGCTTGTGGACACTTGTGTCCTGTCAAGGAGGGCACAGAAAAAGCAACATCTCTGGTCTCTGCTTGTAAGGGCACCAATTTCATCACGATGGCCCCACCCTCAGACCTCATCTAACCCTCATTACCTCCCCAAAGCCCATCTCCAAATCCCATCACCTTGTGTTTTAGGGCTTCAACATATGAATTCTGGGTGGACGCAGTCAGTCCACAACAGTAAGGAAACGTTTAGATAATTTCAGGGCAAAGTTTGATTCTTTTAGACTTTTCTTTAGGGCCTCTGCCCCATTTTCTTTTGTCTTCTTAGTTCTTTGGCTCCATTTTCCTCAGACTGGGTGGAAGGGTAGTTTAGGGTTCTCACTAATACTCAGGTCTCACAGCTCCTGCTTCACTCCACGGATCCACAGACCCACTTTAATCTCACAGTGTTTGGGTTGCCTTGGTCCTTCCTCTGGTAGGGAGCAAGATATGTCTCTGAGTACTCCTCCCTCTGTTTATTCATCAGAGTTTTAAAAAATCTGTTTTTATTTTTATTATTTTTAATTCATTATTTACTATTTTTTAAAGTTTATTTATGGGGCGCCTGGGTGGCGCAGTCGGTTAAGCGTCCGACTTCAGCCAGGTCACGATCTCGCGGTCCGTGAGTTCGAGGTCCGTGAGTTCGAGCCCCGCGTCGGGCTCTGGGCTGATGGCTCAGAGCCTGGAGCCTGTTTCCGATTCTGTGTCTCCCTCTCTCTCTGCCCCTCCCCCGTTCATGCTCTGTCTCTCTCTGTCCCAAAAATAAATAAACGTTAAAAAAAAAAAAGTTAAAATAAAAGTTTATTTACTTATTTTTGAGTGAGAGAGAGCATGAGCAGGGGAAGGGCAGAGAGAGAGAGAATCCCAAGCAGGCTCTGCATGGTCAGTGCAGAGCCCAACGTGGGCTCAATCTTGCGATTCGCAAGAGACCTGAGCCCACATCAAGAGTTGAGCCTTTAACTGACTGAGCCACCCAGGTGCCCCTTAATTTTTTAATTTTATTATCTTTATTTCTTTATTATTTATTTTTTAAGTATGCTCCACGCCCAGTGTGGGGCTCGAACTCACCACCCTGAGATCAAGAGTCGCATGCTCTACTGACTGAGCCAGCCAGGCGCCTGTATTCAACAGATTTTTAAATAAGCATTATGTGTCACCTGTTGGAATAATAGCCAATGACATTTGCAGCTCTGTGCTACCAAAGGCTTTTATTCTTGGACTCCTTTGATCCTCACGACCAATCCAATGAAGTGGTATTGTAATAATAGTAATACATATTATTACTATGTGATTTAAATCATTGAAGAAACCAAGGTTCAGAAATATTTAATTTAATTTAAAGACCAGAAGTACTTCAGACCTCCTGTATCCAGAAGTAGAGGACCAACCTGCCCCATCCCAATCCCACCCAGAGCCACCCTAAAACCTCCCACCAAGGTCCCCATCTCAAGGACAAAACACTGTCAGCGTAGTCAGGAACCTGGGATCAGCCGTGACTCTTCCTTCTCCCCGGGGTAGAGATGGGACAAGGGACTCCGGCGCAGGTATTAAGTGACTTAAATGACAATTTGCTTCAAAAGCTAAAAGTTGAACTTTTTAAGGGTCACACATCCACAGGCATCAAAATGACTGCACAAGTCAAAAGGTCCTGCCTTCCTCTCCCTCACCGTCCCCACACCCTGTACTTCTGGATACAGAAGGTCTGAGGTACTTCCTGGTCTTCAGAAAGCCATTCCTTGTACCTTGGAGCTCAGCCTTCCAGCCATCTTTCTTTTTCTTTTTTCTTTCTTTCTTTCTTTTTTTTCAATATATGAAGTTTATTGTCAAATTGGTTTCCATACAACACCCAGTGCTCATCCCAAAAGGTGCCCTCCTCAATACCCATTACCCACCCTCCCCTCCCTCTTTTTCTTTTTTTTTTTTACTTTAAATTTAAGTTAAATTTTAAGTAGGCTCCACACCCAACATAGTGCTTGAACTCATGACCCTGAGATTAAGAGTCTCATGCTCTACTGACTGAGCCAGCCAGGTGCCCCCCTCCAGCCATCTTTCTGTAGCTCCAAACTTGGTCCTAAAGAAAATGAAGGGTGGTTCAGAAATTTAGGTGCTGGGAAAAACAGAGGAGCCAAACATAGGTAAGATATGTAAAGACTGTGTGTGTGTGTGTGTGTGTGTGTGTGTGTGTGTGTGTGTGTGTAAATACCATCAGGAGCAGGTTGGGATTGTAAAGACAATAGATGTTCATTTGCATTGTGCATAACATTTGCACTCTAATTAGCACACATAAAGATGCGTGGAACCCCGCCCCCCCCCCAAGTCTCAGCCCTTCTCCTAACTGAAGAATCATCTTTCTCCTCTTTTCTAGTTATACCCCAAACCTCTTAGTTCCTGTTGTTTTAATATAGAAGTTTAATATAGAAGTTTTTAATATAGAAGTTTAATATAGAAGTTTTTTTTTTAAGTTTATTTATTTTGAGACAGAGAGCATGAGCAGGGAAGGGGCAGAGAGAAAGGGAGAGAGAGAATCCTAAGCAGGCTCTGTGCTGCCAGCACAGGGCCCAACTAGGTCTCCATCTCGCAAACTAAGAGATCATGACCTGAGCCAAAATCAAGAGTCCCAAGTCCAACTGACTGAGCCACCCAGGTGCCCCTGGGTTGGTTATACTCAAAAAGAAACAATGGGTTGGCTTCCTCCTGTCAGTACTGGGTGACTTCCCTTTGTATCTGGGTCAGAGTTGTGGAGGGAGTGGCTGTTGAGGGGCCAAGATGGGGACAGAGATTAGCTTAGTCTGGTCTCAGGGGATGTCCTTGTCTTTATCTATCTGAGACCTTCTTTCTGTCTCTTTCCACTCACAGATTGCATGGCATTTTGGAGGGTGGAGTGTCTGGGCAACTGGCCCACTACTTCCCGCCCCAATCTGGCCCTGGGCACAAGCCACATGGTGCTGGCCATCAGACTGGCCTCTTGCCCATCCATTATAGCCTCAGCTGCCAGGCTGGCACAGGTATTAAAAAGAACTTCTACTAGGTTCTGCCCTCCCTCCAGTTCTGTTCCCGAGGCCAAAGTGGTGGAGAGTCACATGAAGGGAGTATGCTCCTGCGAGGGAAATCAATGCCCACACCAACCCCTGGATGCTGGAAAGGGGTGCCCGTGCCTTGGGGAGGACTGCTGAGGCATGAGGCTATCGTCCATGGAGGAGGAGCACCTCAGCGTGCACTGGGGCTCCGGCAGTGTTGGGAGGAGGCAGCAGTGGTTGCGATGGTGTGAAGGCAGGAAGACCCCCTACTAGATCCTAAGGGATGTTTCTTCCTCTGCCTCCATGCATGTGCAAAGCCTGCGGACTTGTGCACGTTTCCTACTGTGGTTGAATCCCCAGGTGGGAGTGTGGGCGGGGCGCCGAGACCGTGGGGGAGGGGCCTTAGCTGTACCCCCCTCTCCACCCCCCCCCCCCCCCCCCCCCCCCCCGCCCCGCAGTGCCTAGTAGGCCTGGAGTGAATACTGCCGGTCAGGCCATCTGAATGTGTCCTGTGTGGGCGTGACAGCCGTGAGACTCAGGGCACAGGAGCATAAGCATGGCTGAGGCATGGGACCTTTCAGTCCCACGGCAGGGACCCCTGTATCTGCTCTATGGGGCACCCGAGCACTAGACACGTGGGCCCCGGCTGCGAAGACGTGTGCCCTCCTCCAGGAGAGCAGCGGCCCAGTCCAGGAGTTGACCGCATCAGTGCACGAGCAGTGAGGGGTGGTCTTCCTGAGTGGTATGTCCGTAGGGGGTGCCGGTCATGCCTTGCCTTGACATGTGACTTGTATGTTCAAGCATGTGAATCCCCCCGGAGAAATGTTGGGTGGTGAGGGGGCGGGAGGTCTGAAAAAGATGGAGAATTTATGAGCTGCTTTTGTCGGGAGACAGTCGTAATGAAGAAAATTCAATTTTCTGCAGCTCGGAGAGTCAATATGTTAAATCTCGGAGAAGCCGTGGAGTGACAGCAGAATGGCAAAGTCAATGGGACGTGTGTGGGGGGAAAGCTGTCTATCTGTGTCTACAGTGAGGCTGCCTCCTCTTTGTACCCTTGAACTGCAGCTGGGGGACAGGATGGAGCCAGATACCTGAGTTCCTGGAACCACCCCTTTCTCCCTTCCTCCCTCACCCCAGCGGCCATCTTCTCTTGCCTCTTGGTTATAAGGAGAAAGGCTGCTCTCTCCCAGCCCAACCCTACAGTAGCAACACCTCAGGAAAGTCCTTCTCATGGTCTAACCAGTGCTCCCTCTTGCCGCAGTGGCTAATTTCAGAAGGGCTGTTTACAGCCCAGAGTGATTGGTAGGCAAATCCTCTTTTCTTCCTAACTTTTCATTCCCACTCTCCCCTTAGCTCCTCTACGGCTGGCCTCCTGTTTCGCAGCAAGTTTCAACTTTTCCCTAACCAGTTTTCACCTCCTCCCTCTCAGCATCCCGGTCTATGAGGCAGGAGTGTGGGGGCTGGGGTGGGGGGATGGGGAGAGGGAAGCTGGGGATTCCTCTGTGAGCCACAGTGTCACCAGGAGCGGTGATTAGCCGAGCTGCTGGCTGTGTAATTGGTGTGTGCCCGCGTCCCCGGGGGTCTGGTGTGTTAACAGCGGGTCCCTGCGGTGAGTAACGAGATCGTGCCTATGGCTGGTTGCACACGCTAATTAATTAGTTCTCCTCTGGTGTCGAGGAATGAGGAGGATCTGGGGGAGGTGGTAGTGGGGGTGTCTCAGAGCCCAAGAACCGAGCTCTTCAGAGGCCAGAGGTCACTTAAGATTCTGCCAGAATGGGGGCGTTCAGGTTGGTGTGCAAGGTTAGCGGTCAGAGATCTGGGAGCCCTGACCGAAGAGAGGGTATGCGTGTGCCGCAGGGTACAGTGTGGCCTGGGCTCTTGGTGGTGGGTGTCCTGAGCTGGGCTGGGTGGAGGTGGATGGAGGGGAGGACACCCCGCTCAGCTTAGGGAGGACTCCAGGCTCAGGGCCTGTGTTAGAGCGTATTCTCTCCAGGTGGCCCGGAAGGGGAAGGGAAGAGAATGGGGAACAGACATTTCAGATGGATCCAGCCTTATTCCTGTCCCCTCTACCCTGGCTCACCTCGCTGAACCCAGCTTCCCCACCGGCCATGTGACGCTCACTGTATGCACAGAGCTCCAAAGTGCTCTTTGGCCATTCTCACCTCAACAATCACGGCTTTCCTCAGACTCCTTCAGCCCCTGGGTCGATCTTGGAGCCCAGAAGCCTCCTCGGAAGCCTGGGACCCGGAAGGAACCTAGATATTCGGGACATACCTTGAGAACGCGAACAAGTGGTGGGCGGAGGGGGAGGAATGGGAGGGTTGGGGGAGGACCCCACGATTTCCCCGGACAGTATGATGGCTTATAGCAGCAAGAAAGATTCAAGCGAGGGAAGAGGAAGAACTGCCCGTGAGCGAGCAGCCCGTGCTATTTTTCTGCAGCACAAATCCTGTGCCTCCTACACGGAGGGATCAGGATGAAAAGGCACCCACAGAGGGAGGGCCTCTCCCCTCGAGGGTCGGGATTCGGCAAGGTGGGGTGGGGGAAGGGGAGACAAAACAGAGGAAACAGGCCGAGCAGAAGATGAGACTGCGGCGGGGAATCTTTGGCTTCCATGTGGAGGCGCGAGTCCCGTTCCTGCACACGGTAATTGCTAAATTACCCGCCATCTGCTCGGCTCTCAGACATAAATTATCTGCGAGGAGCAAAGACGCAGAGGCTGCGCACTCTCCTTTCTCTCCCCCAAACCCGCGCTAGGAGCCGAGGGGGAGCCTTCCCTCCAGCCGGAGTGGAGGCGGCGGTGGTGGGACGACCCGATGGGCAACAGTCACTAGTAGCCTCTGTCCTCTCCTGGGAGGGGGTGGCTTTGGAGTGCCGGAGTAACCAGGCCCGCCGAGGTCCCACCGAGGCCCAGAGGCCGCCAGGGGTCCGGGGCAGGGCGGAGCTGTGGGCTGGCCAGGCCCCGCCCCCGAGGCCGCTCAGGAGGGGGCGGGGCTCGCCTCGGTGGGCGGGGCTTCCCCCAGGTGTGACTGACTGGCCTCGAAGGTTTCCCCCCTAGTCGCCCAGTTCCTCCGCGCACCCCCGCCCATCACTTTGCTGATGAGGAGAGGTCTCTTCAGTTCTCGTTAACACCCGTCCGGGTCTGCCGGAAGGAAGGGGGCAGGGAGGGCAGGCAGAGGGCATGAGGGGAGACAAGGGGGCAAACTTCCTTTCATTCGGCTCTGAACCCCGCTCTTCCTTCCCGGATTCTGAAGGGGAGCGGGCAGAGGTGTGAAAGCAGATGTACAGATGACTTGAAATGGGGCAACGTGGTAGGATGCAGCAGGTTGGAGAGATGGAGACATGGGAAAGTGGAGCCCGCTGCGGGGTGGGGGTGGGGGGGGGAGGTTGTCTGGGGAGATGAGCCAGGAGGGGAGGGAGGCAGCCCGGATGGGGTGTCGGGTTGTCAAGGTGGGAGGGGACAGAGTGGGAGGTGGGCAGCGGAGGGGGTCAGAGAGATGGGGGTGGTGGAGGAATCAGGATGGGGCAATGCCAGATGGAAACTCAGAGATGGTCAGGGTGGTGGGTTGTCTGGAACGAGGGCTGGAGGAGGATCTGAGCGAGAGAAGGGGAAGACAGACAGCAGTCACGAGGCAGGTCAGAGCCCGGGAGGAATGTAGGGAGTAAAGGTTGTGGCAGGGGAAGCAAGGGTGTTTGTGGGTGTGGTGGGTGTTTGTAAGACCTCCAGAGCCACTTCGCACCCAGGTTGGGGCCTGACTCTGGAGGAGAGCCGAGGAGACCACCTGAGCCGCGGAGGCAGAGGTGCGACCCCTCCCCCAGCAGCCCAAGGCACCTGCAGGGTGTGCCCATGGGGGTGGGGGCAGGCTGGGCCGCTTCCCAGCTCTGAGCGCAGAAGCTAGTGGGGTTTCTTCCGAGCGATTGTTTAGTATTCATGGGGCGACGCAATCTCTCCCACATCTGCTTAGCACAGCAAGTCCTGTCATATAACTGTCTCCCGCACTGTCTGTCCATAAAGAATGTCTCGGAATTGGTGTAATTCAGAGAAATTAATGACGACTTTCCGCGGGACGGCTCCCTGGGGGATGATTAACACTTCATCGTCCATCTGATGCGCGGGGCCCAGCGCTCCATCGCGAACATTTGGGCCGTGGCCAGCCGCATTAAAGGTTATTACGGAAAACGCGACCTGCAAACGGGCGAGAGGCATGATGGACCAGGAGGGGCGGGGGCTGGGGTGGGGGCAGGGGAGTCGGATGGAGCCGGCCAAGTCGGAGATCAAGTTTCCCGAGGTGTGCGCACCTGGGGGGTCTGAGGCGGAAGGAGACTGGGTTTCCCTTTCAGCGACAGTGGTATTGGGAGGGTGTTGGGGAGGTACTCACCACAGGGGCTGGGAAAAGGGATGGGGTGGCTTTCCACGGGGACACATTGCTGATGGAAGCTTTCCCTGTCTTTTAGTCCCACGGAATTATTGGGTAAATTTTATTAACTCCACCTTACAGGTGATGAAACCGAGGTTCAGAGAGGTTGCATAAAGCGCTCACGGTAACACAGCTAATATATTAAGAGGCAAAGGCATGATATGAACTCAGTTCTTACTCTTTCCACCACACCAGGGGACAGAAGGTCTTACTCTCTCAAGTGTCTGTCTCACCTTCAGGCCTGGGCGTGGGGGACTGGGCTCTGGATCCTTAGAAGAGAGAAACAGCATCATGTGTGTACATGTGCACAAGAGTGTTTGATGAGTGTATGAGTATGTGTAAGTTTGTGCGTGTATGCCTATCGGTAAATGTATGAGTCTGTGACTTTGGGTTGCATACATGCGAGCATGTTTGTGACCCATGGGCGTGTACGTACATGTATTTCGAGAGTATGTGTCTGTGTCTATGTATGAGTGTGAACATCTGTGTGTATCTGCATGTGTGCAGGTGTGTGTGTGTGTGTGTGCTGTCCCAGGGAAGCCTGAAGATTCATAGCTGAAGATGTCTTTGATTTGGTTTGTCCACATTTCTAGCAGGTTTTAGGCCGTGGGAAGTGGGGTGAGGTGGGAGGCCAGAAGAGGAGGGCTGTCTGTGCTGGGGGTGTAGGGGATTGGGTAGCCTAAGCTATGGGTGTCTCTGCCCTGCCAGGCACAGGGGGACGGTGTCAGGATCCTGGGCCTGAGGCTGGGTGGAGACTGAGTCCTGAGTCCTCAAGGCTTGCATCGGAAGTGCTTAGAGGCCCTGCTCTGACCAGAGAGGGCCATAACGAGGTGGTGCCAGGGTGAGAGAGTGCCCGGACCATGGAGAGTGCAGGACTAACTGTAGGCTCCATCCATTCTGCCTTAGGTCAATAGTGCCCCCAGAAGTTTTTGTGTGCCACCTTCGGACTCTGGGATGACCTGAGTCACCGTGAAAACTTCTCTCTAGTCCGTGCTAGACAGGTCCCAAACCAGTTCTTGTGTCTTGGAGGCCTCTAGTAAGGCCATGTATGCATTCTTACTGAATTTCACACGAGCTTTCAGACCCCTTGTGCCGGGAAGTTCTCACTGAGTCTAACCTCAAGTCCTCTCGTCACACTTTGTGCCAAATAAGCCCAGGCTGAGTTTGTCAAGGGGGAACCCAGCACCAAGCATGGAAGTGGTTTCTTCTGGATAGGAAGGTGGGTCCAGAGTATAGGGACACTGAGAGGATGAGGCTAAAGCCTGGCGGGTCCCAGATGGGTCGGACCATTCCTAGGCAGGAGGGCATGATCAACAGGGCAGTTTCGGAGAAGGGAGCTCAGAGATCACCAGCTGCAGCACTCTTACTTTACAGACAGGAGCCAGAGGCCCTCAAGGTGGAATGCTCAGTGTCCACTGTTTCGTGACAGCTACCTTTGGGGCCCTGAGGCAGGCCCCTGACTCCTGGTCTAGGAGTCCCTCTTGTGCCCCGGTTGGAGGACCCTAGACTCTGTTCCTATTCCTTTGGCTTTATGGGATGGCGAAAAAGGGAGGAGGACTTCAGCTAGACTGGGGTGCCGCCCCCTTCCTGTTGCTTAAGCCTAGAGTGACTCCTTTCCAGTCTTCCCAACTGGGTGGGCTTCAAGGCCTCCGGCCCACTGACACCTGTTCCTTCTCCTTCTTGCCCTCCCTGCACAGGCTCCTTGGATCTACTCTCTTAGCTCCAGCCAGGCAGCCACCCCAGGATTCAGCCCTCCTCACCTGGCTCCTAGCCTCAAGGTCTGTCCCCAGTCTGAGCCTCCTCTTTCCTCCTCTTCCTGCAGACCAGCCTCTCAGCCCTTTGCAAAATCGCCCCATATTCTCCTCCTCTGGCAAGTTTTCCTCGATTATTTCTCCTGCTTCTGGATCCCAAATCTTTTCTTTTTAGACCACTGCCAACATACCTGCGGGCCTTTCCCTTTTCTCCTCTCTTCTCTTTCCTGGCTGTGTGCCTTGCCCCTGCTCCCTCCTCTGACCTTCCCTGCTCCCACAAACAGGGACCTGTGCCTCTCCTTGGGCAGGGCTGGGTTTTCTCCTCCTTCCCAGGACCCTTCTCCAGGCACCAGGAGGGTCAGAACTGCAGTGGAGAGTCGACTAAACCCTTCCCTCTTTTCTGTGTTCTGGGGGCAGCAGAGATAATGGTGTCCAACTGGGTCTCATCCTGAGGAGAGAGATAGCAGTGAGGATCCTCCCCTGTCTGTATCCTAGAGTTTTATTCTGGTTCAGGCCTCACCTCCAGCTCCTCAGCCTCCTCCTTTTCCTGGTTGCCTCTGATCCAGTTAACAGACTCCTGGAGACTCCTGCCCTGGAGCCCTGGGATGCAGGGCCTGGTGTGGGGAGCGGCACGCAGGCCCACTGTGATTTCTCGACTTGGGCTTCACAGGGCACCTGAGAACCTACTTCCTCACTGGGTCGCCTCACACCTGTTTTCTGTCTTCTCTTCCATTCCCCCTTTCCTTCCTCCACTCCATCCTCACCCAGCCCACCTATCCGCAAAGCCTGAATTCTTTCAGCAAGCTCTTCCTTCTCTGAGACCCTTGGGATTGGCATGCTGCTTGGGGAGGAGGGTGGGTGGGTGGAGGTCTGTTGGAGGAGAGGGTCCTGGCTCTGGAGAGGCGCCAGGCCTAGCTAGGGACCAATCGATGCATCGGCTGCCACCTTGTGACCATATTGTGAACTGCAGGGTTGGGGGTCCTGCTGGAGAGGGGGATGCGGGTAGGGGTGTGCATTACAGGGTAGCGGATCTCAGAATTCCTAATTGACATTGGAGTTTTACTCAGAGAGCCTTTCCATTCCTAACTGACAGGGGAGTAGAAACCTGGGAGGAAAGCCAAGTAGCAAGGACACATCTAGATGGAGAGGGATAATTGAAACTCTGTCCTCAAGTCTCAAACCTACAATTCAAATTCTCCCTCCCCAAAAGAACCCTAAAAGGGAGACAGTCTGAAACTAAAGCAGGAGTTGATATCTGACCTGCAGAACTTCCCAATAAATCCCACATTGTCTTTTTTGTTGTTGTTTTGTTTTTTGAGAGGGGAGGAGCAGAGAATCTTTTTTTTTTTTTTTAATTTTTTAATGTTTATTTTTGAGAGAGATAGAATGTGAGTGGGGGTGGGCAGAGAGAGGGAGACACAGAATCCGAAGCGGGCTCCAGGCTCCGAGCTGTCAGCACAGAGCCTGATGCGGGGCTCAAACCCACGAGCTGTGAGATCATGACCTGAGTTTGAAGTCAGACGCTCAACTGACTGAGCCACCCAGGCGCCCCAAGGGAGAGAGAATATTAAGCAGTCTCCAAGAGCTCAGCGCAGAGCCCCATGCAGGCATCAGTTTCATGACTGTGAGATCGTGACCTGAGCCCAAATCAAGAGTCAGATGCTTAACCAACTGAGCCAACTAGGCACACACCCCCCAATTGTATTTGGATGCCACTGCTTCTGACAATTGCCCAGATCTTTCAAAGACCCCCCTCCCCCATTCTTAGTGAGTAGCCCCACCCTCTCCAACTTCACTGATATCTTCATGTTCAGCTCATTGGGCCTATTCAGAGAAGCTCAGGTTCCTTAGCCTTGCCTACTCCAGTCTGTGTGTGGTTATGGCCAAGATGCTAATCTGGGAAGTCCCTTCTCTGGTCTAACTGCAGTCCTTCCTGTAGCCCTGGAAATGGAGAGAACCACCACATAGCTAGAAGCACGGCGGATGGGAAGATGGTCCAGAGAAAGGAACCCGAGGAAGGTTCTGAGGGAGGGTAGTTCTGCCTCAGTTTCTCCTCCATCCTCCTCTCCCCTGCCCCCCTGGATCCTTGGAGATGAAAGAGGTGGGACAGAGTGGTTCACGTCACTGGAGAATCTCTGCTTGGGCTTCAGGATGCACAGGTGCTGGGGGAAAGGTGAGGCTCTGAGTTCCAAACATGGCCCTCGTTACTCTCTTCTGTACAGTGGGTATCGTGGGGAGGGAAGATAGGGGGCAATGTTTGTCTTCATCAGCCTTACCTAGAGTCCCTTGGAAGCCTTTTTCTTTCCCGCCACCCAAATCCTAGTCCCTCAGAAGCCCTCACAGTGACACCTCCTCCTTCACCTCCCTACCCCCACTCCGGCACCAATTTTTGGTGGGCTCAGAGTCTCCAAATCCTCCCTGCCATCTCCCCTCTGTTTCCTCTGTCACTGCTTGGAGATCTTGGCCTGGAGCCCTGGTTCTGCGGGCTCGGGGTGGGGGCTGTGCCCTGGCGCCCTCCCTCTGAGGCGCCATTCCTCCCCTGCCTCATTTGCTGCCGCTGACCTTACTGAGTTAAATTAAAAAGCAATGTTCTGTGTGCGGCTCCAGCCCCGTGGAGCTTGACTCTGGGAAGACGAAGACAATTACCGGCCCCTCCGTCTCCCTCTCGTCTGGCTGCCTTATAATTTTTTCCCCTGCTGCCTGGTATGCAACATTTATGTTTTTAATAACACCAGAATGGTTTTGACCTTGGGAATTCATAGCAGAATGGGCACCGTGAGAGGCCCCAACGTGATTGGCGTTTATCTCAGTCCTTCGCAGGGAGGAGGCTCTGTCTGGTGTCTCTTCCGTTCTGGGGAAGGTGTGTGGGGACTGCGCCCAGAGGGTCTAGGGGGAAATTGCAAAAGCCAGAGTGGACAAGGAGGCACATGGGGGAGAGGGAAGGAAGAGGGGCGGGTTTTGTCTTTTCCCTATGGGATGAAAGTTGGGATAAGAGGCTTGCCCGCTTTTTTGGTCTTGTTTTATAAGGACAGAGTCCTGGTTTGGGGAATGGCATGGAGTTCATGTGTTGGGGGGGAGGTGTAGCACATCTGTATGCACACATGCAACCCATCAGCTCACAAGTTGGACGTGTGCATCCTCTACTGCACCCCCCCCCCCCAACTGGCTCCATTCTTCTGAATCAATGAATTTAATCCAGTCACTATCACCTTCGTCAACTCTTTAGCTGCAAGGAGAGTGGAAGAAGTAAGGGCTAGCCAGAAGACTGGAGGTAAAGAGAACAGGACAGAGCCTAAAGTTAAAGGAGAGCCAGCATAGCAAGAAGGATATGGAAGAGGAATATAAGGGTCAGCAGAGGACAGGAGAGGTGAGGAGTAGTGAAGGGCCTGAGAGAGGGGATCCCTGAGGAGAGAGATTTGGGGACCCCGGGTGGCCCCTCGCCTCCATGAGTACAGCGCTGTGGCAGGAGGGACCAAGATGACAATGGGGAGGGTGCTTCCCTGTCTGCTGTTTTGAGGAGCCTCTGCAAACACAGGGAAAAGTGCAAAATAGGAATGAAGAGAAGTTCCTCTTGCAGTTCAGGATGTAGGAAGAGAGGGGCAGGGGCTGTGTGTGCTCTGAGGGGCAGAGGGGTGTGTGTGCCAAGGATGAGGGGGTGTGCTATAAGGTATTTACGGCATAGATCTCCGTGCTCTGTGGTTAACAGAGTTTATATACATATGCACCCGTTATGTATATAAACATACATCCCATGGGGAAGGGGTTAGCTTTGACATTGGTTTCTTATTTTTAATTCCCCCCCCTTTTAACTGTATTTATTTATTTATTTATTTATTTATTTATTTATTTATTTATTTATTTTTGAGATAGAGAGGGAGCGTGAGTGGGAGAGGCACAGAGAGAGAGGGAGAGAGAATTCCAAGCAGGCTCTGTACTGACACTGCAGGACTTGAACTCATGAACTGTGAGATCATGACCTGAGCCCAGACCAAGAGCTGGACACTTAACTGACTGAGGCACCCAGGTGCCCCTTGACATCAGTGTTTAAACCAAGGGTTGTGAGCTGGCTTCCCACTGGGGCCTATAAAGTATGCTTGCCTTTTCTTTCTTTCTTTTCTTTTCTTTTTTTTTAAAGTAGGCTTCACACTGAGTGTGGAGCCCGATATGGGGCTTGAACTCATGACCCTGAGAACAAGACCCTTAGATCAAGACCTGAACTGAGATGGGGAGGCAGACGCTTAACTGATTGAGTCAGCCAGGCACCCCCAGTATGCTTTCCTTTCAGGAGCAGTGGTCAGCACAAATGGGAAGACCCCTGAACAGGGGATCAAGAAAACTTAGGTTCCAGTTCTGGCTCTAGTTATCAGCTGGGACCCTGCGAAGCAACATCTCTCTGAGCTGGGAAGTCATCTGCTGTGCAACCATGAAGGAAAGCCACTGTGCCAGCAGCCCCAGTGCTGGGGGACCATTAAAGGGAAGGGGGCTTGAGCGGGTGATGGCACTTCAGGGGCCAAAGAGAATAAAGGATTCCAGTGCAAAGGGATGCAGAAGGGATTTCCTCAATCCCGAAGTTCATCGGTTCTTGCTGGAGGCAAAGACTCCCTCAACTTGGGCAGTTCAGCCCTATCTCAGCACCCAGGGCCCAGCGCTGGCTCTGCAGGGAGAGCCGTTCTCTGCCGCCCTCTTGTGGCCGCGGAGCCCTTCGCAGGTCGCTGCCGAGAAGGTTCCTCTCAAGTCCGCAGGGCTGCGTCCCCCGCCCCCTGGTGGAAATTGCGTATATTACAAGAAGCGATCTTTGGTCGTCCAACCCCAACTTTTTCCCCCATCTCCCCTGGTTTCTGGAGGTACTCACGATCTCCTTAAGGCTGGAAAAGTCTCCCTGAGATTTAACCCTCTTTTCCATTGCCTGAAGTTTTAAGTTCTGCTGTTGGGGAGGTGCAGTGCAGACAAGGGGCTGAGGTCAAGTAACTGAGCGGAGAGAGCAATTTCTCTTCCTCCTTGGGTTCTATCTACAACCCCAGCTTTCCAGGGTCGTCGGGAATTTTCAAAGAAAGATGGCAGGGGCTAGTGACATTCCCGGAGAAAATGGTTCTGGAGCAGACCAGGCATATTGCATTGAGGCTTCCGCGAATTTGCACCTGAGCTCAGTCCGTCAGCGTCAGCAGGGAGATGGATTGGCAGGAGCCAGGAGGCAAGAGACAGGGATGATGGAGGGAGATGGCGTATTTGACAGATGCTGACAGGACTCGTTATTTGCTAGCTTTGGAATCCCCTCCCACCCACCAGGCTGCCCTTGGCCCTCCCCTTCTACTACTCGACGCTCATTAGTGACTGCCTGTCTTTGGGGAGAAACCCAGTGGGCCAAGTTGCACTGGGGTGGGCGGGGAGGGGGGGGGAGAGCAGGAGGGAGGGACACCGGGTAAATGATGGAGGAGGAGTGGTTGGAATGAGTGAGATTTGAGCTGGGGTCTGGTGATCACTGGGGTGCTTGGAAGGAAACTGTCCTGGGGGCAGACACTGAGTTGCTAGGGGTGAGGGTGTGTGTGTGGGGGTGGGGGGGGGTGGGAGGGGACATTTAAGGGAATTGGATTCCACTGATTGAGGCCCGAATTGTGGGAGAACTGGTGAAACACGAGCCAATGATTCTGTTGAGAGCTTCCTATTCAAAAGGGAGGGTTATAGGTGCCATGAGCGGATAAAAGAGGGCACGCATATTTCCTGTTCTCCTTCCTGTATTTGAGGGCCTGCGTAGGCCCTCCCTGGACTTGTTGCTCTAGGCGTGCCTGAGGGGTGCAAGGAGCTGCTGGGCGGGTCTCCGCGTAGATGTAGGGGGCTCAGCTCTGTCCTGCACACCCCCGCCCCCTCCGGCAAAGCACCTCCAGTCGGCCCCCTGCCTTTCCTCACTCCCTATCTCATGGAAGGTTGGACACGCGGAAATACCTGAAAGAGTGTGTGTGTATGTGTGTGTGGGACTTAGAGGGCCCTCCCAGAATTTCCAGTGGCTTTCAGGGGACGAACTGGGGAGGGGGAAGGGTAAACCTCAGGACCTGAGCGGCCGGCGTCGCAGGAAGGGAGGGGATCAGTATCTGGAGTCGTGGAGAATGTTCGGTGAGGAGCAGAATGCTGCAGTCGGAGCCCGCGCTGCATCCTAATCAGCGTTGCGGAGGCTGCGCGGCGAGCCGTCAATCTTCCACACAAAGGGCCGCCCGCCGAGTCCTCTCCCAGGCCTCCGCGCCGGCTCGCCCCCCGTAACTGCCGGGCAGCGACGCTGCGAGGCGGGGAAGGGGGGAGACGGACACACAGACAGGGACGGAAAGGCCCAGTAAATGCCAACCGAGACCGATAGAGTGGGACCAAGAAGGCAGAGCCCGTCAGAGCATCCTGCAGTCAAAGAGACAGAGTGAACAGAGACAGAGAGACCGGGAGACAGACCCAGAGAGAGGAGAGAGGAAAGAGAGGAGCTTCCAGAGAGCAGAAAGACCCGAGACAGACAGACACAAGGAGACACCCAGAGGATAGAGATAGAGGCAGACACAGACTCAGAGACGTGAGTTGGACCCAGGCTCGGGGGTTCTGAAAGCCATGGGCCCAGAGCCTGAGACAGATGCATGGACACGAGGACAGGGCTGAGAAGATCCAGAGACAAGTGCACACAGAGAGGGAGGGAGAGGAGATAGAGAAGGGAAAGGAGGTGATGGGGGCCCGAGGCTGACGCAGTGAGAAGGGGCAGGTAGAAATTTCGGAGAGTAGGAGGGAGACTCTGAGTCAGGGATTTCTGCTGGCCTCTTAGGACCTGGGACTCTGGTGGGAGGAGAGGTTCGTGTGTGTGTGTGTGTGTGTGTGTGTGTGTGTGTGAGGAACATGGCGGTTCAGAACTCTATTCAGAACCAGAGTCCTCTGGTGCTGAAGGAGACCCCACACGCCTCCCTCTGCAGGACTGCTCTGAGCAGGGGAGGGAGAGGGGGAAGAACAGAGAAACAAGATGCCAGTTAGAGAAAGACTGAGCTGGGAAAGAAGTGGCAGAGCCCCGACCAAAATCAGACGGAGAGAAACTGAGAGCAAAAAAGGGAGTAGAGAAATGGACAGAAGACAGAGAAAGACCGAGGTCGAGAAAGAGATAGGATGGAGGCAGATGTGGGTGAAGGACAGGGAGAGGGAGGGCGCCTCTCACTGCAGGAGGGAGAGAAGGGCATGGAGAGACACAGGGCTGTTGAGAAAGCAGAGTAAGGGAACAGGGCACAAGGAAGCAAGCAGGACACCTATCTCCCCAGAGAGGTTGAGCTGGGATGAAACAACCCTATGGTGAGGTGGGGAGGGGATCAAAGAGTGTTTTTTTTTTTAGGGCCACCTTCTTTCTCTTTTTTAAGTACAATGAACCTATTCCAATGCATGCCACCTTCTTCAAAGTAGCACTTTCAACTGCTGCTGCAGGTGCCTGGGTCATTCCGGGCATTCCTCCTTGGGGATCGCCTTTACAGCCTGCAGTACAGCTCTGAGCATCCTCACCAGAGGCCAATTTTTATCCTTTAGGGTGGATCTAATTTTTGAAAATTGCCACGTTTTCTCTGAGGCTGGAGAATGAGGGAGGGGCCCAGCTGGGAAGATGTATTTCCAGTTAAAAACAAAGTGAATGTGCGAGGACGCAGTGAAGGATGTGCCCTCTTCCATGGCTCTGGAAGGCCATTCGGAAGGAGAAGCTTGCAGGACACGACAGGAGACATTCTGATTGGCTGCTGGAGCCCCAATTTAATTTTTCTGTCTGTTCGTTAAAACCAGGTAGTAGTTCTCCCACGAGCTTTTGAGGCCTGGTACTGGAAGAGTGAGGCCTGGCATTTGCCAGAAATTCTTGGTTAAATGTCCTGCCCTTGGGGAGCTTACAGTCCCCCTCCCTGCCAACTAGATGCAAAGTAACCTTGTGATACTCACCCAGCAGAGATCAACAAATGCAAAGTACTAAAATTCAGAATCAGAGCCAGTCAGTTCATCAGGAAAGGCTGCCTGGAGGAGGGGAGTTATGAGTGGGCTGTAGAAGGAGAACCCCAACGGGGCATAAGATGGAGTAGGAAATGAGGAAGAAAACCTTTCTGTGTTGCTTTTGAAGCAGGATGAGCAAACCATAAGCCAGGTGGGAGACAGCTTTGCTGGCCTGGGATAGTTTGGTTGGGGAACCCGCATAAACGGGAATGGGGAGGGGCAGATCTTGATGGCCAGGTTGGGTGATCTGAATTTTCTAGGAGAGGAATTGGGCCCCAGTGGAGAGTGCACTGACATGTGGTAGGTAGTGATGTGTGTGCACACGATTGTCCGGAGAAGTGTGTACTAACTTCGCATGTCTTCCGTGTGTGTGTGTGTGTGTGTGTGTGTGTGTGTGTGTGTGTGTTTGGGTGTACATCCGGGTGGCTTTGTGCCAAGTGGCTTTGTGCCCCAGGCTCTTGTCTTTCCATCTGTACGTGTGATTGGCATGTTGGTATGTCTGAGCGCGTTTGTTCGCTTGTGTGTTTCCATGTGGTCATGTGTGAAAGGTGTCTCAGCTGCTTTTTATGTATTTTCTTTGGCTGCATGCGGTGGAGGGCACCGTGGGTGCGAGTGTGTGTTTTTTGTGTGTGTATGTGTGTGTGTGTGTGTGCGTGTGTGCGCGCGTGTGCCCGTGTCTGTAAGAGGAGTGGGGCCGGCAGGGAGGCCCTGGCTGCCCAACCATCGCCGTCTGTCTCTCTCCCTCCACTGGCTCCATCTGCCCTCGCTGAGGTCGTGACAAGGAGGTAAACAGCAAACGGCAAACGGCTACGCCCAGAGAGACCAGAAACATTGTAAACCACGCACAGATTCCTCCCGCGGGGGAGAAGCCCGCACGGAGCTAGAGGGCTGACAGGCAGGCAGAGCCCTACACGCACAGGCCGCTCCTCTGAGCAGGTGCACCCACACGCGCACACGCTCTCAGGCACCCATAGGCCTACCACTCACAGAAGGACACGCACATTCACTCTTAAGCTCCCTCTCCGCACCCCTCCTCCGAGTCCTGCGTCCCTGCCTTCCATCACCTCCAAACGCCTGCGAGGGTTGGGGGCGATGGGGCTGGGGGCGCTCCCTCGGACCTCGGAGCCAATCACCGGATGCCTAATCGCTCCTTTAGGCCGCGGAAGGGGGTGTGTGCGCCCCCTCCTTCGCACCCTCCCCAGTCCCGCCACCTCCACCCCCCTTCCGGCCCGCGGCAGTTTCCGAAATCGCCCGGCGGCCGAGAATTCATTAGCGGGGGGCGGATGTAAACGCAGCGCGGTGGAACGTTTTAATTAGGCCTGAACAATAAACAAGCTAAACGAGGCGCGCAGGGCTCCCTGGCGGGCCCTCAGCCTCCTCCGCGCGGCGCGGACTCATTACGGCTGCAGCCAATTTCATGCCGTCGCCGAGCGCGGACCGGGCAGGGCCGGGGGCGGGGGCGCGTTCGGGGTCTGCGGGGCGCCGAGCCGGGGCGTCGGGGGCCGGGGCCGGCCACGGTGGGGGGGCGGCGCGGCTGGGCCAGTGCCCGCCCCGCGGGGGCCGCCGCTCCCCCACTTCTCCGCCATCCATCTGCCTTTCTCAGTGTCCTTGAGATGAAGGTCCCTCCCCACGCCAGCCGGCCGGTGCGAGCTCCCGGCTTTCTTTTTCGGGCCTAGCTGTTCCTCCCTTCTCCCCCCTCCCCTCTTTTCCCTCTCCCACTCTTTGCAGCGGACTCCAGCTCCCCCTCTCCGCGCGCTGCCGCTGCCTCTGGCCCTCGATCCCTCTCTTTGCCGCAGTCTCCATATCTCTTCCGCGGGGTCTCTCCCGCCCTCCCGCTTTCAGACTTTTCGCCTGGACTTTATCTTTCCTCCCCAGGCCCCAGCTATCGTTCCCTCCTTGGCGTGGGAGACCCCGTAGCCCGGTTCCACCGCGTCGTTGCCCTTCGGGGCTGTCTACACCCGCCTGGACCCCCCCACCCGCCGTGTTCTCCTCCGCCCTTCCGCGCTCTGCCGGCTCCCAGTCCCAGTCCTGCCCCTCGGTCTGTTTCTGCTTGTGTTTCTGCCCGCGTTCTTTCTCCGACTGGCTCTTCTCCCGGTTTCAGGTGTGGTCCCTGGGCTTTGCCCCCGCCCCCTTTCCTGGGGGCTCCTCCGGCCCAGCCAGAGTTCAAGTTTGGCCTGTCTCTTCCTCTCCCTTCCTGCTGGGAAGCTTCAGGCATTCCTTGCTGGTTCCCAGTCTCTTTCAGTACTTCTTCCCAAGTCGTGGGGGACAGTGGTTAAGCTGGTCTTGGGCTGAGTGTGAATCCTAGCCCTGTTCCTCACCATGTAGCCTCTTCACCTGGACTCACTCACCTGTAAAATGTGGGAAGTAATTTTAGGGGCATCATGGGATTGCAGTGAGAATTGGCGCCGGGGTAAGGAACACAACATTCTCGGCACATAGTATGTACTCAAATCTGCCCCCCTGTCTCCTTAGACTGGAGTTAAAAACAACATTTAGAGGCAAGAAGAACCAAAGTAATAGACTGTGTAAGCCCAAACCGCTTGAATATCAGGAATTTCACACGGTTCAACCTAACAAATGCTCTGAAGTCTGAACACAGGAAATGCCTGTGAGTGTGGACAAGAAGGGAGGATGGGGATTGGATTGAACCACAGACACAGGAAACCATGTGAATGGGTGCACTGGCCGGAGCAAATTCAAACCCAGGGAGGATGGAGGCTGCCCAAAGTCCAACCTGCCTTCATCCTGCGGTGGCAGTGCTGTCCCTGCAGTCCTCTGTCCATGCAGTCCCGGACCTGTGTCTGCTGGGCACTGCAGTGCGACTGGGAGTTCAGCTCCCCCCAAATTCTCATCTCCAGACAGGAACTGGACTCCTGGAACCTCAGGCCTATGTCCTCTTCTCCCTTTCATGCATGTAACACACACACACCCCTAAAGGTGCCCTGGAATTTCTAGAAGAAAGCACTACCCCACTAGAGATCCATTCTTTCCAGCTGCTGCTTCCCTGACACAAAGCCTCATGGGGCAGTGTAGGCTTAGAACTCTGTCCCTGCTTGGGTTTCTTTCTCAGTTCCCTCCTTTCTTCCAGGGAGCAGAATCACTGAGTCACACACTCTACCCTCTCTATGTGTGCTGGGCACTGAAGGGAGATCCCAAGGGAGGAGAAGGAGCCTTGCCCTGTGGGAGCCCCTGGGCCACTGGTAAGATGAGGCTTAGAGCCAAGACAGAGAGGTGCACCCGTCTGGGTGCTCCCTCAGCAAATGTAGGTGATCTGAGTTGATTCAGAGCAATGGGACCAGGCCCCATACCTCAGATGATTGGAGCTGGCAATGACCAAAGGAGGGAAGATGGAGGAAGACAGAAGTCTAGAAGTTTTCCATGAAGATAAGGAGACTGATATCCATTTAGTTAGCAAGGAGTGGGAAAATGGAGAGGAGAGGATCAGCTAAGCCAGAGCTCTCAGCAAGCACATGATCTTGGGACCGGAGATGTGAACCTTGGAGACAGGTGAGGAGGAAATGTGTAGGTGTGCATTTGTGTGAGTGTGTGTGTTGGGGGATGTGTGCTAGGGAAGCAGAAGGATGGAGGAAGCAGGGTCCGCTGGAGAGAGGGGGCAGAGAGCTTGGGTTGGCCCTCCAGGGGTGGCATGTGACGGGGTGGCAGTGGTGGTGGGGATGTGAGGCAGCCATGTAAGATGTACCATGGTTGTAGCTCCACGGTGACCCTGGGCTGGGCCAGCAAGATGCTGGGAAGCTAGGCTGACTTCCCTGGCCTTGATGTGTCCTCGTATGAGGATGAATGAGCCTGGATTTCATAGGCTAGTGAGCCATGGCTGGGTGGAGACAGCTGCTCAGGCCATGAAACGTGGGGAAGAGGCCTCTGGGGGTCAGTAGACAGAAAAAGGGAGAGGAGACAGGGATGGGGATAGGGAAGGGTAATGAGAAGACTGAAGGCTTTGAGACCTTTATCCTATCTTCTTTACCTACCGTGGATTGATGATGTGTTTTCAAGCTAAAAAAATCTTCAGTAAAGGATCTGGTTTCGCCTTTCATCTTCGGAGGGGAAGATACTACATCCACTTCACAGATAAGGCCTAAACTTGGCAAAGCTTCCCTGGGCAGAATATTTTGGAAAGGGTACTAGGGAGGCACGTCTTTTGCCCTCTGGGGAGCAATGTCTCCCTCACACAACTAGGCCGCAAGCTTGGCTGCTTCCCAGGGCAGAAGCTGCAGGGGGGAGGCGCCACGATGCAGTTGTTTGATTCTTTGCTCTGCCCCTGACCAGCTCTGTGACTTGAGGCAAGTTGCTGAACCTCTCTGTGCCTTAGTTTCATGATCTGTAAAACAGCAATACCAACACCTGCTTCTGTAGTTACTTATTGAGGATAAAATGAGATTTCTGCAAAAGAACTGTGTACAGTTGTAAAGATTTGTAAATTCAAATATACTTTGCTATCTTCTCAACTTGTTCTCCACATATCCACTGAGCACGTCAGCCTCCTGTCTCCCAAGCCCTTTGTACCCTGCCCCCCCTCCCCCCCCCCCGCCTCTGAATCTGGCATCTCCTTCCCTCTGATCTTGCTTTATATTTTCAATCTCTGTTTCCAGTCTCCTTTCCGTAGGTCCCTCAGCACTTGAAGGGTGTGGCTACACTCTATTAACTTATATGCAGTTTTTCCCCCCTCTGCCAGGGTTTCTTGTCTTGTGTGTGTGTCTCTCTCTTGTCTCACATCCCAGAGAACAGGGCCCTCTTCTTCTCCTCCCTTGGGATGCCTTCTTTTCCCCCTATGGTGCGTTCACAGGGCAATTCCAAAGAATGGACAGTGAGAGGTGCAGAGAGGTTGAGATCAAACCGGAGAGGGGGGCCTCGGGGGATAGGACAGCAAACGTGGTGTCTACTTGCGGGGCTCTTACCTTGCGTAATTCTTCTTCAGAATGTTTGCCATGACTGGGGGAGGGAAACAATCGTCTCCCTCCTGGAGCTAAGGGTTAGCAGGGAATTATTTTCCTAATGTTTAGAGAGACTGTATTTCGTTCCCTGGCGTGGGGATACATCATCTGGAGGTCAATCCCACATGAAAAGAAATTGCAGTCAAGAGACGGCTTTCCTTTTCCTGTTTGGGGTGTGTGTGTGTGTGTGTGTGTGTGTGTGTGTGTGTGTTTCTCTTGTTCTAGTATTTACCAACCCTAGCTCTAAGGAAATCCTTCCCAAGGTGTATTCTAAATTTCTTTTGCTTAAATTAAGCCCATCTCTTTAGTGGGGGCAATTTCTAAAATCCAGGATCTTGTTCAATGTCTTTCATAAGAGATGTGTATACGTGGGGGAGGAGGAGAGTAAAGGGTAGAACTTGGAGAAGAAATGTAATTACGCAGCTCCTGGCTTTAATTACATGTAAGCCCTGGACATTCTGAACTTTATTAAACTTCTAAATGTCCATGGGGGTGGGATCAATCTGGTGGGTTTTATTCCCTGGTCTTCTCTGCAGGACTTCGCTGGAGGGTTCTCTTTCTACCCTCACACCCCATCCCCAGCCTTTGGCTACACATGTTTCGCCGTGCTACAGGTGGCGCTCGAATTAGCTCTTCCAGAAAGAAGGCCATCTATCACCTGTCCAGCCCAGGTGTCTCACTGGCTCTCTTTATCTTTCTCGGATTCCTTCTCCCTAAACCCAAATGCTCTCCCCTGACCCCAGGTTTTTTGATAACCCACTTAACTGTTTTGGAGAGAGGGGCTCTATCGGCAGGGAACCCTGTCTCCTCCTAAGCTGCTTACTAATTACAAACAGAAAGCCTGGTCTGTGAGGTTAGTCCCTCCCAAGCTCCCTGGCTTGGTGGAGGGAGCCAGGAGCTGGGGGATTTAAAGTGCAATTTCCTGTACCTTTTTCATTTCCTGCTGGGGGTTGTGGAGAGCAATAAGCAAGGTGGGTGGGCAGGCCAGAATGACTGGGCAGGTGGGGGATGGGCTGGGGAAGCATCCCTCCATCCACTCTTCTGCCATCTGCCGTCTCCCCCTTTCCAGCTCTCAAGGTGAGTTCCTTGGGGAAGAGGCGCTTGAGAAATCAGTACCTGGCATTCCTTCCCACCCCCCTCTTCCCTCCCTGAAATAAAGAAACTGAGTAGAGAGGACTGGGAGATGATCCAGGTCCCATGATTAGTATAATAGATGACAGGACAGGAAGGAGTCATAGCTATCAGTTGGAGCTCCTCAGGTAACAGATGGGGAAACTGAGGCCTCGGAGAGGGCATGCAACCTGCTCCAAGTCACGTATCTGAGGGTGGGCTGGTGTGACTGGGATTTACCTGACTCCCATGACTCTCACTTCAGTGCTCTTTACTCCATCAGGGTAGGCTGTGGGTGGCTGATGTGTCTGTGTGTGCATGTGCACCGGGGTGGGGATGAGATGGGATAAGGAGTAGGGGGGTATGGGGAGGTACCTAGACAGGTAGGGCTCCAGGTTCTAGAATATTCACTCTTTGGTGGGTTTTGTAGAAGAGCACCAGGGAAGTCCAATCTTGCTGAAGGCTTTTGTGAGTTGGTCCAGGAAACAGACAAGTGGATATAAAAGAGAGAGGGAGGCCCCGTGGCCCTTGGAAACGATTAGCACCGCATCTCATCTTACCCTCTCCACAGTCAGAGGTGGACGGGGTGGGGGAGGGGGCACGGCAGAGGACAAAGGAGCCAATTATTGAGTGAGTGGATTAATTGATTAATTGTCCAGAAGCTTCCAATGCTCCCCCAACAATGACATCCCCTCCCCCCCCCTCCCCGACCCCAGTCAGGCATGGCCTCGGTTGGCCCGGATTATTAATTAGGGCTTGAAGTCATTTAACGATGATTTCATTATCGACGTGCTGTCTGTCTCAGGCTCAGCCCGGTTGCCAGGGCGACTCTGATCGATTGTCTTCCGGTCTCCTACAAGTCAGCCTACCCCTGCCTCTCCGGAGCCTGGCTGTTGGCGAGCACTCCCTAGCGGTCCCCTCTGGTACTGCAGGGCTTCCTAGTTGCCGGCTTTTTGTGTGACCCAGCCAACAAAATAGGTGTAGAGCTGCCTCGGGGGTCCTTTGGCCGGCCTGGAGCCTGGGCTGCCCAACTTTGGTCCCTATTCCAGATATACTGGCCTACCGAGCTGTTGCCAGGGACTCTGGGAATCGAGTCCTCTTTTTTCCCTGGTTTGTGGAGTCCTTCTGACTCTGTTTCCTGGTGGCCATCTGGCTATCTACCCATACCGCTTTGGAACGGGTGTAGGAAGAGGAAAGTGACCTCAGTTCTTGTCCTGAAGCCTCTGAGCTTAGCTCTGGGAGGCCCAAACCAGCTGTGATAGGTTCTTCCTGCTGCTAAAGAGACTCCTTAGGCTCTACCTATAACCAGACATCTGGCCTCTGGGACCTGAAAATGTGGCTGGCAGGGAAGGGGGTGAGTAGAACAATTCCTCTTTAGATCGCTTGAGTTAATGTTCTTAGGGTCTCCCTTGCCCCTCAGGGGAGCTAGGGGAGCTGGGCTTTGCAGAGCCCCGAGGAAGCTTGGGGGCAAAGGGCAGGGTCCCACTTGCCATGCTGTGTTAGGTCTTCAGAAATTTGACTGGTTGCTTTCTCACTGGTCCCTTAACACCTAGATTCACTCATGTACACTGGCCTCAAGGTTTCTGCTCTCTGTCTCAGTTTCTCCTTTTGTGGATTTCATATGTATATTCATGGGGCCCTTTAGTGAAGAGCTGCTTAAAGGCATTGATCGTGACTGCTCAGAATGTGTCTACGTTGTTGATTCCAAATTAACGGACAGTCACCAGCATCTTATTTTGCTTCTACGTTGCATGGTGCTTATGTAGCTCTCAATGCAGACACTGTCCCCGTCCTCACCCTCTCCTCACTCTTCTCCAAGTGATCCCTAACCCCAGTCTGTCCCCAACACTTTCTCCAGACCTTGTCTGCCTCCCTTGTCTGCCTGCCTCTGTTTCACTTTCTCCTTGGCCCCCACTCCCCCTGCGCGCTGGTCGTGCTAGGCTGCATTCACTCGCAAAAATTTAGGGCCGAGCTTCAGGCCTCCTTTGATTGCAGCATTTTGGGGAGGAGGGTAAGGGAGGCAGTTTTTATATCCGAGTAGCGGTCTCTGGGATCCCCAGGTTGGCACTGGGAGGGAGCCTGGGGCAGTGATGGCAGCGGCTTCACCCTATCAGCTTTCTGGGCACATCCGCCACCCAGCAGCACCTGAGAGGAGAACCGGCTCAGCAGCGAGCCGAGTGAGATTGAAGAGAATCATAAAGAAAATATATATCCCCCTCCCCGGCCTCGCTCCCTCCTCCTGCTCCACACTTGCCTCCTTCTCTCTCTTTGTCTTGCTCCCTCCCCCCTCCTCACTGCCTCCCTGTTTTCTTTGTTCCTACTTTGCCTCCTTCACCTTTATCTCCGTCATGCAGGCAGATCTGTCTGTCTATCCGTCTATCCGTCTCTCTGTCTGTCTGACTCCAAATATATTTTGGTCAGCGATTTTGCAGGACTGCGCCTGCCCTCAGCTTTTCCGTCTCCCTGTCTCCCTCCCTGCTTCCCTCCCTCAGTCTCTGAGGGTCTCTCTTCCCATCACATCTTTATGAGGTTCACCGTGTGTGCCTTTTAGTTTCTCCATCCACATCTCCTCCGGTCTCTCTAATTTTGCTGCCTCCCCCATCCTCATTCCCTCTCTGGCCCTCCCTTCCTTCTCTCTTCCTTGCTTCTCTTATCTCTGTCTCTTTCCCTGCCTCTAGCTCACATCCCTGCCTCCTCTCCACTTCCCTCCTCCCGCCCCTCAAGGTGCAGATACTTCGTGTGAAATCACCTGGATGGGCTCCAACTGCCAGGTCCCCCCGTTCTGTACCTCCTCCTCTGGGAGAGATTTATGGCCCCAACCTCGCATCCTCTGCATTCCCCCCCCCCAGCCCTGGGCCAGTTCTTTTCATTACCTGGTGATTATCTGGGGGCCCTGGCATTTCCCCCAGCCTCCCACCCTCTACCCAGCAGGCAGTGAATAGCACAGGGAGAAAGGGGAAGGGATTGCTCTTGGGACCAGATGCAAGGACACGGAGACCCTCCCCCTTCACCCGCCCTTCTTTCCCTCAAGCAGATGCACATCTGGGAAAATCCCAGCTTGAGGCAGGGGAAGACAGCCTAGGACTGTTGGAACAGACATAAATCAAACACCCAGATGCCCCTCCCCTACTGTTCTGTCATTACAGCCATCCTTCCAATTCCTGCCTGTCTCCTTTGCCCCTAGGAATTTTGGCTCCGTAGTCCTGGCTGGGCCACTCATCCACTACCCAGCATAGTGCCTGGAACAAAGGAGGTGCTCAATTAGTACCTTTGGTCCATGCCTAATGGAGATGTGTTGGGCAGGGTCCATGCGATTTTAAGGTTTTCCTCAGTTGGAGGTTCTTTCTGGGATCTGGGGCAATCCTTTCTGCTCCAATTTCAATTCTCTGTCTTAGTATAGTTAGTACAGACTCCATCCCTTGACGGTCCTGCCGCTATCCTCCTCTCCCCTCCCTCTACCTCCACCCCAGTCTTTACCACACCTGATTTAGGGTGTAGAAGAATCTCAGCACTACCAAGTAGAGGCAGTGGTGCCCCCTTTCCCTGACACTGTTGGCTTCTTGGGCCACTCACTTGTGCATTTAGCCCTCGGTCTCTAAATAAGCCCCACCTTCTCCATCTCTGAGAATTCTTGCTTCTGTTTGAAGACTAAGGCTCAGGGAAGGAGGAGGCACCTTCCTCTGGTCGCTCTTTCAGCATGTTGGAAGCCCTACGTTTTGAATGTCTAGAGCAGGAACCTCTCCGGGCAGGGACTGTATCTGTTTCTTTATTTCTTGCAGCACAATGCTCAATGCACATTCTGTTAGAATATGCTATGAACGCTGAATGACTGTCTCAGGAAATCCCTCGTGGTGAACTTGTGCCAGTTCCCTTTTAGTTTTATTTCTGGAGTGATTTGAAATGCGGGTGAGGGGGTAGGGATGGATGGTGGTAGTAGAGGAACCTAGTAGGATAACCGGGCGAGGTGGCTGGTGGGTGCTTCTATCTTTGTTTAAAGGACTCTTGAGTGGGTTCCTTAGCTGGATCTGGGATCCCAACTCACCACAGGCTGGGCTCCACTGGCTCTCCACACTCTCCGGTCAACTGGGACCTCCTCCATGCCCAGGACCCTGGAAAGAGTGTTTACTTCTTCTTTTTTTTAGTGTTTATTTTTGAGAAGCAGAGAGAGAGGGCAAGTTGGGGAGGGGCAGAGAGAGAGGGAGACAGAGGATCCGGACGCTGATAGCAGTGAGCCCAATGCAGGGCTCCAACTCACGAACCTGAGATCATGACCTGAGTGGATGTCAGATGCTTAACCGACTGAGCCACCCAGGCACCCCAAGAGTGTTTCCTTCTAAATTCACACCTAGGGGTGCCTGGGTGGCTCAGTCGTTTAAGCGTCTGACTCTTGGTTTCAGCTCAGGTCATGATCTTACGGTTTCGTAAGTTCAAGACCCACATCAGGCTCTGTGCTGGTGGCTGGGACCCTGCTTGGGATTCTCTCTCTCCCTCTCTCTCTGCCCCTCCCCCACTCGCGCTGTCTCTGTCTCTCTCAAAATAAAGAAATAAACTTAAAAAAAATTTAAATTCACATCTTGCTGCCCAGACAGGGCCCTGCTAGTCTTCCCTTGCCCACCTCTAGCTTTCCTCCTAGAAGGGGGCTGAGCCACCTTCTTCACACTTTTCACTCTTCCCAAAGCACCCCACCCCGCCCCGCCTGCCCGAGCCCTGCCCCCATACCCCCTCCAGGGCCCGCCCACCGCTAAACTCAGCTCCATATCGTGACTCTGCTTGGCCAAGCTTCTTACCTCTTCCTGGGTTTAGCTTGCACTTTCTTCTCAGGTGTCTCACCTCTGAGGTAGAAAAAAACCCATGGGTAAGTGATTTCTCATGTTTATGGAGTTGGCAAGAACACTGGGACCGAGCCAGAGAGGAAGAAGTCTGGGCTTGGAGTGCCACTGGCTGTCCAGGCCCTGTGGGGTGTGAGCAGAGGTTATTTGCGGTGCCCAAGCTAGACTTGGATTGGGGGGTGCAGACCAGTGGCCTTGCAAGTTTGGGAAGGGCAGGTGGCTTTGCTGGGGTCAGAGTGATGGGGAGGCCAAGACTCTGTTCTCTAGACCAGAAAGGTTCTTAGCTCTGCTGAAGAAAACGAGTTAGGGGAGGTTAGTCCCTGGTGCTTCTCCTTCAGCGTCCCTTCCCACCTCTTTGCCCTGCCCTCCTTCCTGGCCTTTCCTTCCTGACCTGGTCCAGAACTTGTTTTGTTCATCTTTGTCTTTCCCACAGGGCCCAGCACATAGTATGCTTAGAGGTGTTCTTTGAGGGAATGAAGGTTCTTCCACCTGGCTCTGCTGCCTCTGTCATGTTTTGTCATGCTTTCTCACTGGAGATTCTGAAAGCCTCTGTGTCATATCTTCGTGGGGCGGGGGTGTTGCCGTGGGCTTCGCAGAAGAGCAGGTCCTGTTTGGTAAGGTGGCCCACCATAAGGAGAGAGAGGGTCCGTGGGTCTTCTTCCTCCATGCTCAAGCAGCTAGATATCTATTTTTACAGCTGTTGAAGGTATCTCCCTGCCTTTCTTATCTAATGTAAACAAGCTGTGGTGGGGATTGATTATAAGCCAAGTCAGGCTATAGGAGGAAAGATTGCTGAGTTCCACTGGGGTGTGGCTGCCTAGTGGTCTTTAAAACACTGTATGGAGTCTTGTCTGAGGTCCCAAATATATTGTAAATGAGCCAGTGCTAAATAAACCTTGCAACTTGATGGCTCTGTTCTCTCTCTTGGAATCTATCAATTTTATGTACATGATAGGCATATTTATTGATTGATAGAGGCTTGGAGGAGAAGCCTGAAATAGGACTGGCTTCCTGCGTCGCCAAGAGACATTTTGCTGTTATTGCAAAACATATTTGCACCTCTTTAATTTCTAAGGCTCTTGGAATCTTACACTGTTCTCCACCCAGGCTCCCCCTACCCCAGTCATGTACCCTGTGGGCAGTACCCCTTCGCCAGAAGCCCAGACAACACTTATCTATGCATGACGCCGGTTTTATTGATTATATGTGGCAAGTGTTTCTTTCTAGCTTGTCTTTATCTCTTCCCCTCTAGCAGTTTTTGGGCACCTTTTCTCCATTATCAATTGATATGTGTTATGTGCCTCCAGAAGGCAGGCTCATTTTAACCTTAGTTTAAGCAAAATCATGTGGAAAAGTGAATTTCCTTTCCAAGCATATTCCAAATTGATAAAAAATGATTTTTGGATTATATTCTCTTGGTTTATCTTTGTCCCTTTTTATTTTGTTATTGCAGAAACCACAAAGCAGACTGGGGATTAGAAACAACAAGGAAATAGGGATAAAGAGCGTCCCTTAAAAAAGTGGTGGCGGAGGCTCTTTGTTGTACATTATGATGCATGAGCTGGGGTGAGGCAGGTGGGTCTTTTTTGTTTAATTAAAAAATTTTTTTTACTCTTTATTTATTTTTGAGAGAGAAAGAGAGAGAGAGACAGAGCACAAGTGGGGGAGGAACAGAATCCAAAGCAGGCTCCAGGCTCTGAGCTGTCAGCACAGAGCCCAACACGGGGCTCGAACTTACCAGCTGCGAGATTATGACCTGAGCTGAAGTCGGATGCTTAACCGACTGAGCCACCCAGGCGTCCCTTTTTTGTTTAATTTTTAAAAAAGCGTCTTTAAGTAATCTCTATGCCCAATGTGGAGCTCAAACTCATGACTCCGAAATCAAGAGTCTCATGCTCTACTGACTGAGCCAGCCAGGCACCCCGAGGTGGGTCTTGATGGAGGAGTCATATTGATCTATATTTGGATAAGAACTCAGGACTTTGAGACATGGTACAACTTTCATATGACTCAGACAATCTGGTATCTTTCCTACAGCAAAACAACACAAAACAAATTGACTGAACAAGGGAGACGGTGAGAGTGTGGGGCAGCTATGTGGGGCTATGACAGGAATCCAGCACAGTCTGGTGAGAGAGGACAAAGAGAAGGAGACAGTCAAGTACTTAAATGGGAGGACAGAAGGATACATTTAAAGATATGAAGGGAGGGGCGCCTGGGTGGCTCAGTTGGTGAAGCATCTGACTTCGGCTCAGGTCATGATCTCATGGCTCAGGAGTTTCAGCCCCGCATCAGGCTCTGTGCTGATGGCTTGGAGCCTGGAGCCCGCTTCAGATGCTGCATTTCCCTCTCTCTCTGCTCCTTCCCTGCTTGTGCTTTCTCTCTCTCTCTCAAAAATAAATAAACAATAAAAATTAAAAAAAAAAAAAAAGATATGAGGGAAGATAACCAGAGAGATAGCCCGCCTTTCCTATGCCACCTTGTGTGAAGTGTATGTATTGCTGAGGGTGTATATTGGGAGGAGGTACATGGAAGAAGGAGCCGTGCGCTATGACCACTCACAACTGCTCGTCTCAAAGAGGAGACAGGGTATAGTGATAGATGGGACCACTGGATGGATTCTAGATTCTGTACTTACCAGGAAAGGAAGGATTTGGGGGGGGGGGAACCAGCTGTTTAGCAAAGCATCTTGGAAAAAATGAGTGTGACTCAGTACTCATTGTAGATAAAGGCTATCCCACCCTTACAGTTGTAGTTTGGAAAATAGGTAGATAGGCAGATGGATTTCCTTCTACTGTTTTTTCCTGAGGACTTTTATTAGGTGTTCTGGATTGACAGGACTTGGGGTTGAGAGAGGTTGGGAGTAGAGAATCTTAGGAAGAAGTAGAGAAGAAATTAATTTTCACTGTTAACATCAATGTATCCCATCACTTTTGAATCCCTTAATTGTGCCTCTTTGGTGGCTTCCCCCAGCTTTCTTTCTGATTCTTGTTTGGAAAATCTAACTGTTTTTTTTTTTTTAAGTTTATTTATTTATTTTTTTGAGAGAGAGACAGAGAGGCAGAGAGAGAATCCTGGTCAGGCTTCATGTCAGCATGGAGTCCACCATGGGGCTCAGTCTCACGACCATTAGTTCATGACAGTGAGATCATGACGTGAGCCAAAATCAAGAGTTGGTCACTTAACCGACTGAGGCACCCAGGTGCCCCTGGAAAATCTAATTGTGATTCTTCCTGTAGCCCATGTAGTTTCTGAAGACCTCTAGGAGCAGAAGCTCAGGCTTGTCTGATTTGTCGAAGTTGATCGTTTTGTTTTGGTGTGACAGAAGTGTTAAGAATTTCCAAAACTGGATTCTGACAGAAACGAAACCTGTAACTGAGGTCAGATTATGAGTGAGGAACACCAATTTTACCTCTGTCTTCGCAGAAGACACCTTGTTCACAACCATCTCAGAATGGTACTAGATGATATGGAGTCTATACAGCCTCTAGAGAAAGCCTGGCTGTCTGCTTGTTTACCTGAATAATGGTACAATATTACTAGTATCATGTCTGTATGTAGCAGGGAGTCCATAGATATTGAGGGAAGGAAGCAAAAATGTCTTAGTCTACATCTACATAGATTTTGGTCCGCATTTGGGTGGGTGGATTTTATCTACGTACATTTGGTCTGGAGTGTGTTAGTCTATGTCAGGATGGGTTTTTGCTGACTCGGAATTCAGCTTCTGCCAGAGTAGGATGGGATGGGAGAGGTGCAGTACTGGGGGCGGTAGGGTAGGTAGATGAGTTGGAGGAGGTGGCTGTGTCTCCTCTTGGTCTAATGAGAAGACAGTTAGGGGTGCCATGCCTTCAAGTTCAAGTCTTAGTTGCCCCTAGTAATATTTACTTGCAGAATAAGGGTTTCTAGCCTCATTGAGAGAACATGAAGCAGGTTCTACCCTAAGGAGTTTTTATTTTACAAAGGATTCTTCTCTCTCTCTCTTTTAAAAAGAAATTTAACGTTTATTTTATTTTGGGAGAGGGGGAGGGCCAGAGAGAGAGGGAGACACAGAATCCGAAGCAGGCTCCAGGCTCTGAGCTGTCGGCACAGAGCCCAATATGGGGCCCCAACTCATGGACCATGAGATCACTACCTGAGCTGGTCAGACTCTTAACTGACTGAGCCACCCAGGCACCCCTAGAAAGGATTCTTCTAAGTACCGTTCAAACAGAATATAGTACAAAGTAAGATCATAGGTGGGAAGATGACTGGTAAGTGATCCATTTGGTGAGGTTGTTCTCAGAAGACTCCTGGGAGATAAGTTTGGATATTTATTTTCTTTCGTATGAGCTGAATTTGGTTACTTCAGCTTTCTTTCCAACCTTTCAGGGAAGCTGCCTGACCTTAACTTCTCTTTTCCCAGGGGAGAAGTAACACATTTATTACTACTGAAATGGTTTCTTTCTCTTTTCCTTTTCTGCACATACCAAGACTGAGAATTATTATTATTATTATTATTATTATTATTATAATATTTTAGTATCTAGATCTGTATTAATCTCTATAGCAAATATTTAACTGGATCTGTATAATTGAGCAAACTGGATTTACTGTTTCAAGGTGTGGTGGATTTGTGTGTGTGTGTATGCGTGTGTGTGTGTGTGTGTGTGTGTGTGTGTGTGTGTGTGTTTGGGGGCATGGAAGGAAGTCCTAAAAGATGCTCTATTGATTGGACCATGGCCCAAGGTGAAGAGGTAGCTTGAACTGGGAAACAATCATACAAAATGCCAAGAAGGGACAATTTTCCCAGGCTGACTGACGGTGTACAGAAGGTACTCCCTAATCTTGCCAACACTGGAAAATGAGGTCTTTTCTACTCTAACTTTCTGTCCACTATGAAGCCTTATGGGATCTTGACATCCCCTTGCTATGACAGTTCATTTCTGATTTAGGAATAGCCTTACTGATTCATAGTTTATGTATTTTTTACTTATTTTGGCAGGTGGGGAAATATGCACAACATGCCCTTGACTGTGAATTTCCAGAGAGGGGCGTTCTCTATTTGCCACCATTGTCTTGCACTGTGTGTAAATGAATGCATGGTGATTTGGGGTGTGGTGGTGGTGTTAATAATTTATGGGGGAAATGTTGCTTTTGCTTAAATTCTCTTGCACAAAGAGTCTCTGTGGCGCCTAAATTTTCCAATTTGGAATTTGCCTTTGTGTTCATTTACACTTAGTTGAAATCTGATCTTCAATAGACTGAATCCAGTCTTTCTCACTTAGAAACTTTGTGTGGTTTCCATTTGCGGGACCATCCAGTTTCTCGCTTTAGACCCAACCCAAGCTATAGAGAATCCATCTGTGTAGTGATTTCGACAGTACAGGGAAAATGATAGCAAATACAGCACATTCCTTTCTCTGGGAGCTTATAGTACAAGGGCATTTCATGGATCCTTCCCCATCCTCCCGAGACAAGTGAAGTCCTGGTGTACACACCATTCTGTCCTTTGACTATTGTCCCACTCCTCCATTCTGCAGGCCAGCCTTAAATGTAGTTCTTGCAGTTTGAGTATCGTGTCATGGTGCCTACTGCCAAAGCATTAGATGACTTATTTTCCAAATTCAGTAAAGCAGTGGAAGTAATAAAACTCTGTGCTGTCTGTCTGTTCAGATGTCACACATCAAGGGGATGACGCTGGAGCAAATTGTAAATGTCACAGATCATGCACTTGGTCTCAGCCGACGTGGGTTACTTCCTTTATACTTTCACTTTGTTGTGGTGAAAGAGATTTGGACCACAGTTCTTATTTCATATCTCTGACATTGCCAAGCTGGGCTGTAGACACTGGGGTACTTCCTTGGTTGTGGCCAGTTAACTCTTTGTACCTCAGGCTTCAGCTGGGGAAAGAGAGGCAAGCCAAAAGCATCACCAGGCAGAAGCTGTGCTTCTCTGCTCCACCTCACCACACAACTACTCTTACCCTCTTTCCTAAAGGGGTGTTCTCCCAGTGCGAAGTTCTAGGCCACTGAGTTATGCCACTGGATAGTAATGAGGAGAGAGCAGGGGAAAGGAAGAGCATGTTGGAGAGATCAGATATCTATCTATAAGTGTGGCCAGAGAAGCTTCTGGAAGGAGGGTCATGCTGAACAGGGTTTGGAAAGAGCGTGTTCTAGGCAGAAAAAGGGAGAGTCTGTGTGAGGGCTGATGTTAATGCCAGCAAGATGTGCATGTGTGGGGAAAGATTTGTCCTGGTCAAGCAGAGAGACACAGAAGGTTAGTAGTAACAGTAAATGGTAGAAGAACACTGAAAAGGAAGCCTTGGAAATACAATCTTAGAAGTTTGGATTTAACAGAGAGCAGGATACTGCAGGTCTAGTTGTGGTGGTGTGGGGTGGGGAGGGGGGGAGACAGAGAGAGAGAAAGAGAGAGAGAGAGAGAGAGAGAGAGAGAGAGAGAATCTTTGTAAGACTTGAAGAAAGTGTCATTTTCCAGAAGGAGGGTAGAGGGCACTCACACTTCAGTTATCTGCTGCAATGCAGTAGTCAGGAAGAATGTGATTTAGGGCTTTATCCTGCTTCAAGGAAGGGCAGCACTCTCTGATGGCTGCTGGGTGAATCTGAGTGAGAGCCCAGAGGATGTGATTGTTCAGAGTTACCAATTTTATGGACCAGGAGGGAGGACCAGAGACTATGGCAGGAGGCTGGCCCTGGATATACAGTATTCGTGAACTGTAGGAACCTAGTAGATGGAGGTCTAGTGTAGACAAGGTGTGCTAAGTGTCTAAGTGACTTCATGTCAGCTGAATTGAATTGAAGGCTGGTTGTTGATCCCCAAATATCTGAAACCAATGATTTCAGTTGGAATTCCTTAGATTTAATCCAAATTTTTAGGCAATTTCCCCCAATAAAGTCAGGATCCTTAGAGGCTGCTTTGTCAATGGTCTTGTTTTTGGACATATTCAGGGTTTTCCTCCTTTTGAAACTAAAATAGAAAGGCAATCCTTTACCTTCTTTTTTGATCTTCCTATACTAATAGCATGTTCAGAATACCCATTATTCTTTATCTTAAGTCCATATTCTTTAACAACTTGAAAAAATAATGAGGAGATACAAAAATAGACAAAGAGGTCCATATCGATGTCTGATGTCCATCAGTCTTCGTGCTTATTTCCAAGGATGATTTAATAAATACTAACAATGCTCTAGGTGCTGTGAGCTCAGAGCTGGTCACAGACATGGGTCACAATGGGGAAGGCTGGTGCTCATTTTTTATATTCTACTCGGTCAGGTGTCTGGTTATCAACAACCACCAAACCAGAATATCAACCTGACACAGCTGAAGTCCTTTTCCCCAGCATCACCGTGAAGTTTTAGCTCTGGAATGGGGGAATCGTATTTTGGAAGTGACTGGTGAGCTGACATTTTTCTGGTACTGGGTTCCTCTGGGTTAAGGATAAAGAGGAGATTGCCATTTTCTGGCAACCATTCCCAGTCTGCTCCTGACTGGGGGCCAAGTCTGGGGAGCAAATGGCCAAGTGAATTAGGGAGGTTGAAAAGATGTTTTGTTAAACCATCCTCATTAAATTGGCACCGTCTGCCTTACTACTCTCTTTTGTCCCAGTTGGGGCTGTCCTTTGTGACAGATGTTTCCTAACGGTGTGTGCCAGCAACATCTGGAAGGCTTGGGTGATGGCTGAGGTTTGGGAGGGCCAAAACGGGAGGTTTTTAGGCTGTCAGGGAAATTGCAACCATCTTCCTGCTATTGGGTTCCCATTAAAAAAAATACCTGCTCCCCACCCCCTTCTTCCTTTATGCGATGAGAATGAAAGTTTCATTACCTTCTCTAGCATTTCCTAACCTCACTGAATATGTTTTTTTTTATTCTCAAGAATGAGGTAGTGACTAGAAAATATTTGGAATAGGACAATGAAAGAGTAAAATGATGAAAGAAGTCTCAGGAGGGTGACTTATATTTGGCATCTAGAGATCTATTATCCTATATTTCTGCTAAAAGCCAAGCTAAAGGAGGTGGGTTAAAGTTGTGGGTAGGAATTATAATTAGCTGTAAAATTATATCTGGGAACTATTGGGATGGCTATGGGGATGTTTGGAATCTTTCCTGACATCTAAAAATATAGTCTGGAGACATTTTGGCGCTAGATTGGGTTAGGATTTTCCTTTTTTTTTTTTTCTAAAGTAATCTCTACACCCAATGTGGGGCTTGAACTCAAGACCCTGAGATTAAGAGTTGGATGCTGTACTGACTGAGCCAGCCAGGTACCTGCCCCTTCCCCAGTCGCTTGGATTAGGATTTTAGCAGGACATGGTTTAGATGGAGCTTTCAGATTTAATGATTCCTCCACTTCTAGCTCTGGCCCATCAGTATCCATTTGAGATGAAAGGGAAGACATTGGCAGAGGGTGACCTAGACACAAAGATAAGAACTGGCTCAAACACTCCTTTAAAAGCCATGCTGCAGTCTTGACCCTTTATGGAGGCAAGGTGCCACGGTAGAAAGAACATGGTCTTTGAAGTAACAAGGAACCAAGTTAAAATTCCAGCTCTTCTTTTTACTGGCTGTATGAGCTTAGGATAGTTGTCTCACCTCTCAGTCTTTAAAGTTGGAATAATAACACTTATTTCATTGGGTTGTTATGGGGGTTAAATGAAGGAACATATGTGCATTACAGCTTAACAAATTCTGATTCTCCTTCACCCCTTTCTCCATGTATCCCTAATTCTTTCATATATATCTGGTCCCCCTATTTGCCTGATATAATTTTTCTCTGCTTCCAGCCTCTGCACATGTTCCCCCCATGCCTCTTACAGTTCAAGCCTAGGGCCCTGATTTATTAATTTGTGTTAGTCCCACAAAATGACAATAACAGTATGTAGTTTTTATAACCGTACTAACATGAGCCAAGGTTGTGGTTTCTTTCCAGGCATTTTTGCTTGCTGACAATTTTGGTTGTAAATCAAAGACAAAGGAGTTCTATCTTCCCACCCACTCCTCTGATCTAAAGTTCCTGATTTGGGCTAGATCATTCTGGGTGGGATTTTGTTGCAACCAAAAGTGATGGCAAGCTTGTTTATAAAGGCCATTCAGGGAATAAGAATCCGTAACCTTTACTACTGGGACATTCTTGTTTTCTTCCTAACTTTTTGGTTTGAAAAATATCAAACCTATAGAGAGTTGCAGGAATAGTGTAATTAACACCCATTTATCTTTCACCAGGATTGATTGTTAATATTTTTCTACATTTGCATGCTCTCTCCAGTGCTCCTGTGTGTGTGTGTGTGTGTGTGTGTGTGTGTGTGTGTTTGTGTATGAAATATGGTCCATAGTTTACTAACTGTCCAATTTTTTTTAATAGTAAAATGTTTCTCCCTGATCCAGGTCCAATCCAAGGTTTTGCATTGCATCTCATTGTTGTGTCTCTCTCTTTTTAAAAAATATTTTATTTATTTTTGAGATAGAGAGAGACAGAGTGTGAGCAGGAGAGGGGCAGAGAAAAAGGGAGACACATAATCCGAAGCAGGCTCCACGGTCTGAGCTGTCAGTACAGAGCCTGACATGGGGTTTGAACTGTGAACCACGAGATTGTGACCTGAGCTGAAGTCGGACACTCAACCCACTGAGCCACCCAGGCACCCCTGTGTCTCTTTATTCTCCATTAATCTGCAACAGTTCCTCAGGCTGTCATTCCTGACACTGACAGTTTTGAACAGTTTTATAGAAAGTTAACTTTCTGTAGAAGGTTGTTTTGTAGACTGATCATTAAATTTTTTTTTTAATTTTTATTTATTTTTGAGAGAGAGAGTGTGCATGAGCAGAGGAGAGGGAAGGGGCAGAAAGAGAGGCGGAGAGAGGATCTGAAGCAGGAACTGCACTGATAGCAGAGAGCCCGAGGCAGGGCTCGAACTCATGAACCATGAGATCATGACCTGAGCCAAAGTCAGCCACTTAAATGACTGAGCCACCCAGGTGCCCCTAGACTGATCATTTTTATCATTAGATTCAGGTTACACATTTTGGGCAGTAATATTATATAAGAACATTCTTAAAGACAAGGGGTGCCATGTAAGCAGGGAGCATGTTTTCTTCCTTCCCATTATGTTTGTAAGATCAAGCACAAGGACTTAGAAGATGTCCTTCTAAGAAGGTGCTTACTATTGAATGAATGAATGAATGAATGAATGAATGAATGACCAAAGACTTTTACTGCTACCTAGGTCTATTATTTTTCTACTTGAGGAGAGGAGGAAGAGCAGCCTTCTCCTATATCCTGTTCCTATTTTTATTAGACATGTTTGAAGGCTTAAAGGGAACCTAAGACCTCTGTAATGAGCCCATAGAGAAGGGAAATGAGGTGGGGACTATGATGTGAGGCAAGCTGTGGAGTCTCTTTACCCTGGGGGTGGGTGGTGATCATACTATGTTGAGACTGGACGGTGAATAAGGTGGTCCTCAGATGGAAAGAAACACAGCATGCAGAACCTAAGAGTACATGGTCTGTTTCCTTGCTGAGAGAAATTAGTTATTTAGGGTTCCAGATTTTATTATACTTCCCTCCCCTAACTCCCATTTGAATCCTCAGAATGGCCTGGTGAAAATTGATTTCTGTCCCTCCTCCTTTCGCAGTGGGGACAACCCCATATTTCTCTCCTTCTCTACCCTCCATCTCCCCCCTCCCCACCCACACAAGTGTGTATTTTCTAACATTTATAAACGGTGGTTGGGCGGCCATTCTCTCCGGATTATTTATTGTTGAGAAAATCTATAACTCCTTGGACTTCTCATTTTGATGTAGAAGCTTTCATCCCTGTCGCCTGGGGGAAGTGAGGTTATGAGAGGTACTCTTTGCCTCTCAGAAATGTGTTTTCAGGCTTCCCTTTGGGGCCCTTTCTCTCTCCAGCTCTGATCATCTCAGACATTTCTGACAGTCCTTCCTGAGGCATCTGGGGCTTGGGACTGGATTCATCTATTTAATTCTGCAAGGCTTCCGAGTGCCTGATGCACATGGTTCCTGCCTCCTTTCTGAGAGTCTACCTACCCCTGTCTTTGCAGCCCCTTATTTCACCAGGTTCCAGAAAAAGGGCCCTTTGTATCCATGTCAGCTCTTGATTATCCAGTCATGGTGGGAATAACCTAAAGAGTGAATGATACTAAAATGACCTTTGTTTGATTTTTAAGTGATCAAATCCTGCCTAGAGATAATCCATAAAGTGAACAGCTTCAATGAAAGCAATCCATCATGTTACGCTCCCATGGTTGACTCTATGGCATCTCTTCTTTGGCATCTCAAGAGGAAGGCAGATGCAAGAACACAGCTTGTTCAGCCCTCACTGTGTTGTTAGACGTGCTGGACATCTAACAACGTCTATTGAGAGTTCTGCAGAAACCGTCTCCATGTCTTGTTTTCGAACTCTGGAGGAGGCCTTTCCTTAGTTTGAGAACCAAATGCTTAGTTCAAAGAACATGAAAATAAGTAGCCAACATATAAAACTATCACTTTTTCTAGGGTTTCCATCACACCCAGAGTAAAAGCCAAAGTCCTCACAGTGACTCTCAGACCCTAAGTGAAGAATCTGGCTTCCTACTTTCTCTCTGACCTCATCCCCTACCTCTTCCCACTCACTCATTCCATCTTGGCCCCACAGGCCTCCTTGTTATTCCCCCCATATCTCCAAGTATCACTTCACACCCATGAGGATGGCTGCTATTAAAGAAACAGAAAATAGTGAGTGTTGGCGAGGATGTGGAGATATTGGGACGCTTGTGCACTGTTGGTGGGAATGTAAAATGGCGCAGCCGCTGTGGAACACAGCATGATGGTTTCTCAAAAAATTAGATATACAATTACAGTATGATCCAGCGATCCCACTTCTGGGTATATATCCCAAAGAATTGAAAGCAGAGACTCAAAAAGATATCTGTACTCCCATATTCATAACAGCATTATTCACAATAGCCAAAAGGCGAAACCCACATACTCATCAATGGATGAACAGATAAACAAGATGTAGTATATACATACAACGGAATATTATTCAGCCTTAAAAAGGAAGGACAATCGGATACATGCTACAACATGGATGAACCTTGAAGACCTTATGCTAAGTGAACTAAGCTGGTCACAAAAGGACACTATTGTATGATTCCACTTCTATGAGGTACCTAGAGTAGTTGAATTCATAGAGACAGAAAGTAGCATGGTGGTTGCCAGGGTCTGGGGGGAGAGAAGGATGGGGAGTCACTATTTAATGGGTACAGAGTTTCAGCTTAGGAAGATGAACAAGTTCTGGAGATGGATGGTGGTGATAGTTGCACAACAGTGTCAATGTGAGCCTGTCTTGGACCACCCTTTTCATTTTATTTATTTATTTATAAAAGTTTATTTATTTATTAGTAATCTCTACACCCAGAGTGGGGCTCAATTCACAACCCTGAGACCAAGAGTCACGTGCTCCTCTGATACTCCCCTGACTGAGCCAGCCAGGAGCCCCTGGACCACCCATTAATTTTTTTTATGTTTATTTTTGAGAGAGAGACAGAGTGTGGGTGGGGGAGGGGAAAAGAGAGAGGGAGACACAGAATCCAAAGCAGGCTCCAGGCTCCGAGCTGTCAGCAGAGACCCTGATGCAGGGCTCGAACCCATGAACAATGAGATCCTGACCTGAGCCAAAGTTGGATGCTTAATGGACTGAGCCACCCAGGCGCCCTAAGGATCACCCATTTTATTTTTTTTTTTAAATTTTTTTTAACATTTATTTATTTTTGAGACAGGGAGAGACAGCATGAACGGGGGAGGGTCAGAGAGAGAGGGAGACACAGAATCTGAAACAGGCTCCAGGCTCTGAGCTGTCAGCACAGAGCCTGATGCAGGGCTTGAACTCACAGACCACGAGATCATGACCTGAGCCAAAGTCGGAGGCCTAACGGACTGAGCCACCCAGGCGCCCCAAGGATCACCCATTTTAAAATCCCAACACACGTCCTGAGCACATCTGAACTTTTTCTTGCTTTACTTTTCTCTGCAGCACTGATCACAAATCCAACACAATATATATTCTTATTCCTTATTTGTTTATTGTCTGCTTCCTCCTACAGAAATGTAAGCATCTTGAGTGGAGGGATTTTTGTGTTTTTCTTTGCTTTATAGCAGTGTTGAATAACTGGGGACCAGTATATTTGTTGAATAAATAAATGAATGACCATGGTTAGACATACACTTCTAGAGAAGGCACAGACAGAAAGAGAAAATGGGAAAATCCCATTTTTCATTTCATTTTGTTAACTAAGTTCTACGTTTGGCTATGAGACTCGCCCGTGTTCATGGTGGCTTTCGCTCTGTTTACTTTTTCGTATGTATTCTGAACTGTTTCCACTTTGGAAGTGTTTGTGTTCCACATACACCACACTTACTATTTAAGGTTGTTGCCCTGAACTCAGAGCCTCTACTCTTGTATTCCTGACTGCTCCCCACCTCCCAGAGTTGCAGGGCTGTTTGAATTAGGACTTGGGAAACTCTGGGAAGCTTAGCTATCCGGGAGACTTTACACTTGTTTGTTTCAGAGCCACTGGTTTGAATGGCTCGGGACTTTTCATTCTTCTGAAATTTTAAGGTGGAGGAGAGAATTTATATAATTTGGTTCAGGAAGAAGCTATGCTTGGATGGAAAGAGATTAATATCATCTCTGGAGATGTTGCGTTTCAAGTCCACTTCTCTGAAATTTTGAGAACCTTTGAGAAAATAATTATTTAATAGCCTCATTAGCCTTCCTCCCAAGTCTTTATCAAACTTCTATCCAAACTGTGTTTGAAGCTCTACAGGAGGAGCCACAGGGCCAGCTTCCTGATTGGTAGGGGTAGTAACACCCAACAATAGGCAGTGGAACTTAACTGCCTTGGAAAAATGTTTTGAAAAGGAAAGGTCCAGAGTGAGGGCAGTACCCTTCTTAGAGACAGAGGAGTGAACACAGTGACCTCCAGGATGGAGGAGAGTGGGTGGGGCTGGCTGGGAAAGCAAGACAGCCTGCAATTTAGTGGGTGGATTGTTGGATTTGACAGGAGTTCTTCTTGGCGACTTGGGATGGAACTTTTGTTTTGGAGTTTGGAATGAGCTCAGAGACTGAGAGAAACACAGGGAGGAGGAGGGAGAGAAGCGGGGAGCCGGGGGGCATTATGGAATTCATACAAGCTGGCTTCATGTTCCCTGGCCTCTCTCTGCATTTCTTTAAGTACCTCCCCTGCGCCAAGCACCTCCTTTGGGAGAGACTGTTTCCTAATTAAACTGAGATTCACAGGCCCAGGGCCCTCATTAGGAAATGTCCTCAGGAAATCCTCTTGAAATAGATGAGTGTGCATGTTCTAGTTGTTCTAGTCTCCTGTTTCCACCTCTGTTTGGCCCTTTCTCTCTTTCCAAAAAAGAAAAAAAAAATGAAAAAAACCTTACTTCTAGGAATCTCAAGATATAGCAATCAATCAATACACTATATGTACATTTCCTCTGTCTTAAATGCCTCTTTTGGTTTCTTGGTACAATTATGAGCAGATCCTTGTCCTGGGTAGTGATGGCTGGGGATAGGAGTGTGGAATTCAGAAGGAGGAGGTATATGAATCCTTGCCCTGCCCTCTGGAAGCTTTTGGACTGTAAAAGAATTTAAGTGACACACCCAGGACTCCACCAGAAAGGGGAAATTAGTGTCAGCTGAACATCAGGATCGGCTGTAAGTGCTGGTGACAAGGGGAGGAAGGTTGGAAATGGGGGATTAGTCAGAATGGCTTAGGAATGGCTTCCTAGATGTGGGGGGAAAAGTTGTAGAATAGAGTTAAAAAGAGCTGGAGGGTCAAGACTGGAAGAAAGGAGTGAGGAGGGCATCCCTGGCAGGGCAGGTAACTTACCCAGGCCAAAGGCTCATCCCAGGAAGGGTAAATCAGGATGTGAGGAGCTGAGTGAGAAAGGAGGTGATGGGCCTGAGGGTAGGGGGAGAATTAGGGCAGAGCTCTGGCAGCTGGGTCAGAGAGTCTGGACTGAATATAAACTTTTGGAATGATTGAAGATTATTACAAGAGAAAGGGTATTTCTGAACATGACGTTTGAGGACGATGTTCCTCTGTATTGCAAGGAGACTTGCTTAGGATTCCCAATCATGGGTTTGCTTCTTCTTCTACAAGTTTGGTTGTTCATTTATTTGTTCTGCTTGCTTCTGTTTGAGTCATAAGATATGATTATTTAACTTCCATGTGTTTTGTTCTTTGGGTTGCTTCTCTGGTATCTTCGTACTTCGTCTGTAGCCCACTTTCACTCATCTTCAGTAAAAGTGGGAAGAGCCCAAGGACCATCCTGCATAACAAAGTGGAGGGAAACAGAAATGATCAAAAGCATGTATGACCCTGCCATTCAGGTGGTCCTCCTTTGGGATTCTTGCTCGGGGCCCATGGCTGAACTTCAGGAGAGTGTAGGACATTTTTTTGAGAAGGGCAACGTCAAGGGAGTCTGTGATTCAACAAACGTTAAGAACCACTGTTGTGTCTTTGTTGGGAGGTAGGTGGCTGAGGATGGTTCCCCAGAGAGAGAAACATGGTACAAGCATCCCTAGGGCCAACCACAGGAACGTCCAGAGACAGTTGAAGGAGCTGAAGGAGAAAGAGAAATTGGGAAAAGAGACATGGGTTCAGGGGAACTGGTAAGAAGAGTGCCCCATCCTCCCCTGTTCTCCACCCTCTTTCTAGCAGGTATTCCTTCCCTATTTTCTCCATGTTCTGACGATGGCAGGACTCTGGTTCCCCTTCAGTTTAAATATATTGAGTGTCTGCTGTTTATCAATCTATGTGCCAGGTCCTCTCACAACAGTACGTCATGCATTTCCTTTGTTGAACCTGAAGTGCACAGAGTGGAATCAGTCCCTTCCTCCATCATGGCATGTTGGCTCCATCCCTTTCTGTAAGGCCCCTTTTCGATTCATTTTCTTCTTTCCTTTCTCTGTTCCCATCTCCCCTCCTCACTGGGGGCACTTGTGTAGTGTCTTTAACAAATGCTCCTCCAATCCATGCTCTTAACAAATGCTCCTCCAATCCATGCTCTATATGTGTATTTAGATACATTCATCCACTCAACAACCACACAGTGCCAACTGTGTCAGGCACAGTCATAGGTGCAGGGAATGCAACCAGGAGCAAAATAATAAAAAAAGTCCTGTTTTCATGGAGCTTACATTCTTTTGGAGTGAGACAAATCATGAACAAATAAATAAGTAAAACATGTAGTACCTCAAATAGTGATAAGCCCTATGGAAAAAAAAAAAGCAGGGCAAGGGGATAAGATATGTTGAGGGGGATCAGGAGCAGACTGCAGTTTTATATGGGGTGATTAAGGAAGGCGTTGCAACAAAGGTGCTATTTCAACAAACACAGTTAAGGAAGAAACTGTGTGGATATCTGGGGTAGAAGTGGTCCAGTTAGAGGGGACAGCAAGTACAAAGGCCCTGAGGTAGGGTCTTGTCTGGTATGTTAGGAGACCAGAATGGTTAGAAGGTCAGTGGCTAGAGAAAAATGAGTGGGAAGAGAGAGACAGAAGGCTGAGAGGTAGCTGGGTGAGTGACAAATACTGTAGGACTTTGTGATGAACATGCTCACATGGGTCTCCTCATGGACTCAGCAGAGTTTCCTTGGGGTATGTACCTAGGAGAGGGATTGTGGGGTTGGAGGGGGTGTACACTTTTAATTCCACTAAGATTATGCCTCAAGATGGTGGCACCAGTTATACTCCCACCAGCAGTGTGTGGTAGTCTGTATCTTCTCATAGAATTCTCATGATGATCCAGTAAGGGAAGTCAAGTAAAGTTCCTTATGGAGGAGGAAACTGAGGCTTAGAGAGATTAAGCAAATTACTCTAGTCACATAGCCAAGCGGAAGAGCCAGGGCTCAAATTCAAAAGTTTTGACATAATGTTCTTTGCTCTTACCACTACTGTACCCAGCACTGACTCTTTCAGAAATAAGATGAGGCATCTGTAGACAAAGATATTATTATTATTAATTAAAAAATATTTATTTATTTATTTATTGTGAGAGAGTGCAAGAGAGCATGTGAGTGGAGGAGGGGCAGAGAGAGAGAGAGGGAGAGATAATCCTAAGCAGGCTCTGAGTTGCCAGTGCTCTATTCGGGGCTCGAACTCGTGAACTGAGAGATCATGGACCTGAGCCAAAATGAAGAGTCAGCTTAACCAACTGAGCCACTCAAGGGCCTTCCAGAGATATTATTGTTATTATTATTATTATTATTATTTTAATTTTTAATTTTTATTATTATTTTGCATTTTTCTTTTCTTTCTTTTTTTTTAAACTCTACTCTATTTTTCTAATTAAAATAAAAAAAAAATTAAGTAGGCTCCACACTCAACATGGAGCTTAAACTCATGACCCCAAGTTCAAGAATCATACACTCTACCCATTGAGCCAGCCAGGTGCCCCAAGACTTGCATTTTTCAATGCCTGGTCTAACTCAGTCAGCCTAGGACCCCAAAGTGTTTAGCACTAGCATGTATGTGGGTGTCTAATTAGAGTCCTTAGAATTTCAAGGTGAAATATATGGATTAAGACTGTTTTCATTTTATCATGAAGGCTAGCTAACAGCTTGAATTTTAGTGCATGATTTTGAGGCTAGACATTTATAAAGATTAATTGATTTTCAAAGTTTGGAGACTTTGGATCAGATTTTAATATTAAATATTAAGTAGATTATATTACATGCATATTGTTGGCTAGGCACTGAGATAAGTACTTTCCAAGCATCATGTCACTTACTCCTGACAACAACTCTGTGAGGTGATTACTTTTACTCCCACTGAGGGGTGAACTCATTTGTCCAGAGTCACCCAGCTATGAGGTTGAGTTGAGTTTTGAACCTGAACAATTTACCTGCAGAGCCTTTATTCTTAACTACTAAACTGTGCTGCCTTCCTGTGAAGGAAGCTTTTAGAATCTCTTCCCTTTGAACTCTTAAAAACTGAGAATGAACTGAAGGTTGATGGGGGGTGGGAGGGAGGGTAAAGTGGGTCATGGGCATCGAGGAGGGCACCTGTTGGGATGAGCACTGGGTGTTGTATGGAAACCAACTTGACAATAAATTTCATATTAAAAAAATAAAAAAATAAAAAGGAAATGCTATGTATACTAACAGTGAAAAATTTAAAAAAATCTGTGAGGCTAATAAAAGGCGGGATGACTATTTAAATAAATTACTATTACACACTTGGAAAAAAAAAGAATCTCTTCCCTTTGAAACTGAGGACAACTTCCTGTCAAGTGGGGTGGTTTAGAGCAGTCATGGGAAGTGAGGGGTTAGGTGGACAGGAATATCCAGAGGGAGAGGATCTGAAGTTTGAAAATGTTCCCCAGTTGTCTTCATTATTGAAGTCCCTGAAGTGAGAACCTCTGCCCTAGGCATCCTACCTGGATTAGAGATTCTGAACGTGATGCCTTCAAAAAAAAAGGAGGACTTCTCTAACTGGGTGTGGGTGGTTCATTGCCTGTAACCCAAGGCAGCCTGATATTTTTAAAACAAGTGTCCTCAAAGGCAGACAATGTTTTATCACCTATGTATGGCTTATACCTGCCATGAATGATCTGTGGTCAAGGTTTTATCACAGTTGGTTTTCCCTTCACACTTTTCATTTTGATTGCCTTCTACAAGGAGGGTAATGCCATTTATATATTTACCTGAGCCAGGTTTATAAGGTTGCTTGGTTGCAAGGTATGTATCTCAAAGTCAAGCAGATAGGATATTCTGGATTATGTGCTCTTGCAGGTTTCTCTTCTCCGTGTGTACATTTGTTCAACAAATATTTATTAAGCACCTAACTCACAGTTAGGAGGAGGAGGAGAAGGAGGAGGAGGAGGAGGAGGAGGAGGAGGAGGAGGAGGAGAAGGAGACAGGGAGTTGAACTGGAATTTTGATATATTAGGATAAATGACAAATGAGGTAAGCCCGTGTGCTATGACAGTACACAGAAAGGGCAGCATAAGGGTCAGGGAAGCCTTCCTGGGGAAGCAACTTCTGAGCTGGGAATTGAAAGATAAGGAGGGCTTAGCTAATGAAGGGGGCAAAGAGGGCATTAGAAGCAAGGGAACATAATGAGTGTAGAATTTCGCAGCTGGAACATGAACTGCGCAGGGTATGAGGCTAGAGGAATAAACACAGGTCAGGTTATGAAGGAAGGGCAGTAGGGAATCACTGAAGGGTTTGAAGCCTGGGGGTGGGGTGGGGACACCTCAATCACATTTATAGTGTATAAAGGTTCTGTGAGTTAATAATGGACCTCCTTGTCTATCTCGTGTGCTTGTTAGTAAATCAGAACATCGGAACTGGTGGGTGGCAAATAAGGAATCTTGATAGATTTGTAGATGGAAGGGCTGACCCAATAATCTAAGGGTTCCTTTTGATAATCTTTAGAGAAGAATTTTCAAATTTGACTTGATCCTTCTGTCTTTGAAACCCCCTGACAATACTCCCTAAAATTCTTTCAAAACCAAAGCCTGAGTAGGGAGGAGAATGGGGGCTGTGTGACTTTGTTTTCTCTGTTCTCCACTACTCATTTCCGGGGCATTGCTGTGAATTGTTCATCCAAAGCCTTGCTCCCCATGAGGAGGGGACCATTTGAATAGCAGCAGGGGAGTAGAGGAAGGAGGAACCACACGCCGGGTTCGTTCATTAAGAAAATATATTTGGCATATTCAGACAATGGTTTGAGCGAGTTAAAAATAACTCCTCGTGAAAAATTAATAGGGAGTTATAAGTGAGTGTTTTAATACAAGCTCACAGAGCAGGGCAGATTCTCCAGGTGGCTGGCGGCTGACATCACGGATGTGTTTATAGAGCACGGGATGGCCAGAGAGGAGAGTCGTCTGCAGAAGTGAGCTCACCTTCTCTCCCGGAACCCAGAGAGGGAGGAGACAGAAAGAATTGTTTTGGTTGTGAGCTACTGAGCTAGGTGACTTATTTCTTTCTCCTTACCCATCACACTCTCATAACTGTGGACATAAAAATTGTAGTGAATTTTGCCTGGTTGCTTTGGGTGAAGTATATTGAATGTCAGAATTCATAAAATGGCCTTTCTGGTTCTTCTCCTTTCTTAGTAATGGACCCTTGTTGGCTGCTACACTCATTTCTCCAGTGTTTCTTCGCCCGACAGACTGCTCCTCTCATTCTTACAGGTAGTTATAAAGGCCCTGCTCCTTTCTCCCACTTCCTCTCTTCTCACAGCGCCTCTGTGGGCCTAGGTAGGTAAAGCCAAGGGTTGGACTGTACTTTCTTTTCCATCAGTACAGCTAAATGGATGATGCAGAATGAGGAGAAAGGAAACCAAAGTGATGTCTGACCTTGGGTAGCTGATTTTGGGGCTAAGGGTGTTAAGACTGGGGGACCAATATTTGTATTTTAAACTCAGATGATATTTAAAAAATGGTTCTGTAATTGCAATGAGGCCCTCTAGGCCGTGAATTAATGTGTCATAACTCACGCCCAAGCACTGCGCAAACATCCCGCGTGTGAATTATTGCACAATAAATTCATGCCCTGTTGTGTCTTACAGCTTAATTAGTACATGAAGCTACATGAGTTAGACGAACCCAAATGGGATTATGTCATGTGGTGCGTAAAAAAGCAGAATGTTGGGAGGTATTTGGCACTTTTTCTGGGGGGAAAGCAGGGCTGATTTTTCTGGAGTGTCCTCTGGTGTCAATTTCTGTGATTTGGGGCTGCAACAGGTGACATGTGACTTCTGAGCTTTGGTTGGTTGGTTGAATATGGGTTCAGTAAATATCTATTGTTTACTATGTCTTAGGCATTATGGAGGGATAGCACATATAAGATGAAATACGAAGCAGCAGCTTTGAAACCTGAGCACCCAAACTCGGCAGCCTCAACTCAACTCGGCTTAACTCAGCCTCACTGAACCCAATCTGAGACTCTCTGCTCACTGGGCTTGCTACAGCACTCCGATCCTAGAACCCTCTTCAATTCCAGCTAGAATGTTGTATCAGGCACTTCGCAGATTTGCTCAAAAGCTGGTACGGAGACATACAATGGAGCAATACGTGGCTAAGATTTCCACTGCCGGAAGGCTGAGCACTCTGGATATAGTGGCCTTGGGTGTGGTCAACACAGTGGGTGCAGGTGTGTATGTCCTGGCTGGTGAGATAGCCAGTGATAAAGCAGGACCATCCATTGTGATCTGCTTTTTGGTGGCCGCCCTGTCTTCTGTGTTGGCTGCTCTGTGCTATGCAGAGTTTAGCGCCCGGGTTCCCCATTCTGCTTCTGCATATCTGTACAACTATGTCACTGTAGGTGAACTCTGGGCTTTCATCACTGGCTGGAACCTCATCCTCTCCTATGTTACTGGTGCAGCCAGTGTGGCCCGGGCCTGGAGCTTAGCTTTTGACAACCTGATTGGGAACCAGATCTCTCAGACCTTGCATGAGAGCATCCCACTGAATATTCCCCATGTCTTTGCAGAATATCCAGACTTCTTTGCCATGGGCCTGATGTTGTTGTTCACCGGACTGCTGGCTGTCAGGGCTAGTGAGTTTGTCTTGGTTACTACAGTGTTCACAGTGGTGAATGTTTTGGTTCTTGGTTTTGTCATCATCTCTGGCGTCCTTAAGGGGAAACTGCACAACTGGCAGCTTACGGAAGAGGACTACATAATGACCATGTTTAGACTCAATGACACTTCTCCCTTGGGCCCTCTGGGCTATGGAGGATTTGTGCCTTTCGGTTTCCAGGGGATTCTCCGTGGAGCAGCGACCTGTTTCTATGCATTTACTGGTTTCGACAGTGTTGTTACCATTGCCGAAGAAGCCCAAAATCTCCAGCGTTCTGTCCCCATGGGCATTGTGATTTCAGTGTTCATCTGCTTTTTGGTGTATTTTGGGGTCTCTTCAGCACTTACGCTTATGGTGCCTTACTACCAGCTTCAACCTGGGAGCCCCTTGCCTGAGGCATTTCTCCATATTGGCTGGGCCCCTGCCCGCTATTTCGTGGCTATTGGAGCCCTCTGTGCTCTTTCTACCAGCATCTTGGACTCTATGTTTCTCCTTCGTTGGATGACCTTCGTGATGGCAGATGATGGCCTCCTGTTCGGTGTCCTTGCCAGGATAGACTCCAAAACAAGCATCCCCATTGTGGCCACTGTGGTCTCGGGCATTATCACAGCGTTGATGACATCCTTCTTTAGACTCACTGATCTTGTGGACCTCATGTCATTTGGGACCCTGCTTACTTACTCCCTGGTGGCTATTTGTATTCTCATTGTCAGGTATCAGCCTGAATTGAATGATGAAGAAAATGAAGCAGAGGCACAGGAGGAGAATGGGCCTGCAGCAGAGAAGCTGACTCTGTGGAGACTATTTTGTCCAGGCAGCTCCACCCCCACTCCACTCTCTGGCCGGGTTGTCTACGTTTGCTTCTCACTGCTTGCTCTGCTCCTCCTTCTTCTTTGCTTGGTTCTGGTCCAGTGGCCAGTTCTACTGCTTTTTGAAAACCCACTGTTGATTATAGTGGTTGTGCTACTCCTGATTCTCATCACTGGGATCACTGGGGTCATCTGGAGACAGCCACAGAGCCCCACTCTCCTTTACTTTAAGGTCCCTGCTCTGCCTTTCCTCCCAATAATGAGCGTCTTTATGAATGTTTACCTTATGATGCAGCTGACACTTGGCACCTGGGCCCTCTTTGGTGTCTGGATGCTGATTGGGTTTGCTATCTACTTTGGCTATGGGATCCACCATGCATGCAGGATTAACCCCACTTGAGTTAGGACCAGAATTGTGGACCTTGAACTCTGCAGTGCCTGTACATATTCGATTTTACATCATCACACCTGGATGCTGTCTGGTTTCCTTGCACAATAATGGAGGGTACTTTGGAGCACAACATCAATGGGATATTGATGGGGAAACACTAATAGAGCTCTGTATGTATTGTGAAGGATGTGTCTTTGCTCTTTCTCATCTTTAAAAAAAGGTTTTTTTTTTTTAACTTATCTGCTTTTCAATTGTGTCTGTAACTGTTTACTGGTTTTAAAAAGTTATTATTAAAAGAAACTAGAAAAAGTGTTTTTGTTTTCTTTGGGTAAATACCCAGTAGTGGAATTACTGGATCATATGGTAATTCTATTTTTAATTTTTTAAGGAACCTCCATACTGGCTCAATAGTGGCTGCACCAACAGCCACCAACAGCACATGATGGTTCCTTTTTCTCCACATCCTCACCAACACTTGTTATTTTTTTGTCTTTTTGGTTTTAGCCATTCTGACAGGTGTAAAGTGATAACTCATTGTAGTTTTAAATTGAATTTCCCTGATAATTAGTGATGCTGAACATCTTTTCATGTGTCTGTTGGCCATCTGTATGTCTTCTTTGGAGAAATGTCAATTCAGGTCCTCTGCCCATTTTTAAATTGGATTATTTGTTTTTTGTGTGTGTTGAATTGTGTAAGTTCTTTATGTATTTTAGATATTAACCCCTTATTGGATATATCATTTGTGAATATCTTCTCCCATTCAATAGGTTGCCTTTTTGTTTTGTTGATGGTTTCCTTTGCTATGCAAAAGCTTTTCACTTTCACTAATTTGAAAAGATACATGCACCCCTATTTTTATTGCAGTGCTATTGACAATAGCCTGGATATGGAAGCAACCCATCCACTGATAGATGAAAGAATAAAGTTGTGACACACACACACACACACACACACACACACACACACAATGGGATACTACTCATCCATAAAAGAGAATGAAATCTTGCCATTTGCAATGACGTGGATGGAGCTAGAGCTTATTATTATTATTATTATTATTATTATTATTATTAGAGTGCATGAGGGGGGGAGAGAGGCAGAGGGAAAGAGAGAGAGAGAATCTTAAGCAGTCTCCATGCTCAGTGTGGAGCCTGACAGGGGCTCAATCCCATGACCCTGGGATCATAAACTGAGCCAAAATCAAATCGGATGCTCAACTGACTGAACCACCCAGGAGCCCCTCGAGTATGCAAAATAAGTCAGGTAGAGAAAAACAAATGCCATATGACTTAACTCAGATGTGGAATTTAAGAAATAGAAGAATGAATAAACAAAAAGACAAAAAATCCCCCCCTAGATTCTTAAATACAAGGAACAAACTTGGTGGTTACAAAAGGGGAGGTGTGTGGGAGAAAGGGTGAAAGAGATAAAGGGAATTAAGGGTGTACTTATCTTGATGAGCACTGAGAAATGTATAGAATTGTTGAATCATTATATTGTACTCCTGAAACTGTATGTTAATTATACTTCACTAAAAAAGTAAACTAGAAAGAGACAAAAAATATATATAACTGAAATATGGTCCCTTCCCTTAAGGAGCTTATATTCTGTATTTTTTTTTAATGTTTATTTATTTATTTTGAGAGAGAGAGAGAGAGCGCATAGGGGAGGGGCAGAGAGAGAGGGAGAGAGAGAATCCCAAGTAGGCTCTGCACTATCAGCACAGAGCCCGATATGGGGCTTGTTCATGAACTGTGAGATCGTGACCTGCCAAAATCAAGAGTCAGATGCTTAACTGACTGAGCCACCCAGGTGCCCCAGGAGCTTATATTCTAATACAAGGGGTAAAGCATAGCTGCAAGTGTTGTCATTAGTAATATACAAATAAAGGGTCTTGGAAATTTGGAGTGGAGGTTGATCATTTGTGGCTGGCACAGTGGTGAGGGTTGATCGGTGAAATCAGAGAAGACTTTGTTGAGGAATGGCATTTGAGTTGGCTCTCTTTAGGGACAGATAGGATTTTGCCATAAGTGGGCAGCAGGGAGAGATTGTAGCAGAGAGAGCAACACCAGGAAACGTACAGGAAAATGAAGCAGAGGCTTGGCTGAGAGGGCAACAGGCCATGCACAGGTGGATTGGAGCCAGAGCCTTCCTCTGAGCACAAAGCACTTTGGCTTTGAATCCACCACCCATGCTGAAAATCCCTGGGGTTGGTTTTTTCTACTTGCTAATATCTGTATCCCTGGATTTTAAAGTTTCTCTACTATTGTCTGCTTTGGTCCACTTGTTCAGAAAGTGCGTAGTTGAGAGCCAGGTGTCCTGGGTTTTGTCTTGTTTCCACCACTAACTAGCAATGTGGCCTCGAGCAAGCCACTCAGTTCCTTCAACACTCTGCTTATTTATCTGTAACACAAGAGGTCACAAGTGATCATTTCTTTAAAAAAATTTTTTTTAATGTTTTTATTTTATTTTTGAGAGAGAGAGAGAGAAAGAGAGACAGAGATCGAGCAGGGGAGGGGCAGAGAGAGGAGACACAGAATCCGAAATAGGCTGCAGGCTCTGAGCTGTCAGCACAGAGCCTGATATGGGGTTGCAACTCACAGACCATGAGATCATGACCTGAGCCCAAGTCAGATGCTTAACCGACTGAGCCACCCAGGTCCCCAGAACAGGACATTTCTAAAGTTCCACTTAGTTAAAAAATTCAAGGATTTCCTCTGTTTTTTCTGTCCTGTTATTCTCTCAACTAGGTCTGTCTACTGCACAAAATCTAAACCTGTATCCTGCCCACTTTTCACGATGACCCACTGTTGGAGCAATAGAGGTACAGTAAATAACACCCCATGTCCCCCCTACTATGTTTGGAACCAATCGATAATCAAGATACAGAGACAGGTGGTTAAACCGTCAACTTTAGACAGACTTACTCATCACAAGTAGTACTGAGCACCCCCGGCCATCCATCACAGTAGAGAGCCTGCTTTTATTAGATTTTTTCTCATGTATGAGCAGGTTGAATGCATGTGTCCTGTGGGCAGGTCAGCCCTGGATAAAAAAAGAAAACCAACAAATAACTGGAAGAGGCTGAGCTGGGCATGCTCAGTGCTGTCTCTTCAGCTCACTAATCAGGTACAGTGAGAGAGGGGGTGTGGAGAGAGGCCAGGAATAGTACTCTGCTCAGTGGTTCTCAAACTTCAGTGAGTGTCTGTCACCTCACCTGAAGGGCTTGTTAAAACAAGCTTGTAACAGGTTCCAGGTGATGCTGACACTGCTGGTCCAGGGACCACACTTTAAAGACCAAAGCTCCTGCTGAAGCCCTTCCACATGTAAAGATGAAGCGAGGGGAACAAAGGTGCCCTTTTAACATTTACCTTCATTTAATAAAACATTTAGATTAAAATACCATTGTTAAGTCTTTCACAGTGGGGAAATCATAGTGAATCATTTCATAATGTATGTGTATATCAAATCATCACAATGTCCACTTTACATAGCTTTACAATTTTATATGTCAGTTATACTTCCTCACTAAAGCTGAAATAAAAAAATAAAATACTATGGTTATCTGTGTGTCTTTATTTTTTCTACTAGATTGTAGGTCATAGGTAAGGAGTGTATCTTGTTCACTCCCCAGAGCATCCAGCTGGGGGCCAGGCACATAATGAATATTTAATCAATTTATGTTAAATTGAATTAAGCCTTACATGTGTCTTTGGTGTAGAAAATTCTCCCTCTTCTCATGCTAGCATTGTGCTACTCCTTTAAAACTATCTCCTAGGACAGTCTCCTTGACAAATGGCATTTCTCTCCATTTAGAACCCAGCGTCTAGAACTGTACCCAGGCACTTCTACTTTTGCCTTTGTTTGGCTATGCCTGAGTTCTGGTGACTATCCTATCCTGTCTGTTCCATCACAGTGGAATCTTGCTCAGGGCAAGAGGGGAGGTTCTCTCCTTCCTCTAGACCTAGCAGAAAGAACAGTGTTGTTCATTCAAAGAGCAACAGGGAAAATACAGCCCTGGGGCAGGAGAATGCCTGAACCTACCTCCTCTGGTCCCTCTCCATCTATTCCCATGGGATTTGGGGAGGAGCAGGAAGTAGTGAAATTGATAGAAGACCCAACCCATTCTACCTGACTCCACAGAATCCCTGAAGTCTAGACTGTCTCCAGCGTGGGCACAACAGACATCTTTCTTGAAGCAGTCAGAGTTCTATGTTTTGGCATAGAAGGACCAGTGTCTTTCTATTTATGTATGGGGCCTGCCCTGAGAGAGGGGGATAGGAAGCTACTATCTTATTTGTGGAATTTCTCATATTTACAACAGGGAGCAGTTGACTCCAGAGAAACCTGCTGAAGGGAGAATTACCATATACTTACCAACTCCTTTAGACGCTTTTTGAGAGACTGCTGAAAAAACCTTGTGAGATCATCTAAGATTCTTTGGGGAGAGAGAATTTATACTGCATAGGGAGAAAAATTGGACTGAAATAAAAGGAATTAGGAACTGGTTAAGGATTGAGACATCATGACTTTGGAAGGGAAGGTATGAGTAGAAACTGAGAAAGAAGTATTGGCCAAGAGAAACTTCCTGGAGGAGGATGCCTATGGAGAAATTTGGGAAATAAAAGAAGGATAGGTGAGCTGGAAAAGAAATGGGACAGTAATTCTAGGCTACACGGACCTTTAAGAGTCATGAAAGAATAAGTCTTGTGAGGGATGTGTTTTTTCACATTTGAAGGGAATTTATGAGCCAGGTTTGTATTGTGTATTTGTGCCATGGAGTGAGATTTCTGAATCAGAAAGATGAGATATGATTCTTATTGCAATCTGGAGGATAGACAGGATATAGATAGATAGACTCTTCCTGGGAGACAGTTGTAGAAACTACTACAGTCATCTATCTAGATCCTTGCTCTTCAAAGTATGGTCCATGGACCACCAACATGAGTGCCACCTGAGAGCTTGTTAAAAATGCAGAATCTTAGACCTCATGAATCCGACCCAGACCTCATGAATCCGAATCTGCATTTTCAATAAGCTCCCAGGTGATTTGTATGCTCTTTTTGGCTTGAGAAGCACTGGCCTTAAATGATCGATAATACATGTCTGTCCTCACATGAGCACTATAGAAGGCCTGAAAACTTTGGAATTGGGAGTCTAAGAGGAGGGGCCTAGGCTGGGGAAATTGAGTTTGGGGAAGAGGGAGAAGTGTGGGCCCTGGCTCCTCTTCTGTCTCCAGGCCTCCCACGCCAGTCACTATGCCAGGGTTTGGCACTCTGCCCACTTTGGGAAAATACCTTGCCATGCCCACGCTGGAGTCTGCCTGGTCCTCAGGGGCTCCCCTGGGGCCAGCATTGCGTGGGTCATGACTGCTGCCAATTTTGTTTCCCCTACTTCATAAGATGGACTGGAAGGGACTGGGGAGGTCATATTAGTCATGCTCCGCCTCAGGGTTGTACTGTCCCTTAGTGAAATGAGTGATAATTTGGTGATACTAATTGAAGAGACTATGGGGGTTGGAGGGACTGAAATAGGAGTTCTTAACTGTCCTGGCAGTTAAGATATTATCATGATATTTTCATGTCTCAAAGATATTTATTTTCATCTTTCAAAAGTTTAAGGAGAGACCGGATGACTGGATAAGGGGTTACACCCTGGTAGGGACCAAATTAATGCTTTTAGAGGGATCTTTTGATGGTTTCTAATGGGGTAATAGCAAAATACATGGGACCTAAAATTTCAGAGACCTAGGGTGATAAGCAATAGAACAATGTTATCATGTGGATGTTGGAGAATTTTCTTAAGCTTTTGAGGGTTTGTGTACCTCACCCCCAATCAGATGAGTCATAAGGAGAGGCCAATGTTGAAAGAAAACAGATTGAGATTGAACATAAGGAAGAATTTTCTGAGATTAAAGGGTGACCAGGGGAGATGGGAAGGTGCAGTCTCTGGCCATGTGTATGGCTGTCTCACTTGGGTTTGGAATGTTTCAGATGGTCTCTTGCCCAGAATGAGGGAAATGCACAGAATGAACTCTCATTATCTTTTTTATCCCCAGAATTCTCCAGTCAACGCCTTAAATGAGAGGCTGAGGTGGATGTGTGGAGTATGTAAGACAGTGAGGCATGGGAATGATGAATGACGGAAGAAAAAAGCAATCTTATTAGAACATTGAAATCTGCTAAAAATTTTAAAACGGCTTGGATTTAAGAGAATAAATTGCATTTTAGGGCTTGAATGAGAGTTTTAGGTTTCTATGTCTTTCCATTCTCCAGGTACTTATCTTGTTCCATTGATGAGATTTTAAAAACTCATAAGGAAAAAGAGCAACTCTTTTATGTATAACTTCTTTTTAAAAAAAATTACTTATTTTGGGGCGCCTGGGTTGCTCAGTTGGTTGGGTGACCGACTTCAACTCAGGTCATGTTCTCGCAGTTTGTGGGTTTGAGCCCTGCATCGGGCTCTGTGCTGACAGCTCAGAGCCTGGAGCCTGCTTCAGATTCTGTGTCTCCCCCTGTCTCTACCCCTCCCCTGCTCATGCTCTGTGTCTCTCTGTCTCTCAATAATAAATAAACGTTAAAAAAATTAAAAAATATATTTATTTAAATTCAAGTTAGTTAACATACAGTGTAGTAGCAGTTTCAGGAGTAGAACCCAGTGATTCATCACTTACATATACTACCCAGTGCTCATCCCAACAAGTGCCTTCCTTAATGCCCATCTCCCATTTAGCCCACCCCTCTCAACCTCCCTTCTAGCAACCCTCAGTTTGTTCTCTGTATTTAAGAATCTCTTATGATTTGCCTCCTTCTCTGTTTTTATTTTATTTCTCCTTCCTTTCCCCTATGTTCATCTGTTGTGTTTCTTAAATTCCACATATGAGTGAAATCATATGATATTTGTCTTTCTCTGACTTATTTCGCTTAGCATAATACTTCTTTCTATCTCCAATGCCCATAGAGTGATGATGAAAATATAGCTATCATATGTGAATACTTTGTCCTATACTTTGTTCCAAACACTTTCCATCATCACCTATTTAGTACAGAAGTTCAGTGAGGTGAGTATTGTTATCCTCATTTTACAAAAGTTGAATCTAAGGCTCAGAGAGGTTAAGGTATTTGTGCAAAGTGAGTTGTAAAGCTAGGATTTGTACCAAGTTTGAGCAAAGCTTTTGCTGCTAACCCCTAAGCTGTAGTCTGCATGGAATAGTGGCTTAGTAAGGGATAGATGGCCATTGAAACTTGATGGCATAGAGGTAATTGAAAGACAGCGGATAATTCCAAATAGTGAATAATGAAAACACAATTTCTATTTGTTTTGTGGCATGTAGTCAGAGACACACTTAGTGACACATGCAAGCTTCTACTCAGACATTCTCTCATTCACCTTCACCGTGCCCCACCCTGCAGTCAGGAGCTTGGGAAGGGGGAGAGGCTGCGTACATTATGTTCATAAAGCAACTCATTGAAAGTCATGTGTATGTGCCTACTATATGGACATAAATGTTTGAATTTGAGTGGAAATATGCACCAAGGAGTGGGGTACGTTTATCTCAGTAGGTCTATAAACATGAACATATTTGTTAGACTTTTTGGGTATGAGGTGTGTGTGTGTACAAATCCTGAAGGAGTTAAACCAGCTATAAGGAACTGGCTGCCTTCCACCCCTGGCCCTGGTTGATGTGTTTGTACCAAACCCTGATATTTATTTTCATCACCTCTCAAGGGAACCTCAATGAGTTTTCTTTCTGGGAAGTTTATGGCTAAGATGCTGGGCTGCTTTGGGGCCCCTATAAATCTGCTATAATCAGAGGAGGTTTGTAGAGAAAGAGAAACAGCAGCCGCAAGGCAATCCCCTCCTGTCTTTTACTTTCTAGCCTAATACACAGCCGCCCTTGTATGTACACCACCCACGTAACCACCTCCCCTCTCCTAGAACCCCCTCATGGGAGGTACTAAGAGGAGTCATTTCATTTACTTCTTTGCTTCCAAGTAGGACTCTCTATTTGAGCCATCCCAGAAAAAAGAGAACTAAAAATTATATAATTAAGGAATCTAGGGTTGAGATTGTGAGAAACTGGTCATTTGTGAAACTAATTTCCATAGAAAGCAATGAGCTTTGACAGAAGCAGCAATGGTAAGAGGAGTTAAACGTCTCTGTTTACTTCTTTTTTTTTATTTTTTACATTTTTTATTTATTTTTGAGAGACGGAGTGAGACAAAGTGAGAGTGGGGGAGGGGCAGAGACAGAGGGAGACACAGGATCTGAAGCAGGCTCCAGGCTCTGAGCTGTCAGCACAGAGCCCGACGCGGGGCTCGAACCCACAGACCGTGAGATCATGACCTGAGCCGAAGTCGGACGCTCAACCAGCTAGCCACCCTTCTTTAGAAAACTTGAAGCAAAGCTCCTGGAAGCAGGAGGCAGGACACATGGTTCAAAGGCAAACACAGCACAGGAACTCCGCTCCTCCTGCTTCCAATGCCGGTAGTTGGGAGATTTTTTTATGAGGGATTTTTATGACAAACTTTACTTTACATTTGACATTTAACAGCATCTCTTGTCCAGAGAAGGAGGAAATATAGATATTTATTGACGTAGAGTGTCAGAAGATCGAGGAAAATTGACTATGGAGATAGAAGGAGGAGGAGGGGGTTTCTCTCTTTCTCCAGGTATGCAAATTACCTAACTTAATTTGTGTAGCATATGCTTTTCTGTGCTTTGTGCTCTTCTCGGTAATGAGATTAAGAAATCATTTCATTGTTAATAAAGAACTCAGTGGGGGGAGAGAGGAGATGAGAGACATATAGATGGAGGCATAATGGGTACCCTGTCCCATTTGAACCATATACCCCTTAAATAAGATCAGATGCAAGACAAGTGGGGATAAATGGAACCCAAGGTGGGGCCCAGGTCCTGGCTCCTATCTTTTCTGTTCAAAGCCTCTGGCTTCTGCAGTTTTATCTTGAGTTTTGCTGGTCCTTGCATTTCACTCTCTAATGATAAACAGAATTCAATATCAAATGATGCCCAAAGTCAAGAAATCCTTCCCAGTAGCTGTGTCTTTTCCTTGGAATTCCATCCTCCCAATCTCTGACTACTGAATCCTACATAATCATCATGGTCCAGTTTAAACTTTTTAAAAAATGTTTTATTTATTTGTTTTTGGAGAAAGACAGAGCATGAATGGAGGTGGGACAGAGAGAGAGACACAGACTCTGAGGTAGGCTCCAGACTTTGAGGGGCTCACACCCGTGAACCATGAGGTCATGACCTGAGCTGAAGTCAGATACTCAACTGACTGAGCCACCCAGGTGCCCCCATCATAGTCCGGTTTATTTAAAAAAATTTTTTTTAAATATTTATTTTTGAGAGACAGAGAGAGCATGAGCAGGGGAGGGAGGGAGAGAGAGAGAGAGAGAGATACAGAATCTGAAGCAGGCTCCAGGCTCTGAGCTGTTTGTTAGCACAGAGCCCGACGTGGGCTTGAACTCAACTGCAAGACAGTGATCTGAGCCGAAGTCAGACGCTCAACTGACTGAGCCACCCAGGCGCCCCCATCATAGTCCAGTTTAAATGTTACCTCCTGCCCAAGCCTTCCTGGATAATCTGCATCAGAAGCAATTTATTTCCCTTGACCTCCTCCAGTCTTTGTGTCAGTCTTTCTGCACACTGTCTTCAGTGGTAGTTACCGTGTGTCTTCCCTTACTCCCTTACTCAACTGTAAGCTACTAGAATGGGGAGACTGTACCCTGTATATTTTTATATTCTCTCTGTAGTGCTTAACACAGAGCTAAAGAATTGTTAAATAACTTTTGTGCATGGCATACAGTTGTAGGGAAAGAGGCTATGGGTAGAGATGTAGAATAAGGGCATTATGAGTATTGATTAAGGGTATTATTGTTAATAAATGGACATGATACTTTCAGATATAGATCATATTATTAGGAAATTTTTATCCCACCAGTAGATTTATTCCCATATAGTCGATTTATTCATCATTAATCCTTTCTCTCATTCAAATATAGAGTTTTCCTAGTGGGAAATAGACAATAAGCAAGAAAACAAATGTTCAAATAATTACAGATTGTGTTAAACACTCAAAGGAAATAAACAGGATCTTGTGATAAAGAATAACAGGGAATTTTCTTTAGGCGTGGAGGTTAGGAGAAAGACCTTTGTGGTCGCTGTAATATATATATCCTACTATTATTATGAGTTAATTCAATTTGTAACCTGAAGAGAAGTAATAATAAAATCAATAACAGAATAAGAATAGCAGCCTTCCCACCAGGGGGCGTTTTTGTCAACCCAACCTTAGGTTTAGTTTCTTTGGTCCAACTTCCCAGCCTCCCCTCTGCCTTGGGAAGTGGGGAAGTCAAGGCCCTCCCCTTGCCTCGGGATGGACCCTGCCCCCTCTTCTCTAGCCTAAGAGTCGGCAAGCAAAACAGGTGTTAGGAGCTTTGATCTTATTAGAGACTTGGAGACAGATCAAGGTACAGGCCTCTGAAATAATGCCCCAGGATGTGAGAAGCTGGAGAAGAGATGGAGACAGAAGTACACAGAGAGGCAAATTGCTGTCACAGAGACTCCCTTTTACCTCCCGTCTCAGTGTCAGTGGGTTCTGGGCTCTGTACTTCATGGGGGAGCTGGTCAGGGCTTTCGGCTTTTGGGGAGTGGGAAGATATCCCCTGAGTGACTTTTGAGACCTGCCGTGGTCATTCTTGGATCCATGCTCCAGAGTTGAAGACAACCAAGGCTGTGAGGAGCACAGAGTCTGCCAATCTCCCGGCAGGCTCAGGTAGTTCTTTAATTACCAGGATCTCCTTTGACTACTTTTCTGCTCCCCTTCTCATGGCACAAGTTGGTAGCATTAGTTTCTGCCTCTTGTAGAGGAGTGGTCACATTAAGAAAGGCTTGGGAGTGGGTAAGAAGAATAGGAGACTGGTGCCTGGAGCTTTTATACCCACTAACCCTTTCCTGAGCCCTGTCTCCTGTTGGGATAACACATTTTGGTTGCTGGCTCAAGAGTAATGGTTTCCTCCTCACAAAGATCCTGACCTCCTTGGTCATGCTGAGGGACACCTCAGACTGTTGAGAACGTCTTACTGAGATTACCAGAAGTTTCTCTCATTGAAATTGTAGCCCTAACCTCTCTTCAGCCTTCACCCACCCCAGCTTCTCTGCAAGTGGTATCCTGCACAAGGGTAAAGGCTGTACTTCTTTCTGCTTCAAGAGGAACCCTACCTCTCTGCTCCATAGTCCAGAGTTGTGCCTAGAGGACTCGACTCACATTGCTTTGTTTGAAGAGATACTTGTTGGAAGAGGAAGAATTATACCTCGTTTGAGTTGCTCAGGGCATACACAAGACACACTTCTGAACATCGGATATGGACAGGCACTTTGGAATTGTGGTACCCACAAGCCCTTGAAGTCAGACAGCCAAGTCCTTGTCCAAGCTGGGCTTGCTGTGCCTGAAGCAGGAGGTATATCTTCTAACATTTGCACTAAGGCCAGCACCAGAGATGAGCTGAAGTGGATTTTACATCTGGCAGGGGACTTCATGCTATGGGTTCAGGGAAATGGGGTAGGATAGAATGAACATTGCTTGAAGAGGAAAAGGAAGAGTGAGGCCAGAACATACATGGAGGCAGGGGAATGGGGAAGCTGATTCCTGAACCCGAGGTGCCCAGATTTATATATGGGGCAGAGTTCATAATCTGTAAGCTGTACTAATACTCTAGTTTCTAGCTGAAGGTCCTTTCTGGGTCTCTCCCTCAGTGGGCAGCAGCATTATTGGCTCCCTTCTGAGGCAGACAGGATAGGGCATGTAGCTCAGGGCAGGCCAGGGCAGATTCTGGTGCCAGAGCCGACATTAATGCGGGTGAATATGGACATATTTTCTCAAGGAGCTTTGTTCAAAAGATAGAGGACAAGGGGATGGTAGATAGAGGAAGGAAAGGGTCCAATTATCTTTTCTGGGTCCATTGGATTAGGGGATGAGAGAGAAGGGGAGGCTTCAGCCGGAATCACAGTCTCCATTAACCCTTTTCTACCACAATCCAACTGATTGAAAATAGATTGCTAATAACTTCCTTGGTCCTCCGTTCCACATCATGTGAGTATATCTTGTCAGGTTTCCCTTCAGCAGATACTCCTATGACCCATCTCTTCTAGGAAACAGCTTTAAGTCCCAAGTCCTTTCCAGAATAAGGCTCTGCAACACCGAAGCAGTATGTGTATTGGGAAATTTCCCCTTAGACATAAACTCATGTTGTTTTCCTACAGAAAAGCTGTCTGCCTTCCTCTCCATTCCTCTCCCTTCTTCCTCTTTCCCTCCTCACCAGGCCTGTTTCTTTCTATAACCACCAAGTAGAGTTGGGGATAATGTTCTATACATTTTATTCCTGCTACTCTTGCTTCTTCAGTCTTTTGATTCTCCCCCTGCAATGTCTCCCTCCTCACCTCCTATCCTGGTAACTCTGCTGTATTTGCTAGTCAGTTATTTGTGCCTTCTTTTTCTCTCCTTTCCACTTCTCTTTCCCTCTCAACTTTCTTAATCTATGATTCCAACTTTGAAGAGATGGGAAGGTAAGTTTTAAGGACTGCATCTGTGAGGGAGTGGGCTTTGGGCACAGTAAGAGGCATGGTGATCAGACATCAAGAAGAAGCTGATAAGTGCTGACTTGTGTGGCCTTTGGGGCAGGTGCCTTCTCACCCATCTTCCCTAGTAGATGGGGCTGAGGTGCAAGTGACAGAGACTTAAATAAAGTTGGTTAGATTAAGGGATCAAAGCAAAGGTTCCCTTTGGTCCTATAGAACATATTCCTTTATCCATTCGTTCTTCTCAGTTTCTTAATTCAAACTTTTGTTTTGTGGGCTTATAAGGTAATTGGGGATCCTTAAGAAGATAGTATGGGCCAAGGTTATGGCCTCAATTGCAGCTTGATCCCAGCTTCAATGGAGGTTACCCTCTTTGGCCCATATGGTTCCTTAGATATGTATATTCAGCCTTCTGGCTTCACTTCATTGGTAATTAGCTCAGGTTTGAAAGTTGGGTGGCCACATAAACTTCGGGTTTTTTGATGAGTTGTTCCCTATTTTGATTTATCCATTGCCTAATTTTGAGTAGACCAGAATCATCATAATAGGGATGATGGTAATAATGGCAGCAACTATTTATTGAGCACTTATGTTAAGACACTATACATATCATTTCACAATATATACAAATATTAAATAATATCCCACCTTCTGTAATTCTACAAGAATTCTACAAAATAGTTGATATTATTTTCATTTTATAGATGAGAAATGTAAGCTTAGAGAGGTGAAGTTCTTTGCTCAAGAAATTATGTCGATCTGACTTTAAAGCCTTGCTTTTACCCACCACGGCGCTATACTGTACAACTGTATTTTGGAAATCTTTAAATTTTTTTAAAAAATTTTATTTATTTATTTTGAGGGAAAGAGAGAGGGAAAGGGGAGGGGCATACAGAAAGGAAGAGAGAGAATCCCAAGCAGGCTCTGCCCTGTCAACATAGAGCCTGGCACGGGGCTCGAACTCACAAACCACGAGATCATGACCCAAGACAAAATCAAGAGTGGGATGTTTACCCCACAGAGTCACCCAGGCACCCCTGGAAATCTTTAGATAAAAAGACTTCTTATCCTTAGTGTTGCTGATCAGCCTGAAAACAGCATCAGGAAAATTTAAGATGTATTTACTCTTGGGAGTAGAAAACTGGCAGATTCTGAAGGAGACTGTGGAATACGTTTTCCTCAGTAATGACAGGAGGACAACTGAGAGACCCTTCTGACCAAAGACAGGGGATGCTTTTGGCCATCCTGAGAACAATATCTGGCATATGATAGGAGCTGTGGGTCTAGTGAAGAGAATGCCCTTAGTCGATTTAGCCATGGGGATACTTATGAGAGCCCACGGTAATGCCCAAGTTCCCCTGAACTAGCCTCAGAGGGATGGTGACTCTGAGGTTACCTGTGAGTTTTGGCAGAAGAATGATTATCTGCCTTCTGGATTATTTGTGGCAGAATTTGAATTCTAGACTGGCTTTCCTCAGTGATATTCTCCCTGTTTACCCCTTCAGTTTTTTCTGCTGTATACATCTTCTACTCCCTCTGCAGGGATGTAAACTCCTATTTATTTGAGTCAAATGGAATTAATAAGGTAAATTTGTTATAAAATATTATGTAGTGCTATCTGGTCTATCTGCCTCAACTGAGTGCACAGTCATGAATAATCCTAATCAGCGAATCTTCTGAATTTTGAACAATTAAAATATCATTTTAGTTTGGAAATGATCCTGATGTAGGAATAGGACATATCTTCTGTTCTACAAATTTGCAAAATTTCAGATCAAATGATGGAGCTTCCCTGAGGGGTTCGGATCCTCTCAGGGAGCTGGACACAGTTTGGTGCTACACCTGGCCACCAGGTCCACCCTCTGAACTCAGACCATGACAAATAACCTGCCTAAGCAGATGGGATTTTTCTTTTTGTTAATGAAATTAAAACATTTTAATAATTTGTTTTTAACTGCATCCTCTGAGCCACACATGAGTGCCCATGATGACCAGCCCTGGGCTGGGAATGGGAGATTCTCAGTCACTGGAATCTGCAGCCCTCCACCTGAACAGCTGAGGAAATAGCTCTGCAGCTGGTGAAGGTGACAGAATCAAGCTGCTTTATAGACCTGAGAGAACTTAAGTGAGGGGAGGATGAAGAAGGGGGGAGGTTGGAATAAGCAGGCAGCTTGGGATGCTCCTTGGTACTGGCTCCTTGGCAACGGTTACTTAGCAACCCTCTTTCACCTCTCTTGGTTGCCTTCTCCCTCACCAACCCCCCCCCCCCCCCGCAGCCCTCTCCCCCACCCCCTCTTAGCTGCTGCAAGGAGCTAGAGAGCTTGGAGTGAATGACAATTTGGAGAAACAGCCGCAGCCTGAAGATCTAAGAGGCTCTAAAGAAGATGGATAAGAAAATCGATGCATAATAAAAACTGCAGGCAAAGCCACCTTGACGGAGGGCGGGTGGTTCTCTCCTCCCGCCCTCGTTAGTCTTTCTAGGCTCAAGGCTTCCATCTTAGCTCAGTGTCCTCTCCTTCCTTTCCATCTACCTTTTACTGGTTTAGGGAGGGTTGTTTGCCTTTGGGGTGGAAATAGGGAGCAAGGAACTGAGAAGAGAAGAAAATAAAGTATATGCAGGGTATATGTAGGGATGCGGGGATAAGAGAGGGAGAAGGATAAGGTAGGGATTATAAGAGAGAAACTTTGAATGGAAATGAGTTTAAATTGCACCATAAAGTACTGCCTTTAGTCAAAAGGAAAACCTTAATAATAGAAGTAGGAAAACCCCATGTAAAATGTGTGAAGTTACCTTCTCTGCAAGATATTAAAGGAAAAAGTATAAGCACTTTTCTGGAAGGGCTGGGTTGGAATATGGCTTGCATAAATGAAATACTATATTTATAAACATGCCTACTACTGGCACATACTGGGGAGATACCAAGTGTCACCTTCCTTCTTTCTTAGAAGTGAGGGATGGAGGAAAAGACAATTGAGAGGTCTGTGTTGGCCTGATTATCTGTGGAAGAATTCTGTGCCCATGAATATTTTTGGCTTTTACTATTTTCCCATCCACACAGGTAGGAAGTCATTTCTGATATCAAATTTCACCCCGTTCTGTTGAAATTAAAACATTTGATCAGTTATCGACCCTTTATTCTCTGGTGTTTATTGAGCACCAGCTATGTGCCAGACATATGAAGTAGGAACTAGGAGCACTGTGTCTATTTTGTGATACAGGGTCTAACTATTATGCACAGAGGGTAGAATAGAAATTCAGTAGTGAGTGGGGGTCTCAAATGAGAAGAGACTTATGAGAGTGCTTTGAAAATTGTGAAGTATGCCACAGTTGTAAACGCTATTGGTGAACAGATTTATTTCAGGATTTGAAGTTTTGCACTCCACAAGGGAAGAGAAGGGGTACTAAGGGGTGGAACTCATTCACAGCAGGCCAGTCTTGCTGGGAACAGTGCTCTGTTCCAGGGTGCTATGGGGACCTGGGATTATAGTGCTGACCAGTGTAGGATTGAGATGGGAACAGAACACTGCCCCCAACTTGCCTCCCACTCAGGCTTATGTGCTATAATCCTCTTCTACTTGTTTACGTTTCACCTTTTCTCAAACAGGGTCTGTGCTCTTTAGCAAACCATCCCTTTCCTATCCTTCAAACCATTCCAAAATTTCCTTCATTTCAAGGATGTCTTCTTGGATTAGAGGAGAGCTGGTGACTTCCTTGGGCTCACAATGGCTGGACTTGGGCCCCTGACCCCAACCTCATGTTATATCCCTGCCCCACTCCCTTTCTCAAACCCTGTCCTTCCCTCTCATTTTGTATACATCTTGGTCTCTATTCACAATTACACTTACTTCTAATTTCTGTGGGATATTATTATTATTTCATATTTCAACCTTCTGATTTTTCCTTTTTGATTTTTTTGGGTTCATCTGTCCTTTATTTATTATATCATTGTGACTATATTATGAAACTTGAACGTGCAGGAAGCCTATCTATATCATTTCTTTCTGTATAACTCAGCCCAGAAGTAAGTGTAGACAGATGATGGAGAAAAGCTTAATGATTGTGCTCTTATGTCGGGTTGTCTCCTACATCAATTCTACATCCCATATTCCCACCTTCATGATCTTCCACCCATCACTGCCTGCCTCCTCCCTCCCCAGGTTGCCCATTCTGGTTTTTATAACTCTGTAACTTGGGTTCTTTTTATGCTTGATTCCAAACATAAAACTCTCAAACTTATTGAGGAGGAGGAGGAGCATCAGGCTATACAAGTTCAAGTCTGACAGATACATACACATGAAATTGCAAACGGAGTACCAGATACTAACTGTACATAGTGTAAAAGAGAGCTTGGAATTGGACATTTGGCTTACTTAAGGAAGCCTTCCTGGAGGAGGAGGACACTGAGCAGGACTTGAAAGAAAGGAAGGGATAGATTTAGGTAAAAAAGAGAAAAGGATGTGCTATGCAGAAGTCAGTGTGAAGGTTGGGAGGCAGAAAGAATAGAAACAGGTTTGCTTTGCTTAAAGCAAAGAAGGCATTGTGGAATTGCAGCCTGAAGCTTAAGCTCTAAAGTTTAAGCTGAGAAATAGTAATTTATAATTTTTAAAAAATGTTCATTTATTTTTGACAGAGTCAGAGACAGAGCATGAGCGGGGGAGGAACAGAGAGAGAGGGAGACACAGAATCCCAAGCAGGCTCCAGGCTCTGAGCTGTCAGCACAGAGCCCAATGCGGGGCTTGAACTCACAGACCGCTAGATCACGACCTGAGCCGAGGTCGGACGCTCAACCGACTGAGCCACCCAGGCGCCCTGAGAAATAATAATTTAAAATGAGCGAGGATTATGAGCTACCTCCAGCCCATGAGAAAAGGAAAGATCAGGATGATGGTGAAAGTCATGGTTGATGAGTGTGGAATGGTTAGACCTTAGCGAGAGGCTCTTAGGAAGCGTCTCCTGTTGTCCTGATTCTGACCAAAGACCTGGTCAATGACCTGTCTGGGGCGTGGGGAGAGGAGGTGGACGGGAGAGGGTGAAGATACAGGGAACACATTGTTTCCCCAGAGCTTGCATCATAGACATCTTCCTCTTGAACAAAACCCTCTGTTTCCAGCTCCTGCTGACTCATCCCTCCCTTTCCCCTTCTCCCCATTAGAGGAGCTCTCCTGGCCCCGGTGGAGACCTGCCATGGCTGCTCAAGGTAGCAGTGATGGGAGAGGATGCCTCTGCCTCTACTGGGCCAGGACCCCTGGGTTTTATCCTTTTGTGTTTTGTTTGTTTGTTTGTATTTTGATCCTCACTTGAATCTAAAGAAAAATGGAAGGAATGTTTTAGTCATATCCCCTCCTTCTGGGATGGATGGCCCTTGATTTATTTCAGTTGCATGGGGAGGTGCTAGACTTTCCTGAGCCTTCTATGGCCACTTTATTACTCAGGTCAGTGTCTTAAGATTTTTGACAGTATCTGTGAGATTCTGGGAGAGGTGGGGGTTGAGGTTGATGAGGAGATTGGACTTCTTCAAGGGAAGTTAAGACCCTGTGACCTAATACCCTAGAAGGCCTAAGCATTTTCAGAAAAGATTAATAGATGATGTCAGGTCTAGGAAATGGTAAGATAGAGAAAATAAATTCTCCAGACTTGGAGTTCTGGGATTAATTTTATAGCTTGGGGAATCCCAGGTAAAAGTAGAGTGGGAAGCTTCCTAGAAAATAGGGGTTGGCATATGTAATTATAAAACATAGGCTGAATACTGAGGATTTTAACAATAAAGATGGAGAGAAAGCCAGCAGTGATTCAGGTAGTGCTTCTCTCTCTGTTAGCTTCCTGAGACCTGCACAGGCTGAAGCTGGAAGGTCCAGGGAGATTATTCCATCCAACCTGCTTTCTTACCACAACCAAACTGAAATAAATAAAGGAAACAAATATTTACTGAGCATTTATTTGTAGGTGGTAGACACTGATCTACTCTTTCCATATGTTTTCCCATGAAGTTAAATCCTCATAAAACCTGGCACAGTAGGCTCAGAATTTAAGGTCTCTAATAACTGGTGGAGCTAGAAAGCAAACTCACTTCTTCTGGGTTGAGAACCATTGTTTTTTCCATAACTCTACACTGCATTTTCATCCTGGAAGTCTGTTTCTTCAGTTGGCCAGTATGGTGTCTCCAATCATATTATATGCACAATCATGTGCTTAAGGCACTGTACTAAATGCCTTGGGGTGACAATAAGAAAGGCAGAGTCCCGGGGTGCCTGGGTGGCTCAGTAGGTTAAGTGTCTGACTTTGGCTCAGATCATGATCTCATGGTTCGTGGGTTCGAGCCCCACATCAGGCTCTGTGCTGACAGCTCAGAGCCTGGAGCCTGCTTTGGATCCTGTGTCTCCCTCTCTCTTTGCCCCTCCCCAGCTCACGCTCTGTCTCTCTCTCTCTCTCAAAAATAAAATAAACATTAAAAAAAGAGAAAGCCAGAGTCCCTACCCTTTGGTACTTGAAGTCATTTGGGGTGATTATATGTATATCATATATAGTGTATATAAGCAATATATAAAACTTATAGTGTATATTTAAGTATAGCATTGGTAAACTATACATCAAAGCAGTAAGACAATGACTAGTGAGTGATACAGACAATTAAGTGCTACTAGAATTCTGAAAAAAGAGGGGAAATCATGATGGGATGGCTAGGGAAGGCTGCATGGAAGTGGTAGGATTTTAAAGACAAAATTTAAGACTAGACAGAACTTTCTGCATGAATGGAATGGCACAAAGTTATGGAAGCAGGAAAGCCAAAGATATATTCTGGGGATAGTAAATAGAGCCTTCTCTGAGCTTCTTAAGGTCAAGGATGATATATATTCACATTTGCTTTCTCAACACACCAAAGATATAGTGGCTAGATGTTAAATGCATATTTGTGGAAGGAATGAATGACCCATTTATCTCGCACAGAACATTCATGTGAGGATCTTTTAAGAGATACGAATTGAATGGTAGGCTGTAGTGGAGCCAATGAAATGACATGCAAAGTGGTTTAAATGAGATTATTCTTGAGGCAGTGGGAAGATAGCTTGGAGAAGAGACAGAGGCAGAGAGACCAGTTAGTATGCTAATGAAGTCTAGATGAGAGGCACTACAAGACTAAACTAGGCCAATGGCGTGGGAATAGACATGAAAGGGTGGAGGTACCAGCATTGTGAAAGCATGATGGACAGACCTGGTCATTGAGGGACTTTGATGGGCTAGTGGTGGGGAGGGTGTGTAAGATGGGAGAAGAGGGAAGAAGAAAGAGGAGTCAAAGATGAAGCTGGAGGTTCTCAGCTTTGGCGATTAGTAGAATAGTGGTGATTCTAACAGAAAAAGAAGAAGTTAGAAGAAGAGGCTGGTTTTGGAATATGAATTCTGTTTTAGATTAAATTGCTGGTAGAACCTCCCCACCACCAGGAAAATTCATCATACATTGGAAGTGGAAGGCTAGAGAGATGGGGTCAGGTTTGGAAGGACAGATTCAGAATTCACCCACATAGAAATAATCATTGAAGCTGTGAAAATAGATGGATGAGATAATTGAAAAAAAAATAGGTGTCTAGGGGGAAAAGTAGAAAGTTGGAGGTGTCATCACAAAGGAGAGAGTATATTATAGGACCACCTCTAATGTCTTCCAGTGTTGTCACCAGCTCTTTACTTGTCTTGTTCTTGAGAGGTGAGGTTAAATACTCTCTGGAAACATAAAAGACCCTATGCTCAGCCCTCTGTAAGAGTTCTCTTCTCCACTGAATTCTGGATCTTGACCAGGACAATAATAGGCTGGATTTTCATGGAAAATTTTTAGCTCATCTGGCTGAAACAGAGTCAATCCTAAATAAATGTGTCTGTCTTCCCAATTTTCAACTCCCTAGAGAAGAAGTAAATACTTGGGCAGTTCTGTTTAGGTTAGCTTAAAGTGCTCATGCTTCGATGCAAACCTGTCTTGCACCCATTTATGAAAGACTAAAAACCTCAGTCTGGGAAGTGGGTGGGTGGGGTGGACAGTGATTTGCTCCTGAGCCCCAGACGCTTCAGTTTACTTTTTCACAATTCCCCACCCTTTTTACTTTTCATCCAGAGATCTCAAAGCTCTAAACAAGCCTTGATCCTCCCTGACCCCCTGAGTCATCTTCTGCTTCCATTTTCCCAGATGGGGGCGGGCAGTGAGATACTATGTTTGGGGATGGGTACATGGTGGGTGGGTAGGAAGGTTGGGGGACAGCAGTGGGGATCTAGGTGCCCCTTCCCAATCACAGGGTGGGGCTGAGGGCAGGCATCAAGGTGGTTCTATGCAGTTTGGTTTCAGCTTGTCCTTTTGAGGTTGTTTTATGACTGAAGAGACTCGGATAAAGAGTCCGAGCTGAAGAAATTGAAGAACAAACAAAGCCATAAAAGACGCCGATAAAATTCCTCCCAGCTCAGTATAGTCTTTGGATCTTCTCTCAAAAATCTCAGGGTAATCTGGGAAGGCTAATTAAGTCTCACAGCCCCCATTGGGGGCCAGGGCTGGACCAGGGCAGAACCAAGGTTAGGAGAAGGGAGCACTGAGAGATTTCTCTTCTCTCCCTCTTCTCTCAAGGGACCCCGCTGTTCAAACATCCAGTTTGGAGTTTGAAATAGGACCGTGAGGCAAAAGGGGAATGGATATTGGGAAATATTGATATTTTCTAAGAACTCTTTATTACAGAGTGCTTGAGAATCTGGGGGCAGGATACGTGATGAGGAATCTGAATTGGAGGATATTAAGAATGGAGGCTCTGGAACATGAAAATGGGGGTAGTAAAATGGGGGTGGTATGAAAAAAGGGCCTAGATGGGGGTGAAGGCACATGGCCTCAGAGAATGGCAGTCTGAGGGTGAGTGGGTCTGCGCTGGGGGGCTTATGAAGCTAAAGGATCTGTATTTGGGGACCAATAGAACAGGGAGTTCTAGATGGGGACAACTGTGTGAGAACAGGGAGGAGGGCTCAGAGGTGTGGTAAGAGAGCAGAAGAGGAATGATGATCCGGGAGGGAACCTCAGCTCAGGTGAGAGGTTAGAAAGCCAGAGGTCAGCCTTTCCCCTGCAAACCAGTGATTTTTCTGTTCTTTGTTTCAGATGAATTGGTGTATTGGCCACAAAGAAATCTTATGAACTGATGTGACATAAAGGTGGGAGGGAAGGAGGTGCTAGGGGGAGTGTGTGTGTAAGGAGGAGACAGAGAGACTGCCTGTTTCCATGGTGATGGCCAAAATCTTCATTTCTATTCTCCTGATTTCTGCAGTAGGTCAGGAAAAGCTATAAGGGAGAATGCTACTTTTTCACCTCCCCAAAAGAATCAAGATCTAGGGCTGGGGAGGTTGGTGAGAGTAGGGGTTTTTGGTGGGGGTAGAGTCTCTAGTTCCAAGATTAATTGAGTTATCTCCCTATATCTCTAGTTATATTTAAAAAGTCTGTGGATGGCAGGAAGCAGCAGAATCCAGAGACCCTTCTTGCCAGTGGAGTGGTCTGGGGTTTCAGGGAGTCCTTCAAGTAGTGCCATCTGGTCTGAGTGTAGCCAGCTGGACCTCTCCTCTGAAACCAGAGACTAAGTTTGGGTACTCATAGTCCAATGATCCCTCCTGAAATTGCCTTTGTGGCAATAGTAACCTTTTTCTGAGTCTCTTCAAGAACCCTCAACACAGTCTGACTGCTGTTAGGCACTGGGCATTGAATCATGGGAGAAGAGGTTGATGATGGTGGGTGGGTAAGAAAGGCCAGTGAAGAAGCTGTAGCTGCAACAGCTCAAGTGTCACATGTGTAAGGCCTGGATATTGTAAAACTCCTGGCTATAGAATTGTTCACCCTCTCTGTGAGGACCAGAGAACTTGAGTGACTTACCAAAAGATATACCCAGCATACTAAGGATTCAAACTCACTTCCTGTCCCAGAGTACCCTGACTTTTGCTCCAGTTATACCCCTTCATAATCAGCTCTGAATTTAAGTGGGTGCCCAGGTCCCCAGCATAATGAGATCATGTCTTAGGCACAGTAGACTCTGTGTGCTCCCCAAATTCCTTCCACCTGCCTGACTTGTCTAGTGACTTCAGAGTAAGGCAGCTGCCAAGGCTGGCTCTTCCATTCTCAGAGATTTGCTACGGGGATGTTTGCTGAAAAAATATCTGTCTCCTGCTTGTCTGTCCTGTGCTCAGTTTTTCTTAGTCATCATATTTTTGGCACCTAACTTACAGGGTCCCTGAGAAGGTACCTCCTCCAACAGTAGGCACCAACTGTGAGGCTATAAAGGAATGCCCCTTGTGCAGATATTTCCCCCCACCTTCTTTTTTTCCTGTGACCCTGCCACATTCTGGTTCCACTAGTATCATGGTGGCCCCTAAGTCTCTTGCTTCTATGCCCCCCAATGCCTATTTCTCCTCCACCAGTAGTTCCTGCACCTTTTCCTATGTCCCTTTAGCTTTTGTCTCCTTCCCCTAGTTTCCTGTCGACCTCTGCTCATGTCCCTACAATGTCCTTAGCCCTGTTTACGCTCCTTTTCCCTCGCTCTTTCCCCTTCCTTCATCAAACATTTACCGAGTACCTATTATGTGCCAGGTCCCCTTGTTGGTTCTGAGGGTACACAGGCCCTAAGCAATTTGAGAAATCACAAAGAACTCACTCAATTTTGATATAATGTGACAAGCGAAGCCCCTTGGCCTTTTTCCAGAGTCCTCTTTCAGCTGTGACAAGTTGGATTGACTCACATCCCTTAGTAGTGCATTCCAAAGTTTCACAATTCCTACAGATGGTAAGTTCTTCTCAATGTCTGGCCTTAGTTTGTCCTGCAGGTAAGATCATTTCCTGGGCTTCCATTTACTCACCTATACTTTTTTTTTCAAAGATTTATTTTATTTTTAGGGACAGAAAGAGAGGAGAGAGGAGAGAGGAGAGAGAGAGAGAGAGAGACAGAGAGAGAGAGAGAGAGAGAGAGAGAGAGAGATCTTAAGCAGGCTTCATGCTCAGACTGGAGCCCAGTGTGGGGCTTGATCCCATGACCCTGGGATCATGACCTGAGCCAAAATCAAGAGTTGGACACTCAACCTACTGAGCCACCCAGGCACCCTTACTCACCCACACTTTTTAATTAAAATGGGCATCATAATACTGATGCTTACTTTTCCCAGCCCCATATGGGATGTTTGTGAAGGTTGGTTGAAATAATGGGTGTAAAAGTTCTCTAAAAACTTTGTGAATGTTAGATTGTGATTCCCTCTTCTCAGTGGAAATAGAGGACAGTCTTTTCCTCCTACAAATAGTACAGCTCAAAAGATAATTTTAAATAATTATGAGTTGCGTCAACCTTTAGTCTCTTTTCTACTTACTCATTATTTGCAAATGGAAATTCTTTGACCTCTGATGCCAATAAGATCCATGTCCCAGAGAAAGACAAAAATCATATGACTTCACTCATATGAAGACTTTAAAAGACAAAACAGATGAACATAAGGGAAGGGAAACAAAAAGAATATAAAAACAGGGAGGGGGACAAAACAGAAGAGACTCATAAATATGGAGAACAAACTGAGGGTTGTTGGAGGGGTTGTGGGAGGGGGGATGAGCTAAATGGGTAAGGGGCATTAAGGAATCTACTCCTGAAATCATTGTTTCACTATATGCTAACTAATTTGGATGTAAATTTAAAAAAACAAAAAATAAAATTAAAAAAAATTTTTTGCCTTGAAGAGAACAAATGCTTTTCAATGTAGTACTAGGGATTGAGGGCAGACTTCAGAAAGGAGTCCTTAACCACCTACATATGAGGACATAAATAACAGAAGAAATCCTCCCCATCACAGTGCAATTCCTTTGCGTTATCGTTGGAGACAGGGGATCGCTATGATGACTGGGGAGGAGCCCGAGGATTACATGGGAGAGTGGTATGACGCTTGATCCCAGATGATGGATTTCCAAAAAGAAATTAAGGGTCTGACGAGGCTGCCCTGAGTCAGAAAATATCATCAAGCTCTGCTCCTATTAATGACTTAAGAGCAGCTGCTGGATTCACCCCATTACCTACAGAGGGTGGAGGCAGAGAGCAGGGACAGAAGCTGCTTAGGGGCAGAGAACTTCCCTGAATCCTAGGGTGGGAAGCCAGACTCTTCCCAGCTCGGTGGAGCCCTTGCTGACGGGGGCTCACCCTTATGGATAGGGTGCAGTGGGGGATCATTCTGATGCTTCCACACTGGGTGGGTCAGCCTAACTGGCTTCAGGGCAACTACCTGACTTCTCTAGAGTTTCCTTTCTCCTCTGTCTACCTCCAGACTGACCCAAAAAAATGTTTTTGGTTTTCCAAACTCCCTTCTCTGTCCCCCACCCCCCAATAATCCTGTCAGGAATTTCTTCCTATTGTTTGACTTGAGGCTCATCCTGTATTTTCAGGCCAGCGTACCTCACAGCCTGTGCCTGGTAGAAACGTTTGCACATTGTGCTGGCATTTTGTTGTGTGGTACCTTTGCTAACCTAAGTGGCACTTTTGGGTTTTTTCCACTCTTGTTGGTCTGCGTCTCCCATGTCTCTGACTTGAGGCAGAGCGGTTTCTTTGCTTCTCTGGCTTCTTAGGGCAGACACCACTATTTTCTTCTTGGGAATGTTTCCAATTTTGATGGTTGGTGGGTTCTTTTCAGTTTATTTTCATTCTCCACCAGTTCAGCTTATCCCTTTTCTCCCCAAGTCCCTTATGAAACCAGAAAACAGCTGTGTGTTCCCCGGGACTCCAAGCTTGGGCATTTGCAGAGCTCACCTTTCCTCTTCATATGCCTGCTTCTGCTGGCTGCTGGGCAAGGAGATGCACACATGGCACCCACAGAGCAGTGCCTGGTGACTCAAGCCGAGCAGGTCTAGCTCAGAGTCACAACAGAAAACCATTTGTAATGTGGTTGTTTCTTTCAAATCCTCAAGAACATAAGTGACCTATCTTATGGTGGAACAGTGAAATGGAGGTGGGAGTTTGGGGCTGAGAGGTGGTTCCAGATTTTATTTTGACTTCAGGAGGCCCATTTTTCAGCATCTCCTCAGCCTAGAGGGAGCCTGGATCTTAGTCATATTTAGATTATAGCACCAACTTCTTATGGCCCCTGCCTCCACTATGATTTTTCAAAAAAGTTTATTTTTAGAGGGGGGAGGGGCAGAAAGAGAGGGAGAGAGAATCCCAAGCAGGCTCCGTGCTCTCAGCGCAGAGTGTGACGTGGGGCTCAAACCCATGAACCTCGAGACGATGACCTGAGCCAAAATCAAGAGTCAGACACTTAATGGACTGAGCCACCCAAGCGCCCCATCCACTATGATTTTTTATTTTGGTGTGACGTACATAACATAAAACTGACCATTTTAAACATTTTTAGGTATGCAGTTCAGTGGCACTAAGTACATTCACATTGTTGTGCAACCATCACTACCATCCATCTCCAGAATGTCTTCATTTTCCCAAATTGAAACTCTGTGCCTATTAAACAGCAACTCCCCATTCCCCCGTTGCCCCCAGCCCCTGGCATGCCTGCACTACTACGATTTTACTCAGTTTCTTAAAGTGCCATTCTCATCACAGAGGCTCTATTTTATCTTCTATTAAATCTCAGATCCTCTGACAGAATTTCAAGACCCTTCTCCACTGGCCCCTATGGACCCACTCCGATGAGCTCCTATCATTTCTTGGCCCAGAATCTCACTCTGAGAGGCAAATTTAGGCTCATGCCCTTGTGTGAATATCCTTCTTTCCTACCTGACCCTTTGCACATGTTGCCCCTGAGTCTTCCCCTCAGTCCTACTGGCCCTTATCTTCATATTTCTGTTTTAAGACATCCTCCCTGATGTTCTAAGATGTACCAGCCTCTATTATATGCCTCCTATTCTTTTTTAAAAAAAATTTAATGTTTATTTATTTTTTGAGAGAGAGAGAGAGGCAGAGAGAGAGGGAGGGGCAGAGAGAGAGAGAGAGAGAGAGAGAGAGAGAGAATGGCAGAGAGAGGGAGACAAAAAATCTGAAGCAAGCTCCAGGCTCCATACTGTCATCATGGAGCTCAACATGGGGCTTGAACCCACGAACTGTGAAATCATGACCAGAGCCAAAGTCAGACGCTTAACCGACTGAGCCACCCAGGAACCCCATATGACTCCCCTTCTTAATCTCTGTAGTATTCTGCCTGGTTGCTCTTACCCTGTTCTTGCCTTTTTATCTCTGTCTTTGTTCCCTCTCAGACTGGAGGCCACCTCAAGGCAGGAGGTGAAATCCATTCTGGGTTCAGGTACTCTGTTCTAGGTCCTCAACACTCACAGCGTGCTCTGGGCTCTAGGGGCATTAGTCTAACTCAGGACCTTGTTAGAAATGCAGGATCTCAGCACCCCCCACCCCCCCGCCAGACCTACTGAAACAGAATGTGCATTTTAACAGGATCCCCAGATTACTGACATGTACATTAAGTGAGAGACGCACCTCTGTAGAAGGGGGGAACAAGTAATTTATATTGCAGGTGAGTGTGAGTAAAAGCTACCTAAGTAAAGCTTCTAGGCTAGATTCAAACGTGTGGCTATTTTCGAGGAGGAGGAAGGAGGATATTTTGTGTCTTTTGAATTTATGAGTCTCTATCAGAATTGCCTAGAAAGCTGAGAGGGAACAGGAATCAGTGTTCTCAAGGTTAAGGACCTCAAGGGGAAGGACCTCCCTAGGTGTCTGTCTCATGGTTAGGCAGACCAGGGGCAAAGCTTCCCATGATTCACTTTGAGATTCGCTGGTGGTGTTCCTCTAGAATTAAGCACTTGTTCCCCAACAGATATTTGTCATCGAGCGCTAGGGGAAGCAGAGCTTCAGCCTTCAAGATAGCCTTCCTTGTTTCTGTCTCCATGGCTGGTGCTGATTCATATTTTGTGGGAGGTTTGACCATAGCCCAGAATGGCTGAGGAGCTGGTGTAATTCTCTCCTTCCTCACCCCATGGAGAGGGAGTGAGGAGAGTCATGAAGAACAGAGACAGGGTGTGGGAGTCAAACCTGTTCTTCACATAGCAAACGCCTCATCTCACTCTTTGCTCTCACTCCAAGAAGTGGAGTCCACAGCCCGGAAAACTAGGAGCCAGTCTCTGAGTCTGCTTGGCTCTTATTCAGCTTCCCTCTTTTTCTGATCCTTCTCCTTACTGGAATTAAAGGGAATGGGTAACATCTCCCCCTGCTCTCCCACTTCCAGATGTAGGACAGCTGTAAGGCACAGAAGCATAGGCCAGAGGCAGGAGTTTGAAATTCTTTAGGCTAGTGCCTTGCCCTCCTTGCTTATCTCCAGAAGAGGATGGCAGGATCCATTGGCCCTCCTGCTTACTCTTTAGGGCATGAAGGGATTATAAAGGAGCTGGAGGGCAAAGCAGCTTAGGGGAATTGGGAAGACATGGTATGTTGTGTGGGAAAATAATGTAATGAGAGGTTTTTCCCCCAGAGTTATGGAAAAGATTACTCTGAATCTTTCCACCATTTTTCTAGGTCTCTGGATTTTGCTCTACTGGTGGAGACATGTATTTCTTAGTCTTCTCCTAGAAGTGATGTCTAGAACAGAGGCCTTCAGATCACATCCAACCTGAGCAAAGAACTCACGTGTATCTCTTGTCATCTCTGCAAAAGCATTTACTCTCAGAAGCAGTGCCCTTTTACCACATGCTATAATCTAGTCCTTGAGTGTCATTGCAAAACTGGGGTGGCAGGGTGAGGCCCTGGGCCTGGTGTCTAGGACCAGGAGGAGAGCGTAGCCCAGACCTTTCAGAATACAGTTAGTTTCCAGCATTTCAGTAAATAATAATACCTCCTCACTTCTCTCTTCTCGGGGGGGTGGGGAGCGGTGCAGCACGGGGTTGGTCATTTCATCTTTCACCAGGATATCTCACTCTTGTACTTTGTACCAGATCTGGGAACTTAGAACCACTGCTCTAGCATTCAGTGCACTATTTCAGTGTTCTAAACGTGTCCATTTTCTCCATCAGACTGAACGCTTCCTTTAAGGGAATCCCACCTTCCTACTTCAAACAGTACTTAAGATGTTGACTTGTTTACACATAGTTCCATTATGAGAGAGGTTACTGGCACTCTTAAAAAACCCCTCAACTTCTGGGTCAGGTCATGTTGGTTTAGTTGGGCAGAACTTGTGACAAGGCTGTAGTTTTGAGCCTGTATTCTATCTCTGACTTCTTTCTGGAGCAGACTCACTGTTTTGAATATTCAGAGGTGGGGGGATATTGCTGATGACTGGGAAATGAAGAAGTCATGAAATTTTAGCCAGGAGAAGTATCTCAAGAATCTTTAATGACTGTGTGTGTGTGTGTGTGTGTGTGTGTGTGTGTGTGTGTTGTTATTTCTTTTCCAACAGGCTGCATAATTTTTATGACCAATTATTCCATTTGTAATGATGCTGAGATAACAGAGATCCCATCTCATGCTCCATGGCACATGCCAGGCACTCATGGGAGCTAGAAGACACCATCCCTTATACAATTGGATGACTGGAGTGCTATGAGCAAGACTCAGTTGAGAGACAGGGGTTGCTAAGGGAAACTGTGACAGGAAGGGTGTGAAGTACTAGAAGGGGGGCGTGGAGAGGACTGTAGTTTTAAAACAAAAGAGATTTATTGGGGACAGATAAAAGACCTGTCTTCCAGCCTGAGAATTTTGTGATCCAACATAGCTTTGGTGGTGTTATTTATGCATAACAAATGGACAAGTGTCTTTGGCTGTGGAGATAGTGTCATCTCAAGCCACAAGGAACCAGATCTTTCCCACAAAGGATTTGAGGGCTCAGTTGAAAAGGACTGATGTTAGGAGGTTTAGAAAAGACAGCCCAGACAGGGGGGAGGATGCTCCTTTTGGGGCTAGTGGTTCTCTTTTCCCTTCCACCCAACTTTTGAGTTAGGGTAGGGCTGATAATCTCCCTGACAGATCTGGTAATTGGTCTATCAGGCTTTAAGGAATTCAGGTTAAAGACTGACACCTAGTTGCTCCTACTGATTGGTCTGGAACACTTACTCCTGCCTTCATAGTGTTTTCCAGGATCTTTCCCATATACTTGCCCTCTTACTATTTTTATGCCTGTTTTTATCTTTTTTTTCCTTGCCCATTAATTGTTAAGGGTTTGATATTGGAAGTCAGCAGGCGTAAGTTTGAATCCTGGCTCTACCACTTACTTAGAATCTTTGATCTTGTTTTCCCATCTGTAAAATGCGAATAATAAGACCTACTTCTTAGACTAGTTGTACGGATTAAGTAAGAGACTGTTTGTTAAGTGAGAGCTTGAGTACTCAGTAAAAGCCAGTGAACAATTTTCTTTAGAACTCCCTCTCTGTGCTCCCTGGCCACTTTTTGGTAGAGTGGAGATTCAGAGAAAGAGTGATGGCCAAGTAGATGGACGTAAGAGGATGACTGTAAAAAAAGAAAACCAGGAGGACAACAAGAGGGACAGACACCAGGGAGACAGGGACACAAACACAGTTAGAGTTTGAGGAACAGATAGTGAATACCAGGAGGAAGCAGAGAGACCATGATAGATACACAGATGACACGGAGAGAGGAGCAAGGAAAGGAAAGAGAAAGAAAAGGAGAGATAAAGTCAGGTGGAAAGGCAAGGACATGAGTGGAAGCCAGGTAAGACTGCCAGAGGACAGGGATGAACGATTCATTTGTGGAAGCTGGCATAAGATCCCTGGGCCAAAAGCATTCCTGCTTTCTTCTTGCCCCTTGCTATTGCGGGACACAAGTTCTAAGTCCCTGGTCCTCCTCCTACACTTCTCTGCAATCCGGTCACCAGAGATGGTTCTATCCTGAGGCTTGAGCAGCTTCGCCCCCTGTTCGTCCACGCGCCTTGGCCCGCACCATCATAGTTACTCCAGTCCACAGGGATTTTTCATTTTGAACACAACTGTTTGGAGTGCAAAAGCATCATGGTGTCAGCCAGTCAGTGCAATAACCAGGTGTAGTTTTACAGTCACTCCCCCCCGACTGTAACAGCGCTTTCATATATCTCTAGCTGCGACAGGCAATTTTCTTTCAAAGATTGTTTTTTCTGGAGCCTGTGATTTCTACTCTCGCCTCCAACCTCTGGGATATTAAAACGGGGTCAGTGGCTCTTGGCAGGCTGACCGATTTGTGGTCATTTCCCAGCTCCTCTGTTCACCCCCCTCCTTGTTGTCTTGTCTCCAATCTTGGCATCCCTCTGCCTCCGCACCCAGTCTAGTTGGGCTAGAGGGAAAAGGCTTCTGTGGCTCTCCATACTGAGTAGTTTTGTCATGTTGTCTCACCTGAAGAGCGGAGGCTGAGTGGGGTGCGGGTGAAGAGCCGGGAGAGGATTCACCTTCCAAACCTCACCCCTGTTCTCCGTGGTCCCTACTCTTGCCATGCTGTTCTGGGATGGAGCTGTCGGTTCATTTCCATAAAAATATTGTGGCTTATTTTCCAGGGGGAACATTTGAAGAAATTGGTGAATTGAGCTAAGATTTAACATTAAGGAATTTTTCTCTGCTAGAGATTGAGGGTGGGGTGGAAAACATAGTGTAATCTCTTTTTTTTTTTTTTTTTTTCTGGAAAACTCAGAGCGTAGGAGGAATTCCCGTAGAGATTAAGGGCTGGGTTGGGGGAGATGTGGCATACGGGGAAGAGATACGGCAACCTTTGGATCCCTGCTGCCCTAAAGAGAGACTCTACGACTCTGCTCTTGCTACCAAAAGCAGTCTCTTCCATTGTTTGCTGGTATGGCAGTTGCTAGCCAGCAAAATCGCTTTCCTATTCCACCCAGGTAGGGGTTCTTTTCTTGGAAGAAAGATTTAAACCTGCTTTTGGGGTTGCCCATTTTAGGATTTCTCCATTCCCTTCCTTAGCCCCTGATCTGATGCAAAAATCCTTCCTGAAGTCTAACTCCTGCTCCTCTTGCTTTGCTAACAGATCAAATCCTCTTGAAAAACAACACGACACCACATACTCCCCCCTCCTCACTCATACCATCCCTTGTTTTTATTAAATAAAAGTAAGTGGAGCTATAAGATGTGACTGGCCTGGATCCCGGCTTCATAAAACAAAACTAACACCCTCTTTATCAAGGGGCTGAGGCATCCAGAGAAGATTTCTTAGGCCATTTTGCTGTCACGTAAATGGGAATCAATATTCAATAAGCCCTTGATGCACTACACTAGCGGTTCACTTAATACCGGCTTCCAGTACAGTAAGTGGCGTTGATATAGGGAGGGCTTGTTTGTAAAATAACACTGCAACCCTCACCTTCTGGATATTGGATCTGGCTTCCCCTAGGAGAGAAGATTCAAGACTCTGAGCAAGCAGAAGAGTCATCTTGCCAGGCCTGCTGCCTCAGGACAGACTCTCCTACGACCTCGCTGGAAAAAGAAAACAGATTCTATGCTTTTAAAGCAACCAGTCTAGGATCCTAGAGGTTAATAGGCCTGCATTCCTATTAGGAAATTTTCCACCGTGCAGGGTCTGATTGCCTCCCTGCTTCCAATAAATTAGTCAAATTGAAAACCAGTTGAAGGACAGAATTGATTCCACCATTAACAGATGAGAGTAGACTCTTCAGTGCTCTCAGAGCCTACTGTAGTTAGTAATAATACCTCATTTGCCTCAGCCCCTGTGTTGGCTGCAGGGGAACATTGCGGGCCGCCTGGCCCCCTGGTGGATGCATGGTAGGTCTGGGTTTCTCCACGCTGAGTGATGGAGAGTTTGGTAGGAAATGACCATTTAAACGTGGTCAATCATTTCGTTTCCATTCTAGGACATCTTTGCAGGGAATTTGTAACCTTAGACTTACCTCTCCCACACAGCTCCAAGCAAGCATGTGTTAAGGAAAAGCAATCTCATGTCTGTCTAAATAACACAGATAAATCTTGTATAAAAATTTTGCATAATACATTTCAGGGCCAAATGGATTTTAGAAAATTTATCAAACATTTTTGGATTGCCTATGTTCTCCATTTCCAGTGTTTATAGAGTATATAGGATTCACAATCTGGGGTGGAAGTGGAAACTTACAGAGAGATTTATTCTGCATTATGGTCTTGGCTATTTCTTATCCCATTTAGGCGGTTTGACAGGAGGGAGCTGGGGACAGAAGACTTTTCCGTTCATTACTGTTTGGGGATACACTGGAGGAGGTCATATCTGCTCTCTGCAATGACCCTGTAGGTGTCCCTACAGAGAGATGTCCTGGCTTAAGTCTCTCCTAGAGCCATTTGTTTATTTATTTATTTATTTTTAAAGTTTATTTATTTCTTTTGAGAGAGAAAGAGGGAGAGAGAGAGAGTGAGTGCAATCAGGGGAGGGGCAGAGAGAGAGAAAGAGAGAGGGAGAGAGGGAGAGAGAGGGAGAATCCCAAGCAAGCTCCGCACTGCCAGCGCAGAGATCACGAACTGTGAGACCATGACCTGAGCTGAAACTAAGAGTCAGATGCTTAACGGACTGAGCCACCCAGGTGCCCCTCCTAGAGCTATTTATGTATTTAATAATTTATTGTCATGTTAGCTAACATATGGTGTATATAGTGTAGTCTTGGCTTCAAGAGTAGATTCTTATGATTCAGTACTTACATACAATACCCTGTGCTCATCCCAACAAGTGCTCTCCTCAATGCTCATCACTCATTTTCTCTGTCCCCCAACCTCCCACCCCCATTAATCCTCAGTTTGTTCTCTGTATTTAAGAGTCTCTTATGGTTTGCCTCCCTCTCTGTTTGTAATTTATTTTTCCTTCCCTTCCCCTATGGTTTCCTAGAACCATCTTATACCAGACCTTCAGAAAGTTCCCAACCTGTTGCAGACAGCTTTAGTGAATCCAAAGCAAGAGGCTGGCATCTGGACTCTTTGCTTGGGCACGAAGAGCAGGAGTGAGCTGTCCCACAGCATTTGCTTGTATAAAGTTGTTTTTATGGGGTGAGCCCTCCAAAGAGTAAAGGTTCATATTTTGAAGGAGAGGTATAAATAAACTCTCGTGGGTTTCTTGTCTTCAGAGCTCCTTGCTTGGTATACCTGGTATTCTTGGGAAAAGCCCAGCAAAGAGTACCCAGGAGTGCTGAATTTAGAACAGGTTTAGGGGTTTGATGACGTGGCTTGGGCTTTTACAACTGGTTTCTGGGGTAGCTAAATGAAGGAGAAGGGTACTTTTCCAAATAAGAGGAAAAGAGATAATCTGAAGCTGGCTTAGCAAAGGACTTGCTGACAGTAAGCACAACATGACCAACTCATTTGGTGTAGAGACCATTCTGGCCTTCCTCCCAGGCCTTATTTTCTGCTGCCCTGCATCTGGTGCAAGGCCCAAGTGTCATTATGGCATCTCTCACCACTTCAGTTTCCAGGGTTGACCAGATGGGAGTCCCTCCTTCACTCTCCCTTTCATGTCCATCCCTCTTGCAGCTGCATACTTTAAAAAAAGGGGGGGGGGAGTGCTTGTCTTTGGTTAGAAGTGTCTTCTTTGGTTAGATGAGAGGAGTCTTCTCTGCTAAGCCTCCAAACAAGCTCTCTTGTTTTAGTGAGGCGCATGCAGAGGATGAGGTCAGACCAAGAATATGGACTGAAAGCAAAGATTCTAGGGGATAGACGTCCTAGGGGATAGTGAACCTCTTTTCCTAGGGAAAGAGGTCATGGACAAGACTTAAACTTTCATCACTCTCTGAGATGGTTGGGCTTCTCTCAGCAAAGGGATACATGGCCACATGTTTTCTTAAAGAGTCCTACCATGCCATATGCTAGACTTTTCCTTTGCAGTCTGCTTTATGCTAGTAATGGAGCAGTTATCATGGAGCAAGAACATCTCAACATAGGGTGTTACTGATGACCAAGCCCCTCTTCCCCTCTGGTTAAACTCCTAATCATTCGGTACCTCTGGTGGTTCGTTCTTGCCACAACTTGTGTTCTGGCATCAGTGTTCCCCCACGCAACAGCTGATGACATCTCTTGGCCTCCCCCATCCATTCAGCAACACCTCTCCCCACAACCCGCCTCCTCTGCCTGCTGTTCCAGCCTGTAACCCTGATCTCATTTCCTCCTACCTTTCACACCATTCTAAGACCTCTTGCCTCAACCTGTGCTTGCACTCCTTTCTTGGGAGCCCCTCTCATTCTCTTGGAGAGCCTACTTCTCTCTGATCTAGAGTCTTCCCTGCAATTTTGCCTTCCCCAAGACTTTCAGGAACCAGAGGATTCTCCAGAGAGGAAGATGGCTCCTATCCTTGAAGTTCCAGCTCCTCAGTGGGATGGATTTCATGCCTGGGTTGTGTGTTGTTTGTCTGTCTCAGACTTTGCAGCCCCCGAGGCAATGGCTCTGTCTTTGCAGGCTCAGGGAAGCTTTGGCAGCCAACAAATAATAAATAATACCCTGGTAACACCACCTGCAACTTGCTAATGAGTGTCTTTACCCTGCCTCCCTCACTTCTTGGAGGTTGGGGGTGGGGACCCCCAATTTCTGGGCAAATGGATGCCTTCTTCTTTTTAAGGTCTGGGAGAATTGAGTTTGGAGGATGGGGTCAGGTTCTTTCTTTGGGGCAGAAGAATGTAGAAATGACCTTGAGGAGTATACTAAATAAAAAGAGTATACTCCTAATATTTCTTCTGACTGCAGAGTTTTGGAGATGGAAACCTTCAGGAGTGGGACAACAGGTCTGGGTCTCTTTGGATTTCCGGGGGCTTCTGGGCTTTGGTTCCAGAGGCAAGCTGGTGAGTTATCACTTGACCCCATCTCTTCCCTCAAGGCATATTTTCCTAAGTAATTGGTTCTCTGAGTTTGATACTCAGGGAGTCATCTTCCTCCAAGTCCTTAGGCCTCCAAGGCCACTAAGTGACTACTGTCTTCCTTCATTTTTGGAGTACTAAAGTTAGCACACTGAAGGTAGTTTTCTTGAAGGCACCTATACCTGAAATTCCAGCAAGTGCCACCAGGTGAATCAGTTGTGATTTGGCTTTGGGTCATCTAAAGAAAGCAAGACAGGTATGCAATCTTGTCCATTTATGCATTTCCATATTGTCACCAAAAATGCCATTATTTTAAAGTATATTTTTGAATGTAGGTTTGACCCTACACAAGCCACATATGCCATCAGGCAAAAGCCCTTTCAATCTTTGTTGTGGTAGGTGTAGTAGCAAAAAGAAGTGAGGAGAGTATATGATTTGCTGAGATTGTCTACTGACCCAGCTAAATGGTTCATGGAATTAGTTTGTGGTCCATTTTTCTAGAGGCAAGCTTTGTGGTCTATATCAGAAAGAGCCATTCAAAATAATTTTGGCTTCACTCCAGTGTGGTGATCTCTCTGGAATTGGGCAGGTTTGTTGGGATGTTTTCATTTACTTGATCCATGTAACTTTTGGCATTGTGTTACAGAGGCTGTAAAGTGGGGCAGGAGAACAGGAACACTGGTAAACAGAAATCACATTCTGATGTACAAACTGTGGGTTTGCATTCAGGGTTTGTATATAAGCTACTTTGATAGAAAAATTGGTGTTGCCTCTTTTTATACCCAGGAAAATGAAGACCAGCCCTTCCCTGCTTGGCCATCCAGTGCCACTCCAAAGACTTGAGTTTCCCAGAACCATCTTCCTCAGATCCCTCTTGATTTAGGGAGTGTTTCTTTAGCTATTTCCCATCTCCTTTGAGTGGAGATGTTTCCCTCATTTCTGCTTCTCTCTTCCAAAATTGCCCTTGCCTATGCTCACTCCCCCATGCCTCCCACCAGTTCTTGGGGTGTAAACAGTTCTGTCTGGTATTTGGGGTAGACGAGCTCTGTGTTGGATTAATTCTACATGACCCTACTTGTAGACTGCTGGGGGAGGAGCTAGCCTCCTTTTCATTTCTCTGGAGTCGGCTCCCAGACCTGGGCCAAGGAGGCTAATTTTCCCACGTGTAGGAAGCTGATGGGCCCCCCTCCTCTGCAACATTTGGCTCCCTAGGTTCTCTGAGTCACCCCCTGACCCTGACCGTCTGTAGCTAGGGCTCAGACCCATAGAGCCAACCTTATCCAAGAGGGCTTAATGAGCACCTGGCGGCTAAGTGCTTTGAGATCGTTCAGATGAAAAAGGCTGTCAGTGGTTCGGGGTTATTATTGTCAAGGTGGTGGCGGCGGCAATTACTCTAGATGATCAGGGCATCCAGCTTCCTTTGTCCCTCATGGGAGCGCCAGGCTTGGAGGAATGGCAAATTGTCTTGCTCTATCTGCCTTGGATTCTGGTAGGGCATTAGCAAGGTTTCTTTAATGATCTGCCATCTTCCCTCTGCAGCCTGACAGGTAGCACTGTGGAAGCTCAGGAAACTCTGAAATGCTCATTCTCTAGGAGGTGAAGTGGTCTGAGGAGTGTAGAGTTACAGCAGCTAGACTCTGTTCCAGCTCTTGCATCTCAAGAGGGACTGGAGGAGCATTCGGGACTTGAGGATGGAGGATGACCACCTCATTTGACCTCCTGTCTCTAGGACTGAAAGGGGGAGGAGAATGGTTGGTACATGGGAGCTTGAGAAAACCAATTAGACGGGTAGGCATGAGAAGAAAAGAAAATGGGCTCCCACTAAAGCTGCTCAGGACTTAGGTTAAGTTTATAGGAAAGAGGAAACATGTCAAACCAGGGAAGTGGTGGAGATGTTCCACCTTCTCTGAACCGTTTTTTTTTAATAGATTATTTTTTAAAGTTTATTTATTTACTTTGAGAGAGAGAGAGGAAAAGAGAGCAAGGGAGGGGCAGAGAGAGAGGGATAGAGAGAATCCTAAGCAGCCCGGATCCTGATGCAGGGCTCGATCTCACGAACCATGAGGCATGACCTGAGCTGAAATCAAGAGCCAGTCGCTTAACCAACGGAGCCACCCAGGAGCCCCCGAACTGGTTTAAATAAAGAGAACTTTTATCTCTGACTTGGATGGTTGAAGTGGAAGAGCTTTCCAGAGACAGAAAGATACTGGGGATAACCCTAAGGGGTATGTGCTCCTAAGTGAATAAATCCACAGGCCACGATCACATCCCACGTTTCTGCCTGAGAGGAGTGGGGTTTAGTCCCTAATAATAGTGAAAGATGGCAGAGTATTTTGACGGGGTCACTCAAATGGAGGTGCCGCTCCATTGCTCTTGCAGCCACCTGGATGGGGCGGGCAGGTAGGAATGTCACTGGCACAGGGACCCAGGGCCCTTGCTGCTTCCCATCTTGCCTGCATCTTTACTCTGGGTGCAAACACCATTCCTTTACCATTTCCACAAAGCCAATCATTTTCCTTGGGAAGAAAGAAAAAGCACAGATTTTCCTTGAGAAGTTACTTTGTCCTATTTTCTCAGAAAGTTAGTTTTACCTCCTAGAAAATCTAACTCAAACATGAGAGATACCCTTTTATGTTTAAAAGTTTGAAATGAAGATGTCACACACTCTAGCATTTTAAAAGTCGCACAATAGTCCTCTTTTACCTTGCTTTCAAAGCCACAAATTATGAATAACGCCATCTTCTTCACTCACATTCCTCCCAGAAAGACCCTCCCAGTTACAGGTCCTTGGGGTCTGGCTTACATCTCTGCACTGTTTGCTGCCAGAAATGATGATTGTTTGAATTGTATGTTTCACCCCCTCTGATTAAGTGATATTCATTGCAATGATTAAGGACTCTAGAAACATCTTTTTAAAAAGTCACATGGCTTTGGTGAAAGATTATAAATAAGAAAGTTGTGATTGGATGATGGGCATTGAGGAGGGCACTTGTTGGGATGAGCACTGGGTATTGTCTGGGAACCAATTTGACAATAAATTATATTTTAAAAAAAGAAAGTTGTGATTGATATGGAGAAGAGAAAGGTCGGGAAAGGAGGGAAAGATAGTGGAAGAAGGGAGGAGAGCGAATATTGACCAGGGGATTTAAAGTGTTGAAGCTCGAGAAAAAGAGAATGCTGGCCTTCCCTGAGACCAGAGCAGAAACAGCTGGACTTTCAGCCTGAAAGATTAGGAGTAGACTTGGAGAAGCACGGCTTTGCTGGGATGTTGAGGATCTTCTCTCTGAGAGACTGTGGAATCTACTGCTGTTAGGAGCCCTGTGCAAAGGAACAGTGAAGGGGGGCAGACAGTGCAGAAAGAGGGCTCACTATGGTGATCCCCTGCTACCTTCCTCTTGAGCTGTTTGCTGCCCTCTCTTATCAGTTAGGACTGTCCAGTCCCGCTGCCTGAAACAGATTTGATGACTCAACAATGACCAATTAGGCGTTAACACATCTATCTCTGAGTCTGAGTCTATCTAGCCATCTTTATGGAGAACAGGATCTTAAATCTCTGCTCACTGGGACAGCCAGAGGCTTTGCCTAAACGGTGGAAAGAGCCATAGACATTTTTCATAATTATAATGACTTTTTACAGGGAAAGCCATAACTCCTGCTCCATAACTTTAGTGTGGAGAGGAGCCCATCGCAGACTCCATGATGCGGGGAATGGAGCCATCTGATGGCTGTCTTCTTCAGGCAGTCTGTGCTTTCCTACCATGAACAACTTCTGGGAGCAAAATTCAAAAGGAGGATAATGTGATTTCTATTCCAGGTGCCCTTCTACTGAAAGCAGACAGACTGCAATCTCCAGAGGTAGACAGTGAGTGACAGCAGGTCCGGAATTGAATGAGTAGTACATAGCTCGGCCAACCTCCAAATAGCTATGTGTGGAAGGGCATGGGTGGGGGGGTCATTTGTTCTGGAAGGCTTCCTGGAGGAGGCAAGTGTGCAGAGGAAGAGGTCATTCTTAGAGGCAAATGGCCCTGTGTAGAGGTGGGTAAGATGGAGATGTAGAGCAACTTGGGAGCATAGATCCCATTATGCATCATCAAGAGTCTTGTCATTTCAGTCTTCCGATCCATTAATCAGGTCATATTCAGTCTCTCCCAGTGATCCCCTATGTTTTTATAACAATTTCATGACACTCCATGAATCAGGCCCAAGAGCTTCCTGTCTCATCACTCCTCCTCTTGGCCCACCTTATTTATTGATGATTTGGTCTCTTTACTCTTCCCCTGTAAGACATATGTAAGAATATGAACATTGTTTCATATTGCACTTCGGTAGTTTGATTTCCCCCAAACTACTAGACAGTCTTTTTCTCATCCTTCTAACAGTCTGTGCTTTCCTCACTACACCTCAGAAGCTCTTTTGGGCCAACAAGAGGGCAGCTTGTCAAAATGTGAATGACCGGCCACTCCTGCTCATTTCCCAAGCCAAGTACCCCAGAGCCGTACCTTGTCTGATGACTTTCTTTGGCTAATTATACAGCATTAATGGTTTTCAGCTTCCTGCTGTTCATCCTCACTGACGTGTTTCAGTCAGGGCGTCCCTGACAACAGAGCCTGCGTTGGCACTTTTTGCTTCATCCCACATCCCTCTTGGTGCAACTGAAAGCCTGACTTCATAATAATCCAAGGTGTTGGGGTACCTGGGTGGCTCAGTCGGTTAAGTGTCCAACTTTGGCTCAGGTCATGATCTTATGGTTCATGAGTTGGAGACCCGCATCGTGCTCTCTGCTGTCAGAGAAGAATCTGTGTCAGATTCTGTCTCCTTCTCTTTCTCTGCCCCTCCCCTGCTCGCACTCTGTCTCTCAAAAAAAAAAATAATAATAATAATTCAAGGTGCTAGAGGTGAATAGTTACCTGGGTAATTTAATCCATGTAGACCGTTTTCCTTTTCTTTTCTTTTTTTTTAAAGACTGTTTTTCTGAAACATGGTTAAAGAATTTGAGTATCCATGTGATTGCTTCTGCAAGCCTCTTTGGTCAAGTAGACTTAATGTTATGGGTGTATCTTTTGTCATAGAGATTGACCTGTGACATCCTCCTGAAGGATTCTTTCTTTTGTCATAACACTGGAAAGATAAGCTAGTATGCTTCTTGGATTCAGTCGAGAACTGTCCTTCTTTGTGATTGCTACTACTCTGGATAAGGGAGGCAAAAATGAGTAAGACAAAATCTCTACCTTTTGAGTGGAGTGCTTTGAGGTTGGTGGGAAGATAGACAAGTAAACCAGCATTTATAATACAACATGGTCAGAGCTACGATGGAGGTGTTCGTGGGGTATGGGGATGAAGGGCATACATCTAAGTCAGGTGTAGGGGCTATCATTTACTGGTTCAGGAGGCAGAGGGGATGAGTGGTTGTGGTAGCATAAAACTAAGGCTAGACACTAGAAAGTCTTTCTCAATTAGATTACCATTTTTTATCTATGCACTCCTGCATTGAACAGTCAGATGCAAGTACTAACCAGGTGCTAGTCACTATGCTCGGTTGTATTTGAAGACAAATAAGCCAGCAGGGAGCTTACAGTCTAGGGTGGTGGACAGAAAAAATAACCACTTAAAATCCAATATGGTAAAGCCTGAGGTAGAAGCTGACACTTTCTCAATTAAAGCCAATTGAAGCATTGCACTGTGTAGGAATGCTTAGAAGGGGGAAAAAAAAAAGAGGGCACTTTCAATGACTTGCCCTTTTGCTCCCTTCTAGTCTGTGAATAGGTTGATTCAAATTCCACTGTGCAGTTTATTTATCATCTGGAATCCCAGCAGTTGAAGGATCCGGAATATATCAAACTTCCTAGGTCTCTGCCTGGACACCCTTCCTAGTTCAGGAAGCAATTAGTCTGAGAGAGACAGAAGTGAGAGTGTAGGAGCAGAATATATATCCTTTTAAAATAATTTAGTAACAACCCTAGGTAAGTGACCAATAATTTATAGAGTCTATTCTTTTTATAGAGATATTTCCTTGCTGCTCAACCAGCGAGCTTGCCGGGTTTAGAGGATTAATCTTTGACGTAGTAAATATGCTCAAGTTGTAATTCAGTCGCAGGGATAAAGGGAACTTAGACTTGTCTTGTATAAGGGAAAAATATTAAATGGATTTGTGGAGGAACCACCATGGCAGTCCTTACTGGCTCTTGTATCTCAGCATCGAGAGTTTTCAAACTGCAAAGGACCCTCTCTCTAGGTCCTCTGATCCAATGGCCTTGTTCTACAGATGGGAAAACTGAGGCCTATGACACCTGAGATGGTAGTAGACCCAAGACTAGAACCCACATCTTTTGAGTCACACACACCTCAAGAGTTTTAATACTGCAGCATGCTACTAACTGTCACATTCGGACTCTGGTTTACTGGCAAGACTCCTCTGTCAACTTCCTTCCACTCAGATCTTTTCTGTCCTCCTCTATTCCTGGCCTCCTACCCATGAAACACCTTTTCTGGCCTCTGAAACATCCTTCACACACTTCCCCTCCTCAGGCCGGAATGCCTTCACTTTTCTCTCCCTTCTGCCCCTTTCTTCTCTAGCCCAGCTTCCTACTCCCTCTTCCAGGAAGCCTTCCCTAACCATCCTCCTGGCTCTTCCTCTTTTCAGCCCAGTTGTTGGTTTGTGTTTGCTGCTTTGTTGTTTTGTAAGCATTTTGAAAGAAGTTTATAGAAATGTATGTTCTACCAACAAACTCAGATGGCAAGGGCTGGAATGCACAGGGAGGATCTTATACTGTTCCCTGACAGTTGGGATTGGACAGTCTGAGAAAGTTAAATTATTTCTGTATTTGGGAAGAGGAAAGAAGGAAATGAGACTGTCTTTGAGGTGAGTGGGTATGCTAGAGACAGGGAGTTATTCGAAATTACTTCTTAAGGTTATTTTCAGTCCCAGGATTCTGTAACCTTGTGCACCACCTTGGATATGCCAGAGACTTAGGCTGATGCTGTTACCAATTCTGTGGCCTGTGTTAAAGAACAAGACATCCTGCAACTAGTAGGTGGCAGATTGGTGCATCCATTGTGTGTTATGAAGAAAAAACAGCTTGGTGAAAGGGACGTCCCATGTGGAAAGCATTGTTAGGTGGAGCACCTGGCTGCCCAGTGGATGACCTCAGTTGCCGCCTGGAGGTCTCTACCTCAGGGAAGGGAGGCCCTGAGAGCCATTTTGACCCAAGTTCAAATTCTCTAGAACAAACAAGCTGATCTCTTGCTCCAAGGCCCAGTCAAAGAGGCTCCAGTGTGTTTATTGACTCTTGCATGTCCCTGCCCTGGAGAACAAACAAACAGCTCAACCTGACTCATTCCCTCCACAACTGCACTCAGTTGTATTGCTAGGTTTTGCCCGGAAAAATCCCTCAGACCCTATGGAAATAAGAGAGTCCGTGCTTGTGGGTCTCTGGTCATATATTCTTCCTCCTCTTTCCCATTGAAAATTAATCCTTCCAAGAGGTGCAGAAGACTATCAGTAACTTCAAATTTGTTAGGCTTGGGCTCTCTCCATTGCTTGAGGCAAATAGACTTGCTTCATAGATTCATTCATTCAACAAACATTTGTTGAATGCCTACTATGAAAAGAGAGGCTGTCTCTTCTCGTGATGGGGGCTTGCTGGCTCCTAATTTGGAGAGTGCTGATGCTTTTACTTTTGACTAAATGATTTGAAAGTCCCCCTTTCCTAGCATCTTGTTGTAATAGCAGTAGTAGTAGTAGTCAGTAATAGTGACAGCTTTTCTCTCTTTTTCCACCACTGGGAGAATTTGGTTTATGAACCCTAACCATCTCCTTTCATTAAGCCTTTGGTGGAATTGTTTCTACCTCTTGGGATATTCCCACCTTGCTTTTCATAGAAACCTGCCTCACATTTTCCTCCACAGAAAAGGAGGCTGTCTTATGCTCACATCTCTGCTCAGCTCATTGCCTCTCTTTTTTAGAAGAAACTCAACTCAGACCTTCCCCGTTGTTGTGTTTCCTAAACTGTGTAATCCTCAGAAGGTTCATGTTAATAGGGGTTTCTTAAAAACAATCACACGATCAGCTCAGTTTGGGAAATATAGGACTAGACAAACCAAACTGTTAAACTGCAGGACTTCTCAGAACCTTTAACATATTAATATTCATTTTGAATCTCCAAGAGGGGACTGATTTGCGATATCATTAGGCCACAGAACCCCTTTGAGAGAAAAATCTCTTATCAATTTTGGGGACATTTGCATTTCCTGAAATTTCAGTTTGAAATGCTGACGTCGTGGAAGGAATATTGGACTAGGAGACAGGAACTTGGAATTGCTTCCCTCTCTGCCACTCACTTCTCTAGGTGACTCTGGGCAAGTCAACTTCTCTAGACCTCCATTCCTTTACTTGGAAAATGAGGAGTCTGACTTAAATCATCTCCCAATCTTCTTCTAGCTCTGATATTATAGAATTTTTTTTCTTTATTATCCCATTTCTTTCTTAATGTTTGTTCCTATGGTCAGTCTGAGAACCCCTAAGATGGATGTTATATCTCTTTTTCTCTGTATATCTTCCTGAAACACCCAAGACAGGGCCCATCTAAAGATAGAGTGGAAATAGAATGAAAATACACAACAGTGTCAGCACTGTGCAAAGGCATCCACAGATAGGCTCAGTATTCTAAGAATCAGAAACTTAAAATCTAAGATAGTTATCTTGACATACTCATAAATGACATGCAAATAATGGAATAGCACATTAAACCAATATGTAACTAAAGACAGCATTGGAATAAATGCATTTTAGACATTACTGGAAAGGAAAACTATTTGTGGAAAGAAAACATGGTTGCTCCATGTGCTGCTGAATGTCTTAAGGGAAAGATTGGAGAAGCTTCTTGGAAGAGAGCTCCACTGATATCAAGCAAGGAAAGAGGATATTCTCTTCTTATGGGGTAGGTGAGGAGAGGGGGAGTATCTCTGGTCTATGGAGCAATCTCCTTGACTGAAAATTCAGAGAATGGAAGAAGGTTCATCTGGGAAGTATGATGGGACAGACCAGACACTGGATGTCAAGGAGGGGAAATAGGAGCTTTATCTGGAGCACCTGGGAAAGTAGATCAACACATTTCACTCCCAGCAATCTGTGGTGAAGTCAAAATCCCCGGGTGTTTGAACAAGACACAAACATACATGGATGGCCCTAGAGACAGCCGGATTCCCTAGTGGGTGGCCCAAACCTTTTTTGCCTTCTCTTGCTTTGGGTGTGATGGGCTAGAGCCCTAGATTAAGTTCATGCCTCTGGGCACTGTCATTTAGAGAAGATAAGAGCGATGAGCAGAGACGCTTATCTTTATGGCTGTTCTTATTTGATTTACATTCTGTTTGTGTGTGCACACGCATGTGTTTTGATCTCTATGCGCCTGTGTGTGTGAATGTGAGTTTATGTGAGTGTGTACCTCTACGTATCTGTGGAAATGCATTTTATATGTGTATATGGGTTTGCAAAGTGCTTATATGTCTAGGGCTGTGTCTATTGTAAAAGGGTGAGGCTTAATTTTATGTGTGTGTATATAAAATGGTGGGTGCACTCCATGTATATATGGATAGTGGTCAATTTTATATGCATGAGGATTTTGTTCACATACCTATTGTATCCATGTTTATATGTATTAACAGGCCTATATCTTAGGCTGTATCTATTTGGGTTACTTACTTGTGTATTTCTTTGCTTTAAGGGGTGAGTTTGCTCATTAATTTACTAACTGTAGAGAGCATACAGTAGAGTAGAGGTACATTTGTATATATGTACGGAAAGTGCACATGCACTTTTGTATTATGTCAACACATTTATGAAATGTCTGTGTGTATCTTGATTTTCTCACCTAATTTAAAAACCTTTGCATTTTATAACATTTATTTTGAAAGAGAAATAGAGTGCTGAAGGAACAGAGAGAGAGGGAGAGAGAATCACAAGCAGGCTCCACACCATCAGTGCAGAGCTCGATGTGGGGCTCCAGCACATGAACACTGAGATCATGACCTGAGCTGAAATTGAGAGTCAGAGGCTTATCCGACTGAGCCACCCGGGCGTCTCTTGCTTTGCATTTTATCGTAAGCTTTCCCAAATGTTTTTGGAAAAAGCAGGAGAACCTAACTAGATTTAGTACAAGCATCTAATGTAGGTATGTCCATGTGGAGTGAAATGCATGCCCTGCTCTTTATCCTTTTGCGATCTCCTCCTTGGAGGCATCTCACCCTAGACATCCCTTGTGCCTATGGAACTTGGAAAACTACCTGAAACACCCCTTCACCACTATGAATAAATAGCCCATCTCCCTTCCTGGGCTGTCCAACCAGGAAGGAGGGGTAGGAGATAGCCAACCACAGATTTTAAGGTCTAGCTGCTTGAGAAGATTTTTCTCTTCTTTTGTCTCTTCCTGATTTCATCTTTTCTATCCCTCAACCTGTTCTAATCCCTCGAAAGAGTGGACAAGGTTTTCTTTTCCCCAGAGAAACCAGAGAGAGAGAGCAAAGGGGATTTTGCTCCAAGGGAATCTGCTCCCATTTTATGGGGTTTGTCAATAATGTTCCTTCATTAAGATAGCATCTCAGCAGAATGAAAGAGGCCTCTGCCCTTCATGAAAAGAGTTGTTTTCTCTTGGGGGTGTGTGAGGGGGGCATTAAATAAACCTGTTTTTTAAAAAAGTACCTCTGCAGCAAGGAAATGTGTTATTATTGTAATTGTCTAATGCTAATTATACTTATTACTATAATAACCATTTTGTTGTAACAAATGATGTAATCCTCTTTATTTCTGTCGCTGCCAGAGGCGAGTGGTGTGTCTACAGCAAGAGGGTACCTGGGAGTGTTCTTAGTGGGGAAGTGCAATCAATCCAGGGACAGTGAGGGAGCCTGTGCTGGTGAATGGCTTTGCTGCTCTAGGGGTGAGGGATGCAAGGCGGAAGATGTGCAGATTGTTTTCTCCCCACCTTTCTTTCTCTCTGAAATTCTTCATTTTAGGCCCTTTCCTGAAAAGTATTCAACCATTCAGTGAGACCTTCCTTTATTCATTCAACAAACATTTATTTAGTACCTGCTATGCACCATATGTTAGAGTCAGTCATAGCGATATAAAGTAAATAAGATGAGACCTTTACTTCTGAGAAGCCCATGGTCTAGTGGTGGAGACTGATATCCGAACATGATTTTCAATGCAGTAGGATAGGTGAGACACAGGAATGTCTATTTAAAGTGCTGTGAGGACATGTGTGGAAGTCATGATTTAGTCTATATATGGAAGCTCAAAAAGCTGGGTGTTTTGGAGGCACACTAGGAATTTGTAGCACAGAGAAGGGCAGCTTGTCATACCATGGGGAGGGAACTATTAAAGGCATGAAGCATGCTAAACCTGTTTGTTTTGTGATATTAATACCAATACCAATAATAGCTAATATCACTTCATGTCATGCGTTGTTCCAGACACTCGTGTGTGTCAGCTCACTTAATCTTTGCAACACTATGAGGTAGTGCTGCTGTGAAGGAAGGTTAAGTTGAATTAGTAGATGGAAAGCACTTGGAACAGTGCTTGATATGGAGTAGTATTGGCTATTTTAAAAGTTTTATTTTTATTTTTTGAGACACAGAGAGAGAGAGAGTGCACGCGCGCATGCACACACACATGTGCGAGTGGGGGGAGGAGCAGAAGGAGAAGGAAAGAATCTTAAGCAAGTTCCACACTCAGCATAGAGCCTGACGTGGGGCTTGATATCATGACCATGAGATCATCCTGGGCCAAAATCAAGAGTCAGATGCTTAACTGACTGAGCCACGCAGGCACCTGTATTGGCTGTTTTTTATTGTTTCATTAACAGATGCAAAACCTGAGGCTTAGGTTGAATAACTTGTCCAGTTTCACACATACAGTAAGCAAGAAAGCTTGGATTTGAAGCCCGGTTCTGAACAGAGCCCCAGTTTTTAACCACTCTTGTAATTAACAGGTGCATACCAGGGACAGGTAATAATTTGTGATGAGGCTGCTAGATAGTTTGGGGCTAAAGTGTGAATGGCCTTGTGTACCATTAGAGGTTCCTAAACAGAGATCAGGTCTGTGTTTTAGAAAGATTATTCCAGAAACTGGGACTCTGTGGACAAGTGGCATCTAAGACAGCTGGTTCTTACTCTTGATGTGTTCAGCTCAGCAGCTGCTATGACCAATGTCGGCTACAGAACTGCCTTAACTGGCTGCCTGTAGGACATGGAAGAAAGACAGGTTGAGGAGATAGATTATCAGGTTAACAATATCTAGAGAGAGGGCTAAACCAAGTTTCCAAGGCCCCATAATTGGGTTGTTTAAATGGGCCACAATAACATAATGTCGATAGGCCTTCACTTCCCTTGGTGTTAGTAGACACTTCAGGTCTTCTCTATTTCTGGGCTGGGGACTTGTCTGTCTCATTCACCACTCTATTTCCAGTACCCAGCAGAGGTCCTGGCTATAGGATATGTTCATAAATCCATCATATGAAGGACCATTCACTCTTCCTGGAGCTCTATGTACCCCAAGCTTGGCCTAATGCTCCTACAATTGACTTTTTCACTAACAATCAAAAAGGTTATGCCTCTTGTTCTCAGGGCCCTTCTCTCCATCCCACCATACACACAGACTAATAATCGCCTTCTTTTTCCTCACCTGTTACCTTAAGTTCAGCCAGTTCCCCTTAGCAGGATTTGAGGAGTGCAACAAAGGAAATAGTGATAATGGTTAACATTTACTGCATGCCTGCCAGGTGCCAGGTACAATCCTAAGTATTTTACATGTGTTACCTAAGGTCTTACAACACCAGTATGAGGAGATACTATCATGATCCTAACTTTACAGATAAGAAAACTGAGCTATGAAGAAGTCAGATAACTTGTCCAAGGTCACATGGCTTTTAAGTAACAGAGCCATATCCAATACACCAGTGCTTCTTAAACCTTAATAAGAGGGTCTTGTTAAAATGTATATTCTCATTTGGTAAAGCTGTCGTGGGGTCCAAAATTCTGTACTTTTTAATAAGCTCCCAAGTGATGAACATGCTGTTGGCCCATGTCCCACATGTTAGGTACTAAGGCTCTACACTTGATTACTTCTCCATATCAACCATTCTCTGACTCGTGCTGTCACGAACTGTCAGAGTTATTTTCTGAATAGATAGGACATTTGCTTAAAACAGTTCTATGAACCATAGGAGTTACCATCCTCCCACGCAAAAAAAGGGGGGTTGGCAGATGGATATTGTATGACACATCTTTGTGCTTCTTGTGCAAAAAGCTGAGTGTGAGCAATGGGCAGATTTCATGGGTGTGGGCCCTGTCTCCTGCAGGCTCTGAGTGCACCCTAGTTGATGGCCACCAGTGGAGGCACTTCTGCCTCCATTCCACTGAGGTCACTAGTTGAATTAGACCTAGGTATTTCTGGTGAAAGTGTCCCAGCCTCAAGGCTTCTACTGTAGTCTATTGATTGTGCCTCTGGAAGTCCCCAAGCTCAGATGTCTGGAATTCTTTGTTAGCCCCTTCCAAATGCACAAACTAATAGGAGAAGGCATGAAGTATAGGAGAACAAAGCTTCATGAAAAGAGTAGATCAATCAATTTATTAACAAATATTTATTGAAGCCCTGATATTAAAATACAGGGATTTTACCCTAAACCCCAGCCTCAGATGAGCTGCAGGAATAGTGTCAATTCTCATCTAGTATCTTTTCTTAGTCAATGCTGCCTTCTCCTTTATTTCCCAGCCAGACATAATCCCGAAGACAATTCTAAGGGCAGAGATACATTTTTGGAAGATTAAAAAAATGCTGCATTAAAAGTCCAAAAGAAATTATTTTATTTTTCTACTGACTTGGTGACAGCTGTGTCACAGCTCTGCTGCCTCAGCCAGGTCCCTGGTAGTTGGCTGTAACCTGAACCTCAAAGGTCTTCTGATTCTCTGATTTCATTCCAATCAGGCCTGGAGGCCTCTTGGTGCTCAGGTGAACCCTCATGGGCAATTATAGCTCCCCGACAGCTTGGGCTTACTCTTCGTAAATCTTAGGTAGTTCAACTCTTGGAGACATGGAGCTCCCAGTGGGAGAAGCAGAGACCTGAATGTTGTGGAATTTCTCTGATCCTTTCCATTGCTTCCTATCCCCATGGCCATCCCTGAAGTCCAGATCAGCACCAGCCATCTGAACGAGGGTTTGCTTTCAGATCCTTCTTCACTTTTCCTATTTAAGTAAAAATTTCAAACTAGGTCATTAATTCATTCAACAAGCACTTGAAAGTGCCTGCTATGAATAACACATTGGGCTAGTTGCCCAAAGGAATATTTAAAAAAATGAATGAGACATAATCATTAGCTTCAAAAATAGCCTAATAGAATAATAATTGTGAGCTGGAGTGTGCACCCTGAGAGAGGCACAGATAAAATTCCCTGAGGTCCGAAGAAGAGAGAGCAAATGTGAATACCCCATACATGTAAGTTTTTAAATTCCCAAAGCAAGGAAAACAGAACAAGGTTGGGAATCAGGAGGCCTGGCCCCAGATTAGAGGTTGGCAAACTATGACCCAAGGCCTGTTTTTGTACAACCCTCAAGCTCAGAATGTTTTGTTGTTGTTGTTTACATTTTATTTATTTACTTTAAAATTTATTTATTTTGAGAGAGAGAGAGAGAGAGAGAGAGAGAGAGAACACGTGCATACACTCACACATGAGCAGGGGAGGGGCAGAGAGAGAGTGATAGAGAATCCCAAACAGGCTCAGGACTGTGAGCACAGAGCTTACTCGAGGCTCTATGTCATGAACCCTGAGATCTTGACCAGAACCAAAACCAAGAGTCAGATGCTTAACCGACTGACCCACTCAGATGCCCCTGTGTTTTACATTTTTAAAGGGTTATATTAAAAAAAAAACACCAAAGAAGAATGTGCAACAGAGATCACATGCAGCTTGCAAAGCCTCAAATATTTATTGTTTGGCCTTTTACAGAAAAAGCTTGCCAACCTCCTGATCTCAACCAAATTTTACCCTAATTGTATTAACTATGTATAAACCTAAAAAGTTGGAGCTCATCATGTAAGTAAGGGGGGGACTATTCATTAATTGAATAAGATGGCTGGATTTGGTCGCAGTAGGAGGATGAATTGGAATAGGAGAGCGTTTAAAATCCCAATCTTGGGGCAGCTGGCTGGCTCAGTTGGTAGAAGCATGCAACTCTTGATCTTGGGGTTGTGAGTTTGAGCCTCACATTGGGTGTAGAAATTATTTTAAAAATTGGGGCACCTGGGTGGCTCAGTTGGTTAAGCATCCAACTTTGGCTCAGGTCATGATCTCAAGATTTGTGAGTTCGAGCTCTGTGTTGGGCTCTGTGCTGACAACTCAGGGCCTGGACCCTGCTTCAGATTCTGTGTCTCCCCCTCTCTCTACCTGTCCCATGCTCATGCTGTCTCTCTCTCTGTCTCTCAATATTAAATAAACATTTAAAAAAAGAAATTACTTAAAAAATAAAAATCTAAAAATAAAATAAAATAAAATCCCAATCTAGGGTCTGGAACTAGTGGGGGGATATAGATTTGGGAGTCATCAGCACACATCCAGTGATTGAAACTCGAGTGGATAAAATCATCCAAGCAGAAGACCAAGGATGAAAACTTGGGAGTATCTACTAGTTAGTGGGGGCTGAAAGGATGAGAGAGCAGTGAAGGAGCCTAAGAAAGTGATCCAAGCTGTAGGAAGAGAGCAAGAGATGAAGAGTATCATAGATAGAGTGGGTTGTTGACAGTGTTGGATGCCAAACAGGGGTAAAGTGGAGCAAAGACTGAAAAGAAGCCATTGCATAGGTCACCAGAGACTCTGTGAGGACAGTTTTGGGAGAGAGGTAGAGTGGAGATGGGCAGTGCCTTTTAGGATGTTGGCAGTGGAGGGGAGGATGGAGATCAGCTAGTGGGAAGAACACCCATTTTGTCCCCCATGCAGGGGTAGTGAGGATCAAATAAATTATGCATGTAAAAGCACTTTGAAAACTGTAAAATAGTTACAAATAAAAGGCATTGTGTTATTATAAACTGAGTACTTTCCAGCTCTAAATTTTATTTTTTTTTTTTTGAGAGAGCAAGCGCATGTGAGCGGGGGAGGGGCAGAAGAACAGAGAGAGAGAAAATCTTTTTTTTTAAATTTTATTTATTTATTTTGAAAGAGAGAGTGTGAGCAGGGGAGGGGCAGAGAGAGAGAGAGAATCCCAAGCAGGCTCCGTGCTGTCAGCACAGAGTCTCATGCAAGGCTCGAACTCACTAACTGAGATCATGACCTGAACTGAAACCAAGGCTCTGATGGTTAACTGACTGAGCCTTCCAGGCACCCTCTAGTTCTGAATTCTATGAAACTATTTTTCAAAGTTTATAGCTTAGAACCAAAGACTTTCTATTCCCTGTTATCAATTCTAAACATTCCCTTTTTCAAGGCCTTTCTCAAAGCTAGCTCATCTCCCTAGTGTCTGACTTCCCAGTATGGGACTACCTGCACCAGTTAGCAAATCTGTTGCTCATCTTCCCTGAAAACCTTATTTTCCTTCTCTTCTGAGTCTTCACCCAGGCCATTTGCTTTGCTTTAAGGTTTAAGAATTGCTTGTTTTAGGGGTTGACAGATTTAGCAAATAAAAATGCAGGATGCTATCCATTCATCCATCGATGGACATTTGGGCTCTTTCCATGCTGCTTCCTCTACTCTCTTAGTTTATCCAGATGGGTCTCTTCCTTTAGAACTTAACTCAAAGCTCATGATGATTGGCATGATAATTAATGAAAAGAATATAGCCTTGTTTAGACAAACAGATTTGGATTCAAACCCTGGCCTTCTACTCACATGTTGTGTGAACTTGATTAAATCTCTTCATTTCTCTGAATCTGTAAGTTATCTTTCAAGGCTTTTGTAAGGATTAAAGTAAACAATATTTGCTTGGTTTGTTTGCTTAGGTCTTATGTATTTATTTAAACCTCCCAATTCCACAGGTAAATTCTTTGCTCTGTGTGCCCTCTCAGCTTAAATACTCGTACCTCCTTCATCTGCATTGCTGCTTAGGTTTTCAGCCTGGGTCAGAGTCCTGGGAGGAGGTCTCGTTTGTCCCATCAATCAGGGGATGATCTATCTGGGCCATTCCTTATAGAACCCATGGCAGGGATCTACCCACAGGGAGTTTCAGGATAAGAATAGACTGCCGGGGGGCACCTGGGTGGTGTCCAACTTCAGGTCAGGTCATGATCTCCCGGTCCTGGGTTCAAGCTCTGCATCAGGCTCTGTGTTGGCAGCTCAGAGCCTAGAGCCCCCTTCTGACTCTGTGTCTTGCTCTCTCTCTGCCCTTCCCCTGCTCACGCTCTGTCTCTCTGCCTCTTTCTCCCTCAAAAGTAAAATAAACAGTAAAAATAGAAAGAAAGAAAGAAAGAAAGAAAGAAAGAAAGAAAGAAAGAAAGAAAGAGAAAGAAAGAAAGAAAGAAAGAAAGAAAGAAAGAAAGAAAGAAAGAAAGAAAGAAAAAAGAAAAAAAAATAGATTGCTGGGCTCCCATGTGTCTGTCCTTTTTCTCTGGACTACTTGGAAGGAACTCAAGGTAGAGTCCCTAGGAAGCTCAAGGGTGAGTCTTACAGCCCACGTTCTGTTGCTACTGCTGTCCTAGCTCTGCACAGGTTTTCTGAGTGGGTTGATAGGGAAGAAGGGCATGGTGAACCCTCTGTGGTGAGGGATGGGGAGTGGGGGAGCCAGAGTAATTACTAATGTTCTTCTCTGTGATTCAGATCAATTATAAATACTGAGATTCATAAGAATCATAGTGATGGGATACAGGCAGAAAGGTGAAGGCCGTGGATTTCCCCTTTAACTATCAAACTCTCAGCCAGAGGGCTCAGTTGGGCTTCCCTGCCTGCCCTCAATACCCCCAGGTGGCAGGTGGGAGGTAGAGTCTGGTGCCCTTGCTTCCTCTTGCCTGAAGCTCACTTGCAACCATTGCTATTGTAATACTACCCACTCTCTCTCACCCTAGCTGCTGGGGGTATGGGTAAGCAGTCAGGTTAGCTAGATCTCCTAGCTCTGATTTTTATTTCAAGCCCAGAAAAAAAAAAACCCGCAAAAAAAAAAAAAAAACCCTACACCTGACAAAACTCAGTAATAGAAGGTGTTTTCTCCCCCTTCCCTTCTCTGGTCCCCTGGAGCTTATTTCACTGGAAGGGAACGCAGGTTGATGTATTTTTAAATGGCTTTGATTTTATCACCTTGCTTAATGATTTGGCACGTTATTTATTAGATGGGGAGCTTCCCAGAGGGGCCTGGCCCATTAACGTATAAATAATGTGGCAAATAGTTCAATAGAGCCGTAAAAAAAGTGATTTAGAAATAAATTGACCTCTGTTTGTTACATGTAAACGAAGGCCCAGGGTCATAATGTATTTCGTGCCCTTAAGCTGGGTTGGTGGGGTTGGGGTGGGAAGGGATGAGTAGGGGGCTAGTGCAGACACTGGGGAGATTTTTTTTTTGTCACAGCTCTTTTTTCCTCTGCCATGTTGAGGGTGTGGCGGATATGATGTGGGCTGCATGTGGTGTGTCTGTGGCAGAATGAATAGATTGATACCTATGGTCCGGGGCAGCAATGCAGTTGGTTGGTAGATGGATGGAGATGGGTGGTTTGAGATGGGGGTTTCCTTCAGGACAAAAATCCGTTTGTAATTTTATTATTGAGGAGTTAATATTTAACCCAGGTGTGTGGAAAGTGAAGTAGATGGCTTGAAAAGCAGGCTCTGTCTTGGTGCATCCGGGTCACTGTAGTAAGCACCTTTGATGGGGATTTGTTGTTCATCTCTGCCTAGTACAGCATGCAGCACGTAGTAGGTAGTCAGTAAACGTTTACTGAGCACATATCCACATATCTCTAGTGATTGTGGTAGGGAAAGAACAGTAAAGATCATTTCTGAAGTAGAGATGTGAAAGAATGGGTACAATAGCTAACATTTACTAATCACATATGTAGCCTAATTAAATTTTTTTGTGCTTAAGTTGTTAAATGACACATATTCACAAGAGTGTATAAAAATGTATGTGCATTTTAATGAATTAATGTGGCACTTAGAAATGCCCATGCAAGCACCATTTATTAAAAAAAAAAAAAAAAAAGAACATAGCCAGGGCCCCAGAACCCCCCTGCATGTCCCCCCATTTTTTTAGAGAGAGAGAGAGAAGGCAGGGCAGAGAGAGGGAGAGAGAGAGTCCCAAGCAGGCTCTGTACTGTCAGTGAGGAGCCCGATGTGGGGCTTGAACTCATGAACATGAGATTGTGACCTGAGGTGAAATCAAGAGTCAGATGCTTAACTGACTGAGCCACCCAGGTGTCCGTGTTATGTCCCTTTTTGATCACAATCCTGTCCCTTCTCCAAAGGTAACTATCTTGTATTTTGTAATAATAATTTTCTGCTTTTTCATCATGGTTTTGGTACCAATGTATGTATCCTTAAACAATATCATTTTGCTTTTTTTTGAATCTTATATAAATATACTTGAACTGTGTGCATTCTTTTGTGTCTTACATTTTTTTACTCAGCATTTAATTTGTGAGATTCAACCATGCTGTTGCTCATCACTGTAATTTGTTCATTTTCATTGCTGTACACATTTTATAATATGAATATACCATGACTTATCCATTCTACTGTTGATAGACATCTTCACCTTTCAGTTTTTATCACCTGAAAACAGTGCTGCTCTGAACATTCTTAAACATGTATCCTAGTGCACCTGTACCATGTTTTATAGGGTCTATATCTAGTGGTGGAATTTCTGGGATATAGGGTATGTGAACATTCAAATTTACTTAGTAATATCAAATTGTTTTCCAGGTAGTTATACCAATTTTCCCTCTCACCAGAGTATCTGAGAGTTCCTGCTGTTCTAGCATTCTTGCCAAACTCTTAGTAGCCCTAGAATTTTCCAATTTAAGTTTTACAATATCATATCAAATTGGAATTACTATTATTCCCATTTTACAGATGATTAAACTGAATATCATGGTGTTTCAGCAACTTGATCCAAGTTGTATAACTGGTCAATGGCAGAGCCAGTATTTGAACTTGAATTTGACTCCATAACCCAGCTTTTAATCTCTATGTTTATATTTTGTCTTGATGATGAATACTTGATAGATTTTGGATAAATTACATAGAAAATATTTTCTGCACATTTAATTTTGTTAAACAATTGAAACATTTTTTGTTATGTGTAAAATGGACTATCCCTCTTATGCTTAGTACCAACTTGTGTAGTGGGAAAAGTGGCTTGTTTCAGATTTGGTGTGGGATAACCATTTAAGATTAAATATTTAATCTTGAATATGAAATATTTGTCAGAGAGTATCTGACATGGAGTTGACTGTAGGATGTCCAGATGAAGCTTCCAGAGATGATCCAGACCATCCCTCTCTAAAGGCAGGTGAAATATCTGTAAACAACTCTTGGGTGAGGGACTCCACCCAGGAGCCAGAAAGTCCTTTTTTCATGCTACTTCAATTCCTGCTGCTGTTTCAACTCATTCCCTCTAGTTCATTCTTCCAAAGAGAACCCTTAATACATGATCAAAGGCCCCCTTTCTGGTTTCAGGGTATCATGTTGGCTGGGCAGAGTTTCCAATAGAGTCAGGGCTTTAGGATGTCTTTCATCCCAAGAGCTCAAAGCCTCCCACGGACATTAACCCATTAATCACCATGCTGCTCTGTGAAGTTGAGAACAAGTCAGTGGGAGCCTCCCCCGCTTCCCAGGTAGAGAAACTGAGTCCATGACTTGTCCAGAACTGCCCAGGGAGTCAGGGTGGAGCCAGGAAAGGAACTCAGGTGTCCAGGGAGACCATCTCCTCCACTGTTAGTGAATCAGAGCTCCACTTTTCTGCACATTCAGCAGAAAAAAGGACTCATGATTGAATGGTGAAAATTGAAGCCAGTGTTACAGGACATCAGAATCCTGGGATCACTGAGCCAGACAGCCTTGCCCAAGGAGACATGCATTCTTCAAGACCAGGGCCAGGGTTTTTACTTCTGTCTCATTGATGTGCCTGGTAGACTATGTCCAGTACATGGAAGGCCCTTGATAACTATTAAAGCTGAGTGAGTGTAGAAACAAGCAAGTGGCAAGATGCCTGAATTTGTCTTATTATCTGGGCCTCCTCCCTACTCCCAATTTTTCCTTCTAACAAGAACATCTTTGGGAAGGGGCATGAGGAAATGAACCTTCAGCCCAATGTCGCTGGGTGACACATGAGCCTAGACAGAGCAGTGGGTAGAGAAGCCTTAGGTCCACAGGCTGGGAATGGAAGAGAGAGGGGTGGAAGGAGTTCCTGAGACTCACTCTTACTTTGCCTAAGAAGATCTATAAATGAAACTAAATTTTAAGCTTATTTCAAGAATTCTGTGAGTTCCTGCCCCTCACCTGCCAGTGTAGTCATCTGGGACAGACACCTTTGCCAATTATAGCCTTTATCCATTCCATGGCAAACAACAGAGCTCTGGGCCTCGTGACCAGATAAAAACATGAATTTTGTTTTCTCCATGTCCTCATCATTTTGTTGACATTCTCAGTGGGTTGCTGTTTAGAGGAAGCAGTGAGCATATGTCACTTTAAAATATGTTGTTCTCAGGCACCTGGGTGGCTCAGTGGGTTAAATGTCTGACTTTGGCTCGGGTCGTGATCTCGCGGTGTGTGAGTTTGAGCCCCACATGGGGCTCTGTACTGACAGTGCAGAGCCTGCTTTGGATTCTCTCTCCCTCTCTCTCTCTTTGCCCCTCCCCCACTTGTGCTCTCTCTCTGAGTGAATAAATAAACTTTAAAAATTAAAAATAAAATAAAATAAAATATGTCATTCTCAGGGTGCCTGGGTGGCTCAGTCAGTTAAGTACCTGACTTAAGCTCAGGTAATGATCTCATGGTGGGTTTGAGCCCCACGTTGGGCTCTGTGCTGACAGCTCAGAGCCTGGAGCCTGCTTTGGGTTCTGTGTCTCCCTCTCTCTCTCTGCCCCTCCCTGGCTTGTGCTCTCTCTCTCTCTCTCTCTCTCTCTCAAAAATAAATAAACATTAAACAGATAAAATAAAATATGCCATTCTTAGTGTGCTCAGAGATCACAAAATCAAAGACTCTTCTAGGACTAGAGGACCTCTCTGGTCATGGCTTATGCATCCCTGTGTGTCAGTAGAAGATGTCTACCTCAGTTATGGGATGAACTGGAGGAGAGTTATCTGTTTAGAATGTGTATGTGAGACTCCTTAGGTACGTCTCTACACATGATTGGATGTGTATTTGCAAATCGATTTACCTATTATATGTAGGAATCTCTGTGAGTGAATATGTCAAGAGAGGGGACATCCACATTTGTGTAGGCGACTTTGCTCCCTTTGCTAGCACCTCGTGTAGCTTTTCTCTATCTTCAGACCCTCCTTCCCTTCACCTCCCCAGTAGGTGCTAGTTGGCAGCTCCTGAAGAATCTTGAGGCTGGGGTTGAGGATATTTGCTCCCAATTCTTCTCCTGGCATGTCTTTATTTCAGCCACCCATCTGATCCCATCCCCATCCCTAGAAGGGCTTCCCGCTGCCTGCGTTTATCTCCCTGTTTTATGATGTCATTTAATTAGCTCGCACATGGTGGTTTTATGGGACAAACACGGCCTTGTTTGCCTTATAACTGGATTTCACAGCTCTGTGGGGACAGGTCAGGAAATCTCAGGCCTGTGGTGTGTGGAGTTCAAGAATACTGGATCTTTAGGAGCCCTAGGAATTTTGGGAAGGGTCTGACTTGGAGTTCTATCTTCCAAACACTAGAAAAAAGTCCCCTGTCACTTCTCCAACTCCCCATCCCATAGCATGTGAATTAACCTTGCTGGGGAAGTGGGAAGGCTGTGCCAATCACAGCCAAGGGGATACCAATTCTTTTGCTGTCCTGAATCTCTGTTGCCTGTGTGACTGTCCTACTACTTGTGGCCCATAGATAGAGTGACCGCTCATAGGGTAGTGATCAGCCTTCTGAACATCAACTTTTGGGGAATGAGATGTGGATACTGTAGGGCATATTCTAAAATAGGGACCTGTGAGCTCAAGGTCCCCAAATGAGAAAAATGGAGAGAATCTTATTCCTTTAACAGAGGGCCTAGTGGGACAATTAGGGTGTTGAGGAAGCAGGGTTCATCCACATGTTAACTAGGGAATTGGGGCTACTCTTCATGCAAATTTATATTGGGACTGCCATGTGCTGGTTTTGGTTTGTGGTTGTTGTTTTGTTAGCTTCTTAGGTCTGGAAGGCCTGGGAATATATAAGAATGAACTATCCAGAACCATTCTAGAAAAAGGAGTTCCATCTGATTTTCCTATATCTCCAGTGAAGGAGACCCTGCCCTCTGCTTCCATATATGCCTTTTGTGGGAAGCAGCTTTTCCTTCTCTTGCCCACCTCACCAAAGTATCTATACATGCACCCTTAGAAATGTCCATGAGCAATTTCTTGGTCAATACACTATTCTTTTTTTTTTTTTTTACACTATTCTTTTCTCAGCCTTGGACAGCACATTTCTTTGGCTTGGTGTTGGTGAGTAACCAGGTACGTGTGTGTGAAATGTACATGGGAGCGAGGGATGGGCTGGAGGAGCCCCGGGCAACTTCTGCTTTTTCATTCCCCCATTGCCCTCCTCCACCTCTCTGCCCCTCATGGATGAGATTCTCAATCTCAGGCCCTCACTCTTGCCCTCCCTTTACTGTTCTTCACCCTCCCCTCACTGTGGCTCCCATCGTTCATGTCTCCTTCCTTGGCCTGTCCCTGCATAAGACATCCTTTTGGGCCCCTCATTCTGAAACCCATCAATCTTGTTTTCTCCAAAACCACTGCAGAAAGATGGATAAGAAAAGTAGCCTGGAAACAGGTAAGCAGTGCTTCTAAAAGGGAAACTGAGGCAAGTATCAGTCTGGGGTTGGGAAGAATGTTAAGATAGAGTAGCAACTGGGGGAAGAGCACGCCAAATTGTAACTATAACTAAGTAGAAATTTAAAAATCCTAATCTCAGATACAGAGACTTATTTGAATATGATATGTCTTAAATGGGGTATTCTAAACATCACTCCCCTGCTGGAATCGCCTGATCTAGTTCTGCCTAGATGCAAAAGGTTAGACCAGATGAATCCTAAACTCTCAGAGGAAGGAAGGACTCAATCTCTCTAGGGCCTCTGTTTCCAGAATCTTCCTTGTCAGGATATCTTCAGAAAATGTAGCCAAAATCCCTCCTGCTGCTGCTTGTAACACGTTAGGAGTCTGATGATGAATATAGTTCATCTTGACTGTCCCCTCCTCCCTGGGAGCTTGTGACAGCACATCTCACCAAAAAACCATTAGGTTCTGAAAGTGTTGGGACTGGCCCTGGCATGTCTTTGCCCTTCTGTGCTGTCCTATCTCCGGATGACTTCAGAGAAGGTGAGGGTGGTGTTCAATGGATGCTCCCGCCTCCCCCTCCTCTTTCCTCTCAATCGCCAATATATTTTCTCTGACAGTTTGCACAGATAGTTAAGATACCGTGTAATTACTGTTGCATTTGAAAGCCAAACATGATTTATATCTGACAAGCTCAGTCATCTTTGGGATGACTTGGGATGTGTGTGTATGTGTACTTGTGTGTGTGTGTGTGTGTGTGTGTGTACATATGTTGGTTATGTCTTTCTGTGGGAGCAGAGTAGGTATTGGGCCCTCTGCCTCTCTCCCCCACTCAGTTGCCTTCTTTTACTGAATCAAGAAACTGGAATATACAGAGCACTGGAAGGAGAGGCAACATCCCTATTATCAGGAGGCAGATGGGACTGATATGATACCCGGGACAACAGCAAACACACAGACAGAGGGGATGAGGGCATTGGTGGAGAATGGAGAAATACTACTGGAAGCAATATGGGTGACTTATCGACAGAGGACTTCCTTCAGGAGGGGCTGGTGGGGGGATGTTTGGAAGAAGTGGATTAGCACCCAGAGAAAGGAAAGGTGGGTGCCTTGGAGGAGAGAAAGAACCACCTTTAAGGTAAAAGAAGAGAACCTTGCAGGGAAGGAGGCAGTTTTGTCTAGCTGGAAGGACATGTCTGAATGAGGGGGTCACAGGGAAGGGGAGGGTTGGGAGGAAGCATATACCAGTGGGCAGGGGGGTGGTCAAAGCACTGTTGATTTTTCATCAAACTGTTGTCGGAGGCATTTGGTCAGCACCTTTGAAAGCCCAGATCTGGGGTGATGGGGTTCTGAGGTGGGAGACTGGGCTTGAAGATAGCAGGGGTTATAGCAAGTGGGGAGGGCAGCTAACAGGAGTGGGGATAGAAGACTAGAGAAGCCACCACCAGGGCCTTCCTGAATATTGCTTCTGAGCTTTGTGACAGGGAAAGGGTAACTGCTTCTTTTCCACTTCCCTTCGAATTTCAGTAGGAGAACTTAAAGTTGGACAAGAGAAAGGATTGTATAATTTCCTAAAGCAAAATGCACCACTGCATCATTTCTGTGCCCTAACACAGGTTTGGCCCGTGAGGAGGGTGCTTGGCTTTAAGGCAGAAAGATGCACAGGGATAGATAGGGCTCATCTTCAGCCCCTGGGGTAGAGTGGGAGTGGGGGTGGTTGGTGTTCTTAAGTTTTGCTCTCGGCGTCTCTGGCTCAGGCTTCTGTCAGTACAGACCTGCATCCCGGCCCCGCCCCAACTGCTGATTATACCCCTTGGGATGCATCATTGCTAGGAAAGCAGATGTGCCAGATGTGACATGTTTGAAAGAAGAAAAAATCCCTTACCTCTGAGCCTTGGGGAGAGCTGCTAATCACCGTCTTGCTGCTGCTCATGGAGAGGGCGGGGCTCAGGTGGGTTTTATGCCAGCTTCGAACTCTCGTAGCCCCTCTGCAGGAGGATCTCCAAGCACCTATGGAGCCAGATGTGGAAGAAGGAGACTTGGGAGAGGAGGAAGAGAAACTGAGGCCCATGCTAAATGGAAAAGATTTTGGTTGCTCAGTAGCGGGTGGGTGCCAGCTAGTTTATTGTTCTGGGTTGAGCAATTTATGTAAGAAGGTGTTGGTGTGTGTGTGCATGTATGTGTGTTTCTAGGAATTCAACCCAATGGCATCACTTCAGTTTATCTAGCGACTTCTCCTGGAAGACCTCTGTGACTTGCTGAGAGCCCTCCTGCTCCAGGCCCTCCTACTGCTCCGCAGTCTCTCCTAGTTTTATTTTCCTCCTCTGCTCAGGAATTGAGCTCAGAACTTGCAGTATGTCTTGTCCTTTGCCTGAGGGGAGCCTCCTGAGCCTTGCTGACAGATGTCTCAGTCTGGGAAGCTCCAGCATGCTTTGCTTAGTGTCTCTCCGCCAAGACGGCGCCCGAGGTACCCAGATGTCAGGGCCCCAGTGCTTCAGCTATTCCCCTAGTCATTTCCTGATGCTGATGGGATAGAGGAACAGTTCCTTTGATAAGACTAGGAGGGGCTTAGGAGAAGAAATACAAGAAAGACTCTTGGGTGCACTAGAAACTTCTAAGTCTGAGGTCAAGGTAAAGTCACACAGTACTGCACAGTGCCTAGAGAATGGACATAATTGTTCCATGGTATCTACAATCCTTAGGAATGCAGTTGACTCCAAAAAAAAAAAATCTCTGCTCAGATTCCTAGGAGGTGATTCTTGATTACATCTTTCCTTATTTTCTAAACCAGATTATAACTCTTCTAATCTGAGCGCAAAGAAAGTGGACCCACCACTAAGACATCTAGGCTAACCCTAGGACCTTAATGCATGTAAGTAAAATAGTAGAGTTCTATTGTCTCTACCAACTAAAAGTCCACTGACTAAACCAAATTCCAAAGTAGCTCTATCCCAAACCCAATCCTTAATCCTGATCCTGAAATTAAGCCTAACTCAAATCCCAATTCTGCTCCCCTCCCCCGCTTTCACTGCATAGAATGATTTCAGGGGAGGAGGGGTTGGGGAGGAGAGGGCAAGATGAGGAATGCCTCTGGGGAGAAGGAGGAGGAGGAGATCCAGCCACAGCGACCTAGAGGAGCCAGTGTGGTATCTGGGAGCCTGGGGCATGATCCCGGTACCTGCCAAGCCATGAGTCACGACATCATTCTCCATGGCATTTTGTTGGGGGTGTGTCTGGGCTGGCACCTGGTAAACAGCCTTGCTTGGAATGAGGTGCTTCCCCTCTGCCCCTCTCCCTAATTTGGGGACAAGAGAGAAGTCTTATGTCCTGAGGGTCCTTCTTTTCTCTTTTCTTTGAGATTTCGCAAGACTCAAGCAAAGCAAGAGGAGAGACTTGGCACTTTGTCATTAGTTGCAAAGAGATCATGGAGAGACTAAATTACTGAGAATGCAGAGTCTAGAAGCTTCCAAATGTGAGGTGACCTCGTCCAGCTCCCTGAGCGTCATCCCCCTCAGGGACGCAGAGTTGCTCCACTTTGCCCTATGCCCTCTCATGACAGGGCTCATGCTCTACCACACCTCCCTTCCACTGTAGCTATTGCCCAAATCCAGATAGGCATCCAGGGTGGCTGGATAGAGATCTTTATGGGAGTAAACCTGTGCCTGTGGATGAAATAACAACCGGAAACACCTGGAGCTTTTTCCTGAACCTGGTACCTCTCCCCGGCTAACTTGAGTCATGATGTGTCACTTTTCTGTCTATCTGACCCTTACTCTTGGGAAGGGAGAGAAGGAGCAGGACACTAATGACTGTTTCCTGATGTTAAAGCATGATTAGGACCATTATTGTTTAGTCCTTGGGGAAGCCAGACAACCATCAGCCTGACTCTAAAGACATGTAGTTCAAGACAGTTGCTATCCTCAGGGCTCATGGAAGCTCCACTCCTCCCCGCCTCTATCCTTAGCCCACAACTGCCAATCCTGCTGTAACCACTGTAGATAGGACTTGGGGGAAGGGGGGTGGTGTGCCTGGTTCTTTGGTGTATTCCCTCTAGGCCTCATTTTCATGCCTGGAGCAGAATTTACACTCCTCTCCCATTGCAGGTTTAGCTCTTGTCCCAGCCTCCTCCACAGGGTTTGGAGGCTAAAAGTCCTCTAAAACTAACTAGGAAGTGACAGTGGTAGGTATTAACATACAGTTCTTTATGAAAGACTGCAAAAGCTCCATTCTTTGAATGACACACAAAACTCACTTTAACCAAGCCTGACTCCCAGGTGCAACCCACTTGGAAAAGACCAGCATTCCAGTTTATTGAGGATTTCAAATATGTAATATGATTTAGAAAAAAGTCAAAATATGGGAGTCAAAAGGGGCTTGAGGTCAGAGTTCCTGCCAGCTGCCTCCTTTTTCTTTCTTATAATGCTGAAATATTATAGTAATAATAATAACTAACATTTAAATGGTATTTTACAGAGGTACCTTGGGGGCTCAGTCGGTTGAGTGACGAACTTCAGCTCAAGTCATGATCTTGCAGTTTATGAGTTCAAGCCCCATATGGGACTCACTGCTGTCAGCCTGTCAGCACAGAGCCTGCTTTGGATCCTCTGTCCCTCTCTCTGTGTCCCTTTCCCGCTTGTGCTCTCCCAAAAATAAAATTTTTTTAAATGGTATTTTACAGTTCCAGGGTATTTTCATTTATAATCATACAATAACCTTGTATGCTTGGAATTCTTACCCTCATTTTACAGACAAAGAAACAGAGTACTTACATGATTTCCTTAAGGCTATGGAACTAGTAAGCAATAGAGGGGGCATTTGATCAAAGTCTAGTGACTGTTGTCAGGTTGTCGAAGATCATATGTCCAACTATCACAAGAAGAGTTAGGGAACCCTTTCTGAAGAATTTCCAGGGTGGGGAATACAGTTTCTAATGAAATCATAAATGCATTCCTAATTCATAGGTTCAGGATAAGATGGTCTTGGTGTGCCTCCCCCCACAAATGAGGTCTAAAAAACTAAATCTAACCCCATTGTCAAGACAATATTAAGAAAACTGGGGAAGACGTGCCATCATATGCAAGCTAATAATATTTTATTGATGAAAATTTGGATGTTCTAATGAGTGTGATTTAGAAGGAAACTCCAGAGGCTCTAGGTCACCATTTCTAGTCCATACAATCAACATGTGGATGTCCTGTTCTTCAACAATCAGAGGAATAGGAGCCCACTGCAATTTTTGATCCACCTGCCAATTTTATCTTAGCCTAATCTAAATCTCTTTTGCTACCTTCTCACTAGATCTGTTAGTGGGATTGGGGGTAGGGGGGATATTTCTGCCTGTCTGTCTATCTCTCTCTATCAAGATTTGGAAAGCTGTCTAGAAGCTTCTAGTGTAATATCCACTTATGGGTTTATAAATAATTCATTCTTTTCAGGCTTCTTCAGCCTAAATAATGTCAACTCCCCTGGCCTTTTCTTCTCACATCCAGCTTTTGAATAACACTGGTTGTTTCAGGCCTTTCAGAGAGGTCAAGTCTCCTAGAATATGAAGTACTATTATTTCCTTCCACTCTGATTTGGGCTGTTCTTGCTTTTGCTTCCTTGTTGTAAACACTTCCCAACAGGACTTCCCTCCTTCGATTCTCTCCCTCATAACCATCCCAAACTCTGTTGTTGTCTCCCTAAAACATGGTCCTAATCATGCCACTTTTCTTCTCTGCTCCATAGCTACCTTGTTGAGTGCATACTATGTGTCAGGCACTATCACTATACTAAGTGCTCCATATGCATCATCTAATTTAATCACCACATCAACCCTATGTTGTATGCACTTTTGTTTTCTCTGTTCAAAGTTGAGGAGACAGAGGCATAGAGTAGTTATAGAACCTGCCGTGTCTCATGACTGGAAAGAGGAGAGCTTAGATTTAAACCCAGACCTTTGCAACCCAGAGTTCATGCTATCCCGATACTGTCTGTATATTTTTAAATGTATCTGTCATATCTCCTGATGACAGGACCTGTGATATCTGTCATATCAAGTGCTCGGACACCACCCTATTTAGTGATGTTCAATAAATGCTTGTTTATGATTATGATGATGTAGGGAAAAAAGCAGTTCTTGGTGAACATGATAAGGAGGAAGGGAGAATTTTAATTGTGATTATCCAATTTGCTAAGGAGAACTTAGACTTCTTGTTTCATATGGACTTTGCTGAATCCATTTCAAGAGCCCCAACTGTGCACAGAGCTCTCAATTCAGTGGAGGAATCCTCTAGGAACAAGACTTAGTTTCTGTTCTTGGGGAGCTCCCAGGCTAATGAAGCCCCCAGACACAGGCATTTTTGTGGAATTTGCATGACTGTTGCAGGTTCAGACACCACCTAACAAGAGGTTGGAGGCTCTGTTTTGCATGATAATAGAGAGAGATGGTAAAAGAGAGACTACAGATACTCTTTGGTGTCTCTAGCTGTCCTTCAAGACATGTAGCCTGGCTGCAGCACAGAGAATTTGGCTGGGCCATGTGGATTGCCTCCACTGGTGGTCTCCAGTCTGCCACTTAGCAAGGTGAGGGGAAGGGCAGTGATGATTTACTCTAGAACAAGGTAAAGAGGCTGAGGGGACAGGGAGAAGCTGCTTACAGTCGCAGGGCAGCAGAACCGAAACTACAGCCAAGGTCTCAAACGAACCCACCTGAATGTCTTGGCTTCACGAGAGTAGTGGAGATAGAGAGGTAGCCCCATTTCCATGTCAGAATGGCTCCAAACCCTGTGTGTCCTCCTAGCTCTCGCCACATGCACTTTGCTTCACTGCCTGCCCTGAAGCAAGAGCTGAGGTCTCAGGTTTTGGGGAAAGTGAGGTGCAGCGTCGCCTGACAAACTGGGTGGGTCCCCCCCACCCAGTTTACAAGCCCAGGGTGGCTCCCTCCTAACACCCTCCCTCTCTTTATGGCTCTGCCACAATCTTTGATGTCTTCTTCTGGTGAAGTGGTTCTGGGGTAGAAAGAAGCCAACCTCAGCCAAAGACGCCCTGCGCACAGTGGTGCTCAGGCCAGGGAAGGGGCTCCAGCGAGGAGGTCAGGGATTTAGCATATGGAGCCGTCAACTGGACAAACTGACACTGAGTGTCTTTTCAGATCTGTGCCTCTTTGGGAAATATCAGTGTTATATTCGGTCTCTTTCATGGTGATAGAAAGAATATGCTTGGGCTTTGGAGTGACCCAGACATGGTTCAAACCATAGATCCTCCATATTTGAGTTTTTTGACCTTGGGCAACTTACTTGACCCTTTGAGCTTCAGTTTCCAAATCTGAGTTGGGTAATAGACAATTCATCTCACAGGATGTCATGAGAAAGGACTAAAATGTGTACAGAAAGTGCACAGTAGTGTCTCATATCCAAACTTGCTCTGGTAATTAAAAGATAAGCTCCTCTGTGTGCAGGGATCTCACTGGCTTGCTCTCCTTCATATCCCTCTCCCTTCTCCAGCACCACAGGCCTCTCTGCCCTTTCTCTGCTTGGGTGGAATGGCGTTTTCACTCAAGCATCCCCCCTTTCCTCAAAGATGCACAAATCCCAGGATCTGCACCGATCTTCTCTGTCATCAGCAGGCCCCCATCTCGAAAGCCATTTACCTGGAGAATCCTGTAAACAACCTCCTCTTCATAGTTGGCAGTTTTTCCTCTTCTCTGCCATGCTCCCTCTCTCCTCCATTAAAATGATTTTATTTGCTTTGCTCCTATTCTTATCCATCTATAATTTTTATTTTATAGTCACTCCATAATGGTCTGGGGCCATCCCTACTGAATCACCAACTGGTCTTACTTTAAGATTTAATTTGGTTTTATTAAAATTACCAAAATTCTCCCTGGGCAGGTGTAGACCTGGCCAGGGCAAAGCTCTCTAGGCTGTTGACTATGAGGTCCCTCCCCACTGGTAGATTTCCAGGCTCTTCAGTTTTTCATTCAGCCACAGCAGGTGAATGTTCCTGGTGCAGGCAGAGAGAGAGAGAGAGAGAGAGAGGGAGAAAGCGCACACACTTGCTTTACTTTGCCTTATAAAGTCTCAGAAAATGGGTTTCCCACTCCCACTACTTTTACCTATCCACTTCTGCATTTTTTGAAGGAAGAAAATGTTCATCCACCTTCCTTTTGCCTAAGATCATAAATGGGTGCTCCTGGGTGTCTCAGTCAGTTGAGTGTCCCACTCTTGATTTTGGCTCAGGTCACAATCTCTAGGTTAGTGAGATTGATCCCCACAACAGGCTCTGCTTTGACAGCACAGGGCCTGCTTGGGATTCTCTCTCTTTCCCTTTCTCTCTCTGTCCCTGCCCTGTTTGCACGTGCTCTCTCTCTCCCTCAAAAATAAAATCAATACACTTTAAAAAATCATAAATGGATCCCAGGGTTTCTGATGTAGATGCAACTGAGATCAGTGAATGCATCTCAAGTGTCAGGATTATAGGGAGGAAACATGTACATGGATGTGTGTGTGTGTGTGTGTGTGTGTGTGTATGTCTAAATGTAGCTTGGAGTGTAGATGTCTCCCATTTAGCTGTGAGAACATAGATTTACACTGCCTAGGGAAAGAGCTTCAATGTATTTTAAGTGGCTAAAGAAGCTGCCCACTATTAGCCACTATGCCTGCCCTTGGGAGTATAGACACATTCTATGAGAATATAATCTTTGGTGTGAAGTCAGTGACAGTAATAGGTTTTAGCTCCTTTACATCTTTACTTTTTCTTTTCAGGGAAATGGGGTAGGAAAAGCTTGGGAAAAATAGGATTTTCATTTAGATCTTCCAATACGTTACTTATTCTCTTAAAAAAAAAAGAGAGAGATCTTCGTTAGATGCATAAATTTCAGTGATAGGGCCATTGGACCCAGAAAAAGTAGAAGAGGAAATAGGATTCAAAGAAAATGAAAATAACAAAAGAAACGTCCTGAATTAGATGTCTTCTATTTACCTTGTTGGATGATCACGGACTGTCCCTCAAGGCCGCCAATACATGTAGATCCCTTTGAGAGGTAGAATGCAGGATGAAATCCCTCCCATCCCAATTCCATGGACATCTCTGTTTTGTTCCCATGTCTGAAGAGAGACATTTTCAGTTAATAAAAGAATATGCCTCTGTCTACCTTCCCCTCCCTGCCCCCTCCATAGTCCTAGGATGCAGGTGAGTATTTGCTCACTTCTGTCTGTGTATCCACATCCCAAATACCTCCTAAGGAGCCAGGGAAGAACTCTACAATGGGAACCATGAACAGTGCATGAAGCATGAGGCATGAACAGTGCATGAACAGAACAGTTACTAGAGAATCTCATAAAAGTCGGTCAGAGGGCTGTTGGGCTCAGAGCTCCGTTTTGGTCTCAACTTCTGCTCCCTGCCTGCAGTTTTGCTTGGCTGGCATCAATCGACGCTGAAGCTGCCTGTTGTTTTTAAGGGAAGAGGGACTACAGCTGGGGTGATGAAGAGTTAGCTTCCCACCTGGAACAGTGGAGGGTTTCCACCTCTCCTGTAAGGACCCAATTTTGAATCTAGAAGGTTGAATGAGAAACAAGACCGTTTGAGGTAGCCTAACACCAGGCATTTGAAAATAGACATTTTTCTCACCATCCTTCTTTTCCTTTAAAAAAATAATGTAACTTGGAAGAATATGATTATCCTAAAACATTTTTATTTTTTAATTAAAGAGGGTTCATTATGCTACCCGTCTCATCTCGTCCCAGAGGAGGGAAACCCTGTGTTCAGCAAGTTTGCTAAGAAATAATTATAGGTTCAGATCTTCCCCAGGCCCCGAAATTCAATTAAAAAAATTTTTTTTTGTTTTAAGTTGCTTGCAGTCACATGGTGTGTATGTGTGCACGCGCGTGTTCGTGTGTGCGCGCACTCCCCAGTTCTCCTCGTAACTGCTCTGGGAATGGGTTCCCGGATGTGAGGCTTCTAAAAGACAAGCATCCTCCTCCCCCCTCCCTGACCCACTTCCAGCCCAGTTTCTTCAGCCGTATCTTTGTGAGCAGATGTTAATAGGGTGAAAAATGTTTCTGTGAAAGGAACCTTACTTTGTTTTGTGTTGGTTTGTTTTCGGCTAGCATTGCCCTGATCGTCTCCCAGCCCCCAATCCCTGGGATACCTCTCTGGCTTAAACTGAATTAGGTCAGTGTACATAAGTGGCTCTCAACGCTCACTGTGGATCAGAATCAGCTAGGGGAACGTTTAATCAGCGTAATGCCTATTTCGGGATGTATGGATTCAGCTGGTGTGGAGTGGGGTCTAGGCATCAGCATTTTTTAAATGTTTATTTATTTTTGAGAGCAAGAGAGAGAGCACAAGCAGAGAAGGGGCGGAGAGGGAGGGTCAGAGGATCTGAAGCGGGCTCTGCACCCTACCAGGGAGTCCCTGGGCGTAGGTATTTTTTAAAACTCCTCGGTGCTCGTGTGCAGCTAACATGCAGGGTTAGGGACCCAGTGGTGGGGATTTGGTGATTAGTAAAGACACGCAAACACGGTCATGAAACCCAAATTCAACTGCCTAATTTGACTTTTTGGCTCATTGTATAGTTATTTTAAATAATGTAAGTGTAGGGGCAGAGTGCTTATCTGTCACTTCTTTTTTTAACTTTTTAATTTAATTTTTTATTTTTTAAAATTTACATTCAAATTCCTTAGCATCTAGTGCAACAATGATTTCAGGAGTAGATTCCTTAATGCCCCTTAACCATTTAGCCCATCCCCCCTCCCACAATCCCTCCAGTAACCCTCAGTTTGTTCTCCATATTTATGAGTCTCTTCTGTTTTGTCACTTCTATCCAGACTCTGAGTTACAGTTAAACTTGGGTGGGACGGAAAGTCATGGTTGCTTCCCTCTTCTGTCATTCCAAGAGAGGGGGCCGTTCTATTGTAGGACTGTCCCAGTTTACATAAAGAAAAAAGATTATTTAGAGAGGTTATTGTATAGAGGACAGACCCTGCAGGAACATTCCAGGAACCGGGGCAGCATTTATGGGTTCATTTAAGCCATGATTAGCCTTCTCCCCAGTTTAAAGAAAGTAGCTAAAAACCCCAGGCTTCAGGGTACAAACCCTCCTGGCAGCCAGGAATATGAGAAGAGAGGGCAGGACTGTGTGAGGCCAGATTCACACTAGATAATAAACCAAAACAGACATGTCTAATAGAAATCCAATAAATGAATTAATAAAATAAATAACATAAATGTGCCTATGAATCCCCATATATCTCAGCATATAAACATATATAGGTTATATATATTGGTGGCTTACCTAATGTTTATGTGCATGTGCATAGATTTAAGTAGAGTGGTATATAAATATATTTATATAACCTCACTAGCTCTGTGGGGCATGGAGGTAATTATGCAGATTTCTCAGGCATAGGTTTTGGAAATTGTAGCTATTTTCATATTTTAACTGAAAATTTCACTGATGTCTTGATGCTTCCAAGTACTTAGATATATCAATTATGTATATATTTTCTATTTTGTAGATAGATGTTTGTTGTCCATGTAAACTTTTTTCAGAGAGAGGGTACTGAGTCTTTATGGATAGCCAGAGTGAGCAATTCAGACTCAAATAATCTACTTTGGGTCTTAGCTAATCTCTGCTTACAAATTATGTAAAATCCAGTTCTAAAATCTTTACTTATTTGGTGTTACGTAGAGGTTCCCTCTAAAAATATGAACCAGTTGAATGAACTTCATTTTGCTTTTGGGGGTGCAGGTGTGTGGTCAATAGCTAGTAGGACCTGTTGGGTCCACTTTCAATTATTTTTGCACTCTTGAAGGGAGAAATAGCGGACAACTATCCAAGAGAGAGCTAAGAGAAAAAATTCAGTTTGGCTTTGTGATGAAGTCAGAGTCGAATCTCTCATTCTTTATCATCCTCACACACATAAGCGCAGGTGCGCACACATGCAGGTGCACGCACACTCCCTTTTGTCAGACTGTACCTAATGTCTTTCCGGGCTGGACTGACAGAAGCCCAATGGAGGAAGCAAACTAAGCAGTCTCCAGAGACAAGAACAGACTAGCACACATTATCCACATAGGAGATACAAGTTTACATATGTAGAGATGTGCTTTTGTCCCAAAAGGGCTTGCCTAAGACATTGTTTACAAACAACTACAAAATCATTATCTAATTTCTATGACATTTCGGCTTACCTCCCAGTTTGATTCTGTATCTGAAGCTGGGACAGATATTGGAACTGTGTGTCTCCAAACTGTCTCCAGAGTCACACGGTGGAGAGCAGGAGGGAAGCCATCCACTACCACCTTCCTGTCTCCCGCAGACAGACTGGGCTGAGCCAACTACAGAGTCTTCCAAGACACAGCTTTAAAGGTCCATTTATGACTATTTTTTATGAAAAATAACATAGATGGGTTTTAATAAGATTCCTCTCTCTCTGGGTTGGCTCAGCAACAACTTAGCTTTAAATATGCATCTCATTCCCCTAACTGTTCCTTTTAACTTGTTGGCAAAACCAAAATGATAAGATAATATAGAAGAGAGTTTTCTGAATTGTTTGGTCACAAACATCCCACTTTATTAAATACATCCACATGAAACACTTTTGTTGTTTTATTTGAATCCGCTTTGGCTTGGGTATGTAGGAAGAGAGAGTCAAATTGCTCTGTTAGTTTTCATGGATGCTGTTCTATTTCATCCATACTACTGGTGATGCCATTCATCAGAATGTGGACATATCAGATTTCCAGTTTTTACCTGGGATGTATGTGGTCACATACCAATAGGTTTGTACCAGCAGAATGAAGTGGGGCAAGGAGTCCTGTACCAGCTATTCATTTACTCATTCAGCAAAGATTTATTGAGCTCCCATTATGTGCTAGGTGCTGTGTGCAGTTCTAGGGTAGCAGAGAACAAGGTCCTGTCCGCAAGGTACTCACAGTATTCATGGAAGAAATGGACATGTTGACAAATAGGGATAATACAATGTGTAAGGCATAGTGAAAGAAACAATGCATGAGGTATTATGAAAGCACAAAGGAGCAATCGGGGTGGGGGCAAGGTGAGGGTGGATTCTCAAGGGGGAGCAATTGATGAGAGTTAGAACTTTATTTCATTCATCGTTGTTATCTCCTACTCCTTCATATGATACCATGCTCGTTGAATGAATTGATCAAGGATTGGTTAAGTCTCTTTTTTTTAATGTTTATTTTTGAGAGAGAGTGAGAGAGACTGCTAGTGGGGGAAGGGCAGAGCGAGAAGGAAATGGAGGATCCAAGCAGTTCCTGCTGACAGCAGAAAGTCCAACATGGGGCTCAAACTCACGAGCTGTGAGATCATGACCCGAGCCAAAGTAGGACGCTTAACCGACTGAGCCACCCAGGTGCCCCAATTAAGTCTCTCTGCAGTGGCAAAAGCACTGTAATAGGAGTCAGTAGGTCTAGGTTTTGGTCCAGGGTCTGCAATTGCAGTTTGTGACTTGACCCTATCACTGTTTGTCAAGAGGAAATTAGGAGAAGATCCTGGATGAATTCCACATCTCCACTTCCTTGGCTAAATAAAATATACTGTCCCTCCACCCAGTGTATGAATAATACATAAGAAATAAAGCCAAGATTTTCATTCTATGATCCATTCATGAAATGTTAGCTCCCTATAACCTTTATCCTTTCCCAATTTTCTGTAAATCTTTTTAAAGATATTTTAAAATTATTTGGAAGAGGATTTATAACTTCAGACTGATTTTTTTTTTTTTTTTTTTTTTGGGCAAAAGTTAGGACAGATTGACTAGTACAGAGAAGGCTGGAACCTGGGGAAAGTGAAATATTATAGAACTCATTTGACTTAGTTCACCCAGTGCTGAAAAACAGTTTAAAACCATGCAGTGCTTAGAGCAGAGAAGCAGCAGTCAGGGTTCAGAGACCACATAGTGTCCTACTTCATAGAATACTGTTTCTCTCTGCTTGAGTCTAGCACAGAAGGAGACTGGTGGCCAAAGGGTCCTGACCTGGTTGCAAAAGGACGACTCATATCCCTGTTGATCATGTTGCCTCTTTCTTTCCCTTACCACAGGCCAAAGGGAGGAGACAAAAACTAAATGTTGTAGGTCTAATCAAACAACTCAATGATAAAGCTGAAGGGTCTAATCCTTCTTATAGAATTCTTACTCTTTCTGTCTAGAATACTCTTGTTTACCTCAGTTTTCTCTTCTGCAAAATAGGTGTAATAATTCCTACCCTACTTACTGTTCAACCTACTTACTTCCTTACCTACTTTCTTTTATGATACTTATCACAATTTGTAATTTGTATTTGATTAATATCTGTCTTTCTAATTTGACAGTAGTACTCATGAAGATGGGGACTGTGTTTGTTTTTTCCTCTCCATTTAATTGCCAGCATCTAGCAAAGTGCTTCCATGCATTAGTCATTCAGTAAATACCTTTGAATAAGTGAATGAATGGTATTTTGGGAATCAAGTAAGATGAAATATTTGAAATACTTTCAAAAAATTTTACAGGTGAAACCTGTGTAAAGCATTGTTTCTAGTTAGGTAGGTTGTACATTCCTTGAGTTTAGGAACTAAGTCTTAATACTGTTTATTTCCCACTCAACTTGGCAGTGTACTTTTCACATGGTAGGTGCTCTGTAAGTAATTATGCTTATCACTATATTATTTAAAATAAAATTATAATACTTGCAATAAACAATCATCTGAAAGTGAACTTAAGACAAATAATTCCATTTACAATAGCATCAGATATAATAAAACACTTAGGAATAAATTTAACAAAAGACATATAAAAATTATACTCTGAGGGAGGCCTGGGTGGCTGAGTCAGTTGAAAGTCTGACTTCGGCTCAGCTCAGGTCATGATCTCATGGTCCATGAGTTTGAGTCCCACATCGGGCTCTGTGCTGACAGCTCAGAGCCTGAGCCTACTTCAGATTCTGTCTCTCTGTCTCTCTCTTTCTCTCTGCCCCTTCCCCACTCATGCTGTGTCTCTCTCAGAAAATAAACATTTAAAAAATTTTTAAAAATACTTGTAATCAAGAGAGTATGGTCCTGGCATAAAGATAGACCTACAGATCAATGGAATACAATGAGAGTCCAAGAATAAATCCTTACATTTACAGCCAACTGATTTTCAACACAAGTGCTAAGACAAACCAGTGGAGGAAGAATAGTCTTTTTAAGTGGTCCTATGACAACTGGCGAGCCACATGCAAAAAAAAAAAAAAAAGAATTTTGACTCCTACCTCACACCATATATAACAACTAGCTCAAAATGGATCAAAGACCTAAATGTAAGAGCTGAAACTATAAGATTTTTAGAGATAAACACATGCAAATCTTCATGACCTTGGGTTAGGTAATGGTTTCTTAGATAAATGCACAATAAGATAGGAAAAATAGGTACACTGTACTTCATCAAAATTTAAAACTCTTTTCTTCAAAGGACACTATCAAGTGAAAAGACAACCCACAGAGGAGGAGAAAATAGCTGCATGTCATATATCTGATAAGAGACTTGTATGTACAATATACCAAGAATTCTTATAACTCAATAATAAAAAGACAAATAGCCCAATTAAAAATGAGCAAAGTATCTGAATAGGCATTTCTCCAAATGCCAATAAGCATATAAAAATAGGCTCAACATCATTAGCTCTCAAGGAAATGTAAATCAAAACCACTAGGATGGCTATAATAATAATAAAAACAAGATAATAATAACTGTTGGTGAGGATTGGACAAATTGTAACCCTCACACATTGCTGGTGGGATTATAAAATGATACATCTGTTTTGCAAAACAGTCTGACAGTTTCTCAAAATGTTACACCTAGAGTTACCATGAGACCCCAGCAGCTCCACTCCTAAGTATATGCCCAAGAGAAATGGAAACATATGTTCCTGTAAAAACGTGTATATGATGTTCATAGCAGTGTTATTCATAATAGCTGAAAAGGGAAAACAACCCAAATGTCAATCAACTGAAGAAATAAAAAGGGGACTATTCATATAATGGAATATTATTTGGCAATAAAAAAGGAACGAACTACTGATACATGCTACAACATGGATGAATCTTGAAAACATGCTAACAGAAAGAAGCCAATCACAAAAGACCACATATCATATGATTCCATTTACGTGAAGTGTTCCAAGTAGGTGAATCTATAAAATGAGACAGTATATTAGTGGTTGCCTAGAGCCAGGAGTGTTGGGGGCAGTGGGAAGCTAACAGATACAGGATCCCTCTTTGGGGTGATGAAAATATTCTAAAATTGATTGTGATGTGGTTGCACAACACTGTGACTAGGTTACAAATCACCGAATTGTACACTTTAAATAGGTGAATCATATAGTATGTGAATTATATCTCAATAAAGCTTTTATTAAAAGAGAAAATTATAATATAGTGCCTGCCCTTAGGGAAAATACAAGGTAATTGAAAAAAAGTTTTTTTTGTTGATTCTCCATCTTAAAACCCCTGGCTGCTCCATTTTGAAAGTTTATGTGTTTATTTTCTATGGGCGACTATAACTTAGTACTTTGGAGTTTAGGGTGAAGTTGCAGGAAGACATTAGAGGAGAAAAAAGGGCAGAGAATAAGGGCGTAAAGAAACTCAAGGAGCTAAGTCTTTTGGGAAAATGTCTGGGAAAACTGTTCACTTTCCTAGTCAGTCTAATAGTTAGGAACGGCATCGTCAAGATTCCCTAACATGAATATTTTTTATTGAGATTTCTAGTTTTGGTTGTGGTGTTTGGCCCAGCCACCTTCTTTTGGATGAAAGCCACTAAAAATATGAAACATTGACCTCCTGTCCTACTCTAGTCTCTCACATCTGTCTGAAGATCTGGATAATTGGTGGGTGTGGACAGAAAGCCATGGAGGACTTATATCCATCTGGAGAGTGGAAAGGTGAGAAGGAGCTGGGGAATGACTCAAGACTGGAGTCTAGAACAAAACACTCCGAAAACCTCCCTAAGTATATAATGGGAAGGAAATCTGACATCTTGATGACTGAATTGACTCCTACTATGTTGTAGTTTTGATTCTAGTCTTTGTTTCCTTCCTTTCTCCAGAATCCAAATTTCAGTAGCTGTTACACCCACATGTTCAGAACAGCCCCTTTGAACAGAGCCTGTTCTGACTGAGAGGAGAATAGGTAGGTGTCTGAGGCAGAGAGATCTAAAAAAAAAAAAAAAAATCTCTGGTCTTCATGAAATTCTCAGTCTGCTGAGGAAAATAACATCCTTATCTTGAATTTTAAAATAAAGAATTAACAAATAGGAAGACTTTCCTTATTTGAAAAAAAAAAAAAAAAGCTTCCTGGATGAGAAAACATTGAGCTAGATTTTAAGGTAAGTTCAGAATGTGGTTTGGGGAAGCATTCTCTCCATGTTAGGACCCAACCACAGGAATCGCTCTGCCCAGAGCTGGTTAGTCATAGCCTTTTGCCTGCATATCCTGAGTGATTTGATGTGAATAGGTAAAGTCCAGTTAAGGGATGACTGAGTGGGCATGGTAGGGGATACTTAGGAAGTAGAGTTTTGGTTTGACTAGAGAATTCAGTGCATTTGCAGTTGCCTTTAAGGGGAGCTAGGAGCTCTTGTGGACATGTGGGTTACTTACACCAAAACAGACTTGTTCTGCTCTCTGGCCAGCCCTATTCTCTGCTCTTCTTATCCCAACTTGCCTAATTGATACCTTGGCCGATGGTGTCATTAACAATGCTTGAATAATACCCTGACCGGCTGATTTCAAAATGGGAGAGGTGATTAATATGTTGGAAATCTGGCTGGGGGGTGCAAGGAAGGGGATGTCCCCTGAAATAAAAAAAATGGGGGAAGGGTCTGTTTGTGCCCCCATGGAGCATCTGTGGACTTCGACCAAAGGGAAGAACTTGGAGATAGGAGTCTGATTTGCAGCTTCTTTCTGGTTTGCTGATCCCTCTCCATTTCCACTCCCTTACCTCCCCCAACAGCACACGTTCTGACACCTACAAGCTCGTTACATGATGATGACCTATATTTTTATCTTTTTTATGAGCATCAAACACACATCGTCTTGCAAGCACATGTGTTTTTTTTCCCCTATTGACGTGTGAGTGCCTTTGATGGTAATTTATTGTAGGGTTCAGCAGCCAGGTCTTAATTGTACCCTAAAATTGCTTACCATTTTGATGCCTCCAAACCATCCCAAAATGTACCTTTTTTCTGCAGAAGGGTGTGGGGCAACCTCCTTTTTACTGTCTTCTGTGGTAGAATGTGGAGCTCAGAAAGAACATGAGGGAGAGATTCCCCAGCTGGGTTTCAGGGACGCCTTAGTCCCCAGCTTCTAATTGCAGTTGGGCTGTACGATAGTTTTGCTCTACTCAGCAAAACTGAACTCAGTTTTTCTTCATGGTTTAGGGCTAACATGACTTCACTGATTGTTCACAATGGTCAATGAGCAGTTTCTTCTCCAGCATTCAGACTTTTCAGGAAATTCCCATGGTAGCCACTTGCATCTGTGAATGCAGATGGGATTAGAAATGAGACTAGGGAGTCTGGGCTATGGCAGGCAGCTAAACCAAATCATGGAAGTCATTCTGTAATAACCTCTGCTTTGACATCTAACCACTCCCTTACCTGGCTTGAGTAGAATTCAGCATTCCCTTAAGGGATGTTCAGCGGAAACAGAGGAAAAGGAGGGTGAGGAGTGAGGTTCTAATAATGTAAATTTAGCCCAAGCAGAGCTTAGTTCTTAAGTATAATTTGAATTTGGTTCCAACAGTCTTCTCTTCCCTGGCCTCACTTTATCCCTCAGTACAATAGACAGCATCATACCCTAGGACACTCAGATTCATTACAGGAGGATGAGTCAATGTCCAGAACAACCAGGAATGTAGCCCACATCTCATGAAAGTGTAAGGGGAAAATGGAGACTAAAACCCTTACCTCTCTTTCTAGAGAGGCCAAGAGTAGCATTCAGTGTTGACTCTTGCTTTTGTGCTGGAAACTGGTCTACCTATAGACTGAATCCTTGTTAGCTCTTGTTACAGACTGTCCATTCCAGCTGAGTTCATTTGTTCTGTGTCTCCCACACATGACACTCACCACATGTGCTTGCTGGGACTTGTCTCCAAACGTTTATACAGGCAATTCCCTCCTCCTTCAAACTTAGGAGGTTTCTCTGTCCTCTCTGTTCAGCCCTGGCCTTTTCCTCTTTATATAACTGGCCCTAAAGTCTCTTCCACCAGAGAGCTGCCTTATTGGCCTTAGGTGGCCTCTAGGACTCCATTATTCTATAGTTCCTCAACATTGTATTATTTGCAGTTAGTATCTGTCCTATTGTCTGCCTGTATCCATGAAAAGACTTTTTGTGGCCAGCTGAATGAGCCTTCTGACCGAAAACAAAACTATTACCATCACCTTTGAGGCGAATAAAAATTTCTTTTCTATTAAAGGCCTTTCAAAGTGGGAGATTTTATAGTCCTCCTTGACCCCCCGTTTTTATGTCCAGTGAAATTATACAGGTGCAGATGAATTTAGTAAAGACAGTAGCTTCCATGGTGGAGTCCATGTGAAATGTCATTTTCCATATGATAACTTGAAGTTTATTTGTCCTCAAACTTCAAAAGTTGAATCAGTTATCTGGGAATTTCAAAGAAACATGGATCATCATAATTCACTGATTCTCTATTATACACTGAATAAAATCCAAACTCTGTTGTGACACTATTTATATTTATGTCTCCATCCCTTCATATAACCTGGACTATCCCTCGTGGGTCTATTTGAGGTTCTTGAACTTGTTCTATGCTCTTCTGCCCTCAGACCTTTGCACATGCTGTCCTTTCTCTTTAGAATGCCATTCCTTTCCTTATCAACCTATCAAGGTCCTATCCTTCATTTAAAGCCCAGCTTAAAATCTTATTTTCCAAGAATACTTCTAGATCTCTCTAGTGACAATTATTTCTGTCTCTCCCCCAAATATGATGTCACATTATTTGAACCTCTATGGTAGCACTGTTTTATACTGGAGTAATGTATATATGTTTTTGCCTCTTTTACTAGATGGTAAGCTTTTGGAAGGTGGAGTTTATATCTACTTTAACTTTAAATTCCTTTCTGTGTTTAGCATAATGCTTTGCACAGTGGGTCCTTAAGAAATATCAGTTCACTGGATGAAAAAGCTGTGTTTTTATGTTTATTTTACTCTTATAGTTTTTCCCCAAACATGTCACTGTCTTGCGCTGTCCAAATCAGTCTTTGGGTATTCTCAACTTCTGTCTATGGTAAAAACAGAGCATCTAAAGTAATCTAAGTTAGACTGCAGGTAGAGCTGAAAAGTTTGAGAAGGCCCTGAAAACAGATTCATCCTTGGAAGGTTTCTGGACTGGGTTGAGATTAGCTTTCCTGCTTGACAAAGGCCTTTTGAAGGGATGTCGTGCAGAGACACTCAGGGAGAAACAAGGATCAAGGGAGAAGCAGCTGAATATTGGAAGAAACTGATTTCTAGGAATGAGATTAGTTTAAGGATTTTGTATGTCGCCAAAAAGGGCTGTGTCTTTGCTTAGAGGTATTCACTTTGCTCTTGGTGCCAAGCTTGTTTCTTTATGCTATGATAATGTCGCTGAGAGCACTTTTCCTGTCAGACGTCTAAGGAAGGGATCACAGCTCTGCTCCCATTTGCTTGTTGGTAGGACGTGAAGAATGGGCTACTTTTTGACTGCTTATGTTTCATATACTTAAGAGAAGACAAAACTAAACTTCCCAGGCCTCTTACCAGTTCCTCCCATCAACTTCTCATTCTCCCACCCCATTAGTTCTCCTGACTTCCAACAAGGCCTTTCTGGGTTTTGTTTTTGTTTTTTAAGTTTATTTATTTATTTTGAGAGAGAGTGAGAGAGCAAGTCGGGGAGGGGCAGAGAGAGAGATTGAGAGGGAGAGAGAATCCCAAGCAGGCTCCGCCCTGTCAGTGCAGAGCCCTATGTGGGACTCAAACCCACAAAGTGTGAGATCATGACCTGAGTCAAAACCGTGACATCACGACGCTTAAGCAACTGAACCACCCAGGTTCCCCAAGGCCTTTCTGATCTAAAATAAGCTGATAGCCTCTCTTGTTGCCAATGGCCCACATGGGTCACTTCTTCAGTACCACTCCTTGGTGCTCAATTCTGTAGCTACCTTCTTGCCAAACTCTGGCTTACTATCCCCTCTTTTTCCTCCGGAAAGTATCCTCTGACTCCTCTCCAGGAATGCCCTTAACCTTTCCTCATCTTCTATAGCATGATTACTAGACCTCAGCCCAAATCTTTTAGTGATGTTTCTGTTTATTCTCTGTGTTTATCTGTATCTTATTTCCTGTCATACAGCACATTTCCCCACATTGATACTACTTTTTTTTTTTTAACTCGGTACCCACCCCATAGCCTCCAGTTTCTCTAGTCAGAGAAGTCATTGACCAGCTTTCTCTTGCTTGGAAAGTCAACCAACATTAACAGGCAACAATAAAGAGAAATTTAGAATCTGCTGACTTTCTTTATCCCTCCCTTTCACAAATACTGGCAGAGTGTCTACTATGTATTAGACGCTGCTCACATTACCATGCTTTTCTCCTGTATATAGCTTATGCTCCATGTTTTTTTGAGTGGGGGTTTGGATATTGGCCTGATTTGGGAAATTACTTAATCAAATGTTCCCAAACAATATTGAAAGTTTGGAAGTCTCTGATGGAGCACAGAATTAGGATGTCTATTCTTTGTTAGCCATTCTCTCCATTCTTGATATTGCTTTCATTATTTGTCCATCTCTCAGAACTTGATACAAAAAGGTTATTTTGTGTCTCATTCTGTGATGAGCAGTTAGTCCATCTCAACCATAATTTTAGCATTTAGTGAAGAACTCTAAGGATTGGAGTGGGGAGACTAGATTTTTTTTTAAACAAGATGGGGCTCCTGGGTCCTCAGTCAGTTAAGCGTCCGACTTCGGCTCAGGTCATGATCTCACAGTTTATGAGTTTGAGTCCCGCATCAGGCTCTCTGCTGTCAGTGTAAATCCCACTTCAGGTCCTCTGTCCCCCTCTCTCTCTCTGCCCCTCCCCTTCTGGTTATTTCCTCCTCTCTCTCAAAATAAATAAATAAATAAACTTAGGAAGGCTGGGTGGCTCTGTTGGTTAAGCATCTGACTTCGGCTCAGTTCATGATTTCATGGTTTGTTAGTTCAAGTTCCATATCAGGTGAGCCCAAACCCTGCATTGGGTGAGTTCAAGCCCCGCTTCTCTCTCTCCTCTCTTTCTCTGTCTTTCTCTCTCTCTCCCTCTCTCTCTGCCCCTTGCTCCCTTGTGCCCTCTCTCTCTCTCTCTCTCAAAATAAATAAATAAATAAACTTTAAAAAAAAGAAAGAAAAAGGAACCGTGGTCCTCACCCTCAAGGAACTTATAGTATAACAAATGAGACAGAAAACGTCATTTCTCAAGCTATCCTAGAAAACCACACACATGTGCTAATTTATGCAATTAAATATTTTGGAAACTAAATACCGAGATGAAACAGGGACAAAGAAGTCATTTAAGTCAGTTGGAGTTAATAAAGAAGACTCTTTCGAGGAAAGAGTTTTGAGCTGGATTTTGATGGGAGACTGTGGGAAGTAGAGGCCAGGAAGACAACATTCTTGGGGATAGGAGACAATGTTCAATCACAGGCTTGGATGTGGGGATGAGTCAAGGTGTGGGGCTTGGTGAATGGGTTATCTTGGTTGAAGCACAAAGGTCTAAGCAGAAAAAAATCAAAAGACATGGGTCCAGTGAGAGATTAAGGTAGAAATGGTAGAGAAACTAGATGACCAACACAGCTGGAGGCAGGGGAATAAATAAGATAACTTTAGGAACACTAAAAATTTTTTATGTTTATTTATTGTGGGAGAGAGAGAGAAAGATAGAGAACAGAGAGAGAGAGAGTGGAGGGGAGGAGCAGAGAGAGAGAGAGGAGAGAAAGAATCGAGAGAATCCTGGGCTGAAAATCACAGATCTCACGAGCTGTGAGACTTGACCTGAGCCAAAATCAATAGTTGGCCACTTAACCCAGGCTCAATTTTGGAACACTAAAATTTTTATTCTTTTCCTTAGCTTTTAAGAAAAAGGGATGGAAGTTTGGGAGACTCTGGTTACTATCTACTAAGGTCCTTTAAATGTGGTAAAGAATAAAGGCCAGTTATATTAATAAGGGCCTACACCTGTCTCTGCTCTACTCTTAAGGTCTAGGGGTTTCTTTCTTTCTTTTTTTTTTTTTTTGCTTGTTTTTTTTTTTTTTAAATATTGCTTACATATCAGCTGTAATTATCCAAATGGACTCTGTACTTCATTTTGCTTGGTTCTATTCTGGAATCCTAGAATGACTCTGCAGAAGTTAACTTACCCAGTCACATTGCTTCTTGCATTCTTTAGTCTACCCATTTTTCCTGTAAAACAAGATTTAGTGGTAAAGCAAAGAAACGTTCACACCTGCTATCTGTCCATTGGCCTTTTAAAAAAAAAATTAAGTTTATTTATTTATTTTGAGAGAGAGAGAGGGAGAGTACAAGTGGGGGAGGGCCAGAGAGAAAGGAAGAGAGAGAAAATTTGAAGCAGGCTCTGCACTGTCAGCACAGAGTCTGACTCGGGGCTTGATCTCACAAACTATGAGATCGTGACCTGATCCGAAACCGAAGAGTCGGACACTTAACCAACTGAGCCCTCTACCCTATGTCAGGCACCCCATGTCCATTGACCTCTACCTTTCTGGATGGATCATGCTTGAAGGGAGGAAATATACACTGCCTCTAGATCTTCCCAGCCTGCTAGAGGGAGGTCTTCCTAATATGATTATGTAAACTAACTAATGGGTTATGTGAACTAACCACTTGGAAGGAGAGTTCTGGCTCTAACTTCCCAGACTTAAATATTTCCACCTTGGATGTCTTCTGGTCTCTCCTCTGAAGCAGAAGGAAAGAGTGACCACTTTTCATATAATGTTTAAATATGAATGAGGGGGGAAAGATAATAAATAAATTTAGGTTTAAAATTTGGCTTAAAAGACAAAATACCAGGGTTGCTGGGTGGCTCTGTTGCTTGAGTGTCTGACTCTTGAAGTTGACTTGGGTAGTGAGATTGAGCCCTACATCGGGTTCCATGCTGAGCGTGGAGCCTGCTTGGCATTCTCTCTCCCCCCCCCCACCCCTCCCCTGATATTTCTCTCTCTCAAAACAAATGAACACTTAAAAAAAAGACAAAATACCAAGAAAGAAATTAAATTTTATAGAGAAAGAAAAAATGCTATTTTTTTTCTATTTCCAAAGAAAGAACTTCCCAGTAGAGTGGATTATTGAGGTGACGGAAGGAAATTGTATAGTTTATCTGGGGAGCTACAAGAATTAGGTCAAATACCAAATATCTGTATGATTTTGGAGGCAATGGAATGGATGAAAACTATCTCCAAAGTTCTGCCTTCAGACCTATACCTCAATGAATTTTGAATAGGACATAGGAAGAGGAAGCTAGAGTGATTTGCACTGATATTTTCAGGCCTCTCTCTTCCCTAAGACTGCATGACTCTCTGGTTCCTCAAAGATTTTTTTGCCCTTCTGCTTCAGAGATGGAAGACCTTGAGGAATTGAGGATGAAATGTATTCAACCTAGATGTGCAAATAGAATTTTGTGACCACTTTTGATATGATTTTCATATCTAGATGAATAGCCAAGGTGAATTCTCATACTAACATTGGGTCAACTCTTCATTCCTGATTTGCAGACTCCATACTTTCACTGCCTTGGGTTTGGCAGAAACATTGTGTTAGGACTGGGGATGGACACAGATGGAATGTTTGCACATGTATGTGTATGAATGACTCTGTGTAGGTAACATAATGTGAATTTACTTCACTTTTTTAAATACCAATTATATTTGAGCTTATATATTTATTTATGAATCTGTTTAATTGTGGTCTCTGCCACTAGACAGTAAGCTACACAGAAGGCGTACATCTATTTTGTGCATCATTGTATACTCAGCACTTAACACAGGACTTGACACATGGTAGACAATCAACAAGTGAAAAAACTGTGTGTGCCTCTGCTCTTATCCATTGACTAGGATAATGAGAATCGCCTACTTCTCAGGGGCTTGGAGGATTCTGTATTATGGCAAGTGGAGGAATCAGAGGTGAACCACAGAGACTGATCAGATCTCTGCAGATGAGGCCAGCAGCCCTAGGGTAGACCTCTTGTTGACTGTCCTCTGCCCATCTCTGGCTGCATCTTATCATAATACCTGGGGCAGAGGCCACAGAGTGATCCAAGGCTGGGGATGAGAGGAGGTGTGTCCTGGCTATCAGAATAGGCATCTTATCCCAGCTGCAATTGTTCCAGATGTGGCAGGGTTCCCAGCCCACTGACCTGCAGGGCATGGTGGGGGTTTGGTGGCATGAGTCAGAGAAGAATGTGGGGCTGGTTGTTTGGGAGTTTCACTTTGCGAGGAGAAGCCAGTTCCCCATACCTGCCAGTTCTCTAATGGTATCTCCAGGGGCTGAGCCTAGAAACAACTAGTTGAAGAAGACAGACTGAGCACCCATACTCTTTTGAATCCCCCAGCATGTTGGCAGTAGAGGAATTTAAATGGATTTGAATGGGCAAAGGACAATTCATAGACCAGCAAAGTATCATAGAGTGTTTCAATTGAAGTTTGAGAGATAATCTTATCCATGCTTCTGCCTTCATTCCAGATAAACAAAAATCTCTCCCCTTGAAGATTTTCTAGCCTATAACACGGAGGCTACATCGGGGCAGTGGAGGCTCAGCATAAGTTCTCCAAGATCCCAATTCCTCTCATTCTCCTGGTGGGAATGAGTGGACACACCAGAGAGACCCTCACTTCTACTTCCCTCAATTATGTGCTTCATCGAGCACACAGCGGTGGACATGTCAGCAGGTGCAGAGAGGCCCTCATTCTTGTGTCTTACTGGAAAGGGGACCTATGAATCTTGTAAATGTGATGACATCGGCAATGACAGACTCTTCAGCCGCCTAGTAGTCTGTAATTGAAGCCAGGAATTCAGCACACGCTCTGACACACCCTGCCTTCACTGTGGGTTCCCAGAAGCAGGTTCTTACATAGCCACTAGGCTGGGAGGACCCTTAACCAACCTCCTCTGACAACTATCAAGGCCTCAGAGCCGAATCCGAAATTCCCAAACCAAGTGATAATTTTATCCCTCTCTCTGTTTCCATTCCCAGTTGTGTCTAAACTGTTCTTGCAAGTTATTCCTAATTGCTAAACTTCCTAGTAAGAGAGATCCAAGTCTCACTGCAGTACCGTAGGAGTTCTTTCATTTTGGCTTAACTGAAATCTTTTTTTGTGAGAATCAGAGCCTAAAATTGATCAAGCCAGAGAGCTGCAACACTGCTTTGAAGCCCCAGGCAAATAGGTTGGGGATTTTTCCTGTTGTTCTCCACCTCTCTCCATAATGAGACGCTTTGTTTCCATGAATCGGCCCTGATCCAGACTTCTAGACTCTGTGACAGGACATTTCATCCCTCCCTCTGCCTCCAGGCAGGACTGAACTTAACCCATCCCAGACTGAAGGGTGTCTCCTTCAGACCTTATTTCAAGATTTCCTGAATTTTCAGGGTCTTTTGGTTAATGTGCACATCTGTTTGCCTTGTCCTCCTGTTAATTTCCTATGGCAATTCTAGCCATTACTTCCCTTTGTGGAAAGGAGATCCATGTCCCTCATATCTTTCCAGATAAAAGTGTCTTAGTTCTTTTATAATGTTTCTTGAATGTTAGTTTGTTCTCATATCTTCCTTATGCCAGAAGAGGAAAGTATTATTTGAAATTTTCCTCGTTAGCTGAGCATTGTTGACTTGAATTAGAATTCCATATTTTTATCACTATTGTTATTGTACTCCACCCCCAACATATCTCATCCTTGCTTTGGACTGAGATTCCAAATATTGGTTTTCTCCACCTGGAATGCTTTTCCCTCTCTCATCAGTCCTGACCTTCCATTACTTCCTAACCCTGCTCCATTCTCTCTCTCTAGCCTGCTTTTTCTAACTCTGCAGACCTTCTATATTCCCAATGCTTCTGATTCCCCTAGCAATGTAAAGAACTTCATTCAGCTGGCCTCAATATCTGCCCTCACCTTACTGTCTCCAAGTATGAAGTCCAGATGAGAAAAGCCCTGAGGTGCATATAGGAAACTGGCAGCATAGTGTAGAAGGATATGTAGTGAATGGCAAGGAAGTCAAGAAGTCCAGGAGTCTAGTGTGGACCTGTAACCTTGGAAAATTCATAACCTCTCTGGCCTTTCGGTTTAATTATTTGGACAAGAAAGTATTTAATTAAGTCATCTCTAAGAATTCTTCAAACTTTAAATATGTTATGAATCTTTTTTTTTTTTTTTTTTTTTTTGGTCTCCTCCAATATGGACAGAACTCTGCAAGCAGGGAAATCACAGAATAGAAGAAGAAAGAATTAAAAGACATCATTGGAACTTACAGAAGAAGGGCCATGTGAAGACACAAAGAGAAGATTGCCATGTACAAACCAAGGAGACAGGACTCTGAAGAAACCAAAACTGCCAATGACTTGATCTTGGGCTTCTAGCCTTCAGAACCGTGATAAATATTTTTGTTTAAAATAAACAGACATAATTGCTTAAAATAATAATTTGTTTAAAATAAAAAGACATAATTGATTTTTTTAAAAAGCCATTTTAATGTGTAAGTTGTTCTGGTGATAACAATTATGAATCTTTAGTGAGGATGGGGGAAGGCTCCTATGCCTCCTTATCCTCTTGCAATCTTAACAAAAATTGCTGTGATGTGTTTTAGATGATGGTGAAGTGGCTATGGCCTAAGCCTTACATTCTCTGCCCAGTGGCCTGGTATCTAGACATATGCCTATTCTACCGTGGAAAGTCTGGCCCACCCTCACTAAATCACTGAAGAAAGGCACCACATTAAGTTCTTATTCATTTCTTTCTTAAAACTTCACAAGTCTTATATAAGTGAGAAAAAGAAGACTATTTCTATTTGGAACTAAAAATTTTATTTTCTAAATGAAACGCAAGTTTCTTATATAATATATTGGTTGTTATACTTCCTAGCAATCCCTGTAAAACTCAGTAACTTATAAAGTTATATGGCCACATATATGTATGTGTGTGCGCGTGTATGAACAATTCATGTGATTACCAATGTGGACTGAAAGAAACAGAGAAATGTCGTACTGACCATGCTACTTACCCAAAGCAGGAACAGTCTTACATTATTTTAAACTGGACCACTTAGATTTTTTATAAAGGGGAGTTCCTGAAGAGCTGAAGAGAGGTGGGAAAGACTAATATTTATTAAATACTTGCTCTATGCTGGGTATTGTGAAAGAACCTTCATATACCATATTTCCTTAAAAAATATAAGGTGAAGTTTTATCTTCTCCAAATAATTACTCAGAAAAGAGGAAGTTGCTTTGTATTTGAATTCTTACAAAGTCTCATATTATATTATAGAATATGTTCTCAATTACTTGATTTTGAAAAAATTACATTCTTTTTGGAAGGATACATTAATTGGCAAAAAGAAAAACCAAAGAAACAAAAACTCCAAAACAAAAAAGTGAACCAATGCTAGTTTGGATTGCTTACAGAGGCAATTTGATGGAATCTGTTTTCAAAAAACCCCAAAACCACTTTAATTTTTGGGAACATGGCAAGGTATGTTATTCGAATCAACTTTCCTGCTGAAAACAACTAAAATGCTGGATAAAATATTTAAAACACCTAAAAGCATCAAAAATCTGACAAGATAGTAAGAAAATGCCGGGCCAAATTTAATGGAAATTGAAAACTCAAACTGGTAGGTAGAACAAATAGGCCACTTTTCACCAGAGAGTATTTGCTGATCAAGGCAAACTTGAACTCTGGTTTGGATGGATGGTCTCAAGAGTTAAAACTCGATGTGATCTCAAAGTGGGGAGTCTAATAGAAGATGTTCCCCACATTAAACTGTAGAATCAAAGGGTTACACCTTTAAGGTAGGGGTGAAACAGAAGTAAACCTATCCCCTCTGCTTCCGGCCTAAGGACTGCAAAAAGGTTTCTTTGGTGCTGAGCAGAGCAGGGGGAAATTTTCCAAGCCAAACTGGTTTGCAGCCTGAATTTGCATTACCTAAGTAGTTGGGGAAACACCTCAACTCTTGAATTTGGTTTAAAATGATTCCAGTCAAGCATTTCCCCTCAGCACCTGGCAAAGGCATATATGAGAATCCTCCCTCAATGAATGCACCTTCATCCTAAACTTCGAATCCCCACAAATAATCTTCAAAGGCAAGGAATAAGCAAGCACACAGGGAGAAAAGGCAAATGAATGAGAATCACCAAAAACAATAGAGAACAAAAACAGGTTCACAAAGGCTTTGGACAATATCAAAATTGTCAGGCATGTATTATAAAACAAGCTTGAAAATAGTTGCAAGGAACAAGAAAATATGAAAAATGACCTAGTGGATTTGAAACAGAACCAAGTAGATTGAGTCTGACAGCAGACTGGATTCAGTTGAAAAGAGAATTAGTAAACTAGAAGAAAACCAGAATGCAGCACAGAAGACAAAAATATGAAAATATGGAACAGGGTTAAAAGATATGGAGGACAGAGTGAAAAGACCTACCACACGTTAATTAAAGTTCCAAAACAAAAGGAGAGAAAGAATAGAGCAGAGGCAATATTTGAGGAGATAATGACAGAATTTTCTAAAACTGATTAAAGTTACTAGGAAGCCCAATGGACTTTAAATAAGATAAAGAAAAAAATATCCACACCTAACATGTGAAATTGCAGAACATGACAAATGAAGGTGTGTGTGTGGGAGGGGATGGTGAAAGAGCCAGGTAAGAGACTTCTGATTCTGGCCACAAAGAGGTAACTGATATGGAACTTGTCTTCCTGCTATTAAAAAACAAAAAACAAAAAAACAAAAACAAACAAACAAACAAAAAAAAAACACCTAAAAAATCTATATGAAAAGTTGTTTTCAGACATTGGAATAAGAAGCAGTGCAGGACTGTGATCCTTGAGAGAGAGAAAACAAACAAGATGAACTCTATAATTACTCTGGATTCTAACCTGGAGGCAATTTTCAAACAATAGAGAGGAGGCATCAAGCAGAGTAGAGTGGTCATTCTAAGTTGAGGAGATAGAAATTGGAGTTCAGAGAAGCAAAGGAAGCTAGAACTGGTGGGTCAGAATACTTGAGAGGAGGCCTCTATGTAGGGAAGGAGCTTCAGAAGTCTGAATACAGTCTCCTGGAGTCTTTGGCTGAATACTAATCTGTGCATGGGTAGGGTGAAACTCCTTGATGCTGAACAAAGAACAGCAGGTAAGTTGAACAAATCCTAGAGTTTACATGGGGCTGGGAAACATTCCAATTCCATCCATTCAGAGTAGAGACATCATTAAACATCTGGAGTAATCAGTAGAGGCTCCAGAAAGGTGATACCTTAGTATTAAGGCCAAACTAGCCCAGGCTCATCCCTAACAAAGCTTAAAAACAAGCTTCAAGAAGGTAAAGCTTGTCTGTAAGTAATTTAATATTTATCAAAACAAACTTCAACATTTTTTTTAAAGGAGGAAGCAAAATCCAAATGTTCAGCAATATAACATTCACAATGTCAAAATTCAATGCAAATTACTAGACACACACAAAAGGAGACAAATTTTGATCCATAAACAGAAGGAAAATCAGTCAACAGAAACAGACCTAGGAATAACAAAAATGATGGAATTAATAGACAATGACCTTAAAAGAGTGATTATAAATATACACAAGGATTTAAAAGAAGACATGAACATAAAAAAGACAGAAGTAGATTTTTTAAGTATAGTTTCTGTAACTGAAAATATAATATCTGAAAGGGAAAATTTACTTGATGGGCAGATTAGACACTGCAGAAGATAAAATCAGTAAGTTAAAAACATGGAAACCATACAAACCGTAGCACAGAGGGGAAAAAATGCTGAAAAACAAAAAGAAAGAGCCTTAATGACCCATGAAGCTATATTAAATAGTTTAGCATCCATGTAATGGGACCAAAAAAATATTTGAAGATACAATGGCCAATTTCCCCCCAATTTGATAAAAACTGTAAACCTACAAATTCAAGAGCCTGAACTTCAAGCTGGCCTCATACAAAGACAAGTAGGGATGTCTGGGTGGCTCAGTCAGCTAAGTGTCCAACTCTTGATCTCAGCTCAGTTCTTGATCTCAGGGTCCTGAGTTCAAGCCCTGCATTGGGCTCCACACTGAGTGTCAAGCCTACTTAAAAAAAAAAAAAGAAAGAAAGAAAAGAAAATTACACCAAGGCACATCATAATCAAATTGCTTGAAATTTGAAAGTAGCCAGAGAAAAAGACATTAAATATAAAGGAACAGGGATAAGAATCATTAGAGATGTTTTCCCAGAAACAGTGAAAGCCAGGAGACATTGGAAGAACATTTTGAAAATGTTGAAAGTATGTGTCAACGTAGAATTCTATGTCTAGTGAAAATGTTTCTCAAAATGAAGATGTAATAAAAAAAATTTTTGTTTTTCCAAACAAACTAAAGCTGACTGAATTTTGAGTGTTAAAAGAACTTTTTCAGATTGAAGAAAAATGATACTGGATGGAACCTGGGACCTATAAGAGTTCTAGAAATGGTAAATATGTGGATAAATATTCAAATATTCTTCTTAAAAAATTGCTTTAAGGGGCACCTGGGTGGCTTAGCCTGTTAAGCGTCTGACTTTGGCCGAGGTCATGATCTCACAGTTTGTGGGTTCGAGCCCCGTGTTGGGCTCTGTGCTGACAGTTCAGAGCCTGGACCCTGCTTCAGATTCTGTCTGCCTCTCTCTGCTCCTCCCCTGCTCATGCTCTGTCTCTCTATCTCTCTCTCAAAAATAAGTACACATTAAAATTTTTTTTTAATTGCTTTAAAAGATACCTGGAAAAAATAAACATAAAAAAAGGATAACTGGATGTTTATTTTTTTTTAATTTTTAAATGTTTTTATTTATTTTTGAAGGAGAGAGAGACAAAGCATGAGCGGGAGAGGAGCAGAGAGAGAGGGAAACACAGATTTCGAAGCAGGCTCCAGGCTCTAAGCTGTCAGTACAGAGCCCGACGCGGGTTCCAAACTCACAAACCATGAGATCATGACCCAAGCCGAAGTCAGACGCCCAAGCGACTGAGCCACCCAGGTGCCCCAAGATAACTGGAAGTTGGCAGCAAAAATAATAATACATGATGGGGATTATACATAGAAATAAAATGTAGGGGCGCCTGAGTGGCTCAGTTGGTTGAGCGTCTGACTTCAGCTCAGGTCATGATCTCACGGTCTGTGAGTTCGAGCCCTGCGTCGGGCTCTGTGCTGACAGCTCAGAGCCTGGAGCCTGTTTCAGATTCTGTGTCTCCCCCTCTCTCTGCCCCTCCCCCACTCATGCTCTGTCTCTCTCTGTCTCAAAAATAAATAAAAACATTAAAAAAAAAAGAAAAAAGAAATAAAATGTATGAGAATAACACAAAGGAAATGGAAGTAAACTGTTGTCAAGTTCTTACATTACATTTGACATGGTATAATATTTGAATATAGACTTTTAAAAGATTTTTATTTATTGGGGCACCTGGGTGGCTCAGTCGGTTGAGCGTCTGACTTCGGCTCAGATCATGATCTCATGGTTCGTGAGTTCGAGCCCTGCATCTAGCTCTGTCAGGTTCTGATTGTTCAGAGCCTGGAGCCTGCCTCCAATTCTGTATCTCTCTCTCTCTCTGTCCTTCCCCCGCTCATACTCTGTCCCTCTCTCTTAAAAAATGAATAAATGTTTAAAAAAATTAAAAATTTTATTTTATTTGTTTGTTTGTTTGTTTATTTATTTAGTAATCTCTACACCCAATGTGGGGCTCAAACTCACAACTCCAAGATCAAGAGTTACACACTCCAAAAACTGAGTCAGACAGGCATCCCTGAATATAGACTTTGATAGTTAAAGATCCATATTGTAAACCCTTAAGCAACCAAATAAAATAATAACATAAAAAGTATAGCTTTTAAGCCAGTAGAGAAGATAAAAATGGAATCTTAAATGAAATTAATTCAAAAAGAAGCAAGAGGAAACAAAAAACAGTTGGGAACAATAGACTTCATCTCAATTATATTGATAATTACATTAATTATATACGGCCTAAATATTCCAATTAGAAGATAGGAATTGCCAGAAAAAATTAAAAGATCATGACCAAACAATATGTTGTCTAGAGAAAATGCATTTTATTTACTTATTTTTATTTATTTTGAGAGAGAGAGAGAGAGAAAGCAGGGGGGGGGAGTAGAGAGAGGGGGAGAGAGAAAATTACAAGCAGGCTCTGTGCTGGAGCTCCATCCCACGAGGTGCGAGGTCATGACCTGAGTTGAAACCAAGAGTCAGATGCTCAACCAAGTGAGCCACCCAGGTGCCCCCAGAAAATGCATTTTAAATATAGGGACACAGACAGGTTAAAAGTTAAAGGGTGGGAAATGATGTGACATGCAAATGCAAATTACAAGAAAGCTGGAGGCACTATGTTAATCTCAGAGAAAGTAAACATAGAATAGTATCAGAAATAAAGAAATATTTTATAAATAAAATATTTAGGTCATTGGAAGCACATAATAATAATAATAATAATAATAAATAGTTGGCAAATTACAGAATATCAGAATGCATAAAGCAAAAACTATCATAACTGTAAGGAGAAACAGACAAATACACAATTATAATTGAAGATTTTAACTCTCATGTCTCAGGAATCAATAGAACAAATGGTCAGAACATTAGTAAGGATATAGAAGGCTTGAACAATATTACTAACCAATTTGACCTAGTTATTTATAGGATATTACCCTAGTGACTGCAGAATATATATTATTTCCAAGAACTGGTACATTCACAAAGATAAACCACTTACTGGACCATAAGACAAGTCTTACTAAATTTAAAAAGATTGAAATCTTACAGAGTATCCTCTCTGACTACAACAAAATTAGATTAAAAACCTAACAAAAAGTACATCTGGAAAATCCACATATTTTATTTTTATTTATTTATCTATTTTTAAAGTTTATTTATTTATTTATTTTGAGAGAGACAAAGAGAGCAAGAGCAGGGAGGGGCAGAGAGAGAGGGAGAGAGAGAATCCCAAGCAGGCACCACACTGGCAGCACAGAGCCCGACTAAGGGCTCGAACCCATGAACTGTGAGATCATGACCTGAGCTGAAACCAAGAGCTCTCTACTCAACAGACTGAGCCACCCAGGAGCCCTGAAAATCTCCACATTTTAGAAAACTAAATGTGATATTTCTAAATAGTCTGTGAAACAAGGAGACATCACAAGATAAAACAGAAAATTCTTTGACTGTAAGAAAAGGAAAACAATATATTAAAATTTGTGGGTTCTAGCTAAAGCAGAACCTAAAGCAAGATGTATAACTATATGTTTATATTAGGAAAGAAGAAAAGTCTCAAATCAGTGTTCTAAGATTCCATTGTAAGGAGCTATAAAAGAAGAGCAAAATAAACCTAAAGTAAGTAGAAGGATTAAATAATAGATTAGAGTGGGGATCAGTGAAATAGAAAATAAACAATAGAAAAAATCAATGATACTAGAAGTAGATCCTTTGAAAAAGTTAATAAAACTGATACACTTCTAGCTAGATTGATTAAGAAAAACAGAGGGAAGGGACACCTGACTGGCTCATTCGGTAGGGCATGTGACTCTTGATCTTGGGGTCATGAGTTTGAGTCCCACATTGTTTGTAGAGATTACTTAAAAAAAAAAAAGAAAGAAAGAGAAACAGAAGGAAGATACAGATTATAAATATCAGGAATAAAACAGGAAATATAATTATAGAGTCAAGAGAATTTAGAAGGCTAATAAGGAATATTACAAATAACTTTTATATCAATAAATTTGATAACTTAGATAAAATGGACAAATTCCTGAAAGACACAAGTTACCAAAACTGACCAATGAACACAAAATGTGAATAACTCTAGTTCTATTAAAGAAACTGAGTGTTGCTGGAGGGAAGGTGGGGGAGGATGGGGTAAATGGGTAATGGGCATTAAGGAGGGCACTTTTTGGGATGAGCATTGGATGTCATATGTAAGAGATGAATCACTGGGTTCTACTCCTGAAGCCAAGACTGCACTGTATGTTAACTAACTTGAATTTAAATTAAACAAAAAAAAAAAAAAAAAAAAAGAAAAAAGAAACAATTTATAATTAAAAACTTTCCTCTGAAGAAAATACCAAGCCTGGATAGTTTCATTGGTGAATTCTATCAAACACTGAATGAAGAAGTTATATCAATGCTAAAAATTTCAGAAAATAGAGGAGGAGGAAACACTTTCTAACTCATTTTATGGGGCTAGGGTTACCCTGATATCAAAGCCATACAAAGACATAAGATAAGAAACCTACAAGGGCGCCTGGGTGGCTGAGTCAATTAAGCATCTGACTCTTGATTTTGGCCCAGGTCATGGTCTTACAGTTGTGAGATCAAGCCCTGTGTCGGGGTCTATGATGACAGTGCCAAGCCTGCTTGGGATTCTCACTCGCCTTCTCTCTCTGCCCCTCCCCTACTCGTGCTATCTCTGTCTTTCTTAAAATAAATAAACTTAAGAAAAAAAAGAAATCCATTAGAGGGAGGGATTAGAGTTGGGGGAAGGGGGAAGCAGTACAAGAGGTGAGTTAAAGCCAAACCGAGGAGCTCTGATGTGATATGATGAACATTACTCTACAGCATAATGAGGGGACCCCATTAAAACAGCTTTTTTTTTTAAATATGAAATTTATTGTCAAATTGGTTTCCATACAACACCCAGTGCTCATCCCAACAGGTGTCCTCCTCCATATCCATGACCCACCCTCCCCTCCCTCCCACTCCCCATCAACCCTCAGTTTGTTCTCAGTTTTTAAGAGTCTCTTATGCTTTGGCTCCCTCCCTCTCTAACCTTTTTTTTTTTCCTTCCCCTCCCCCATGGTCTTCTGTTAAGTTTCTCAGGATCCACTTAAGAGTGAAAACATATGGTATCTGCCTTTCTCTGTATGACTTATTTCACTTAGCATAACACTCTCCAGTTCCATCCACGTTGCTACAAAAGGCCATATTTCATTCTTTCTCATTGCCAAGTAGTATTCCATTGTGCATATAAACCACAATTTCTTTATCCATTCATCAGTTGATGGACATTAGGCTTTCCATAATTTGGCTATTGTTGAAAGTGCTGCTATAAACATTGGGGTACAAGTGCCCCTATGCATCAGCACTCTTGTATCCCTTGGGTAAATTCCTAGCAATGCTATTGCTGGGTCATAGGGTAGATCTATTTTTAATTTTTTGAGGAAACTCCACACTGTTTTCCAGAATGGCTGCACCAGTTTGCATTCCCACCAAGAGTGCAAGAGGGTTCCTGTTTCTCCACATCCTCGCCAGCATCTATAGTCTCCTGATTTGTTCATTTTGGCCACTCTGACTGGCATGAAACAGCTTTTATGGATTGTTGAGTTTTTACCAGTGACTGGTTAATTTAAAGAAGAGAAAGACTGGATGCGTGAAAGGTGGTTAGGAGTCTGTCAAGATAATCCAGACATAACCAGTTTGGTCTAGACCACGTTTAGGACTAACGCAAATGTCAGATTCAGTTGATGGGCCAGGCCAGGCCAGGCCAGATCTATGTCTTGCTCTGCCTTCTGGCTGGGGTGTCTGCTGTTGCTGGAGGGTCAGGCAGCTTGATTACAGTTGAACAAGTTCCCTCAGGTAATTTGTGGGCATGCACAGACTGGCCTCACTTCACACCTATGCTGTGTATCTTTTGTCCCCCACCCTGGGTCTTCCCTGTTGCCACTGATGAGTAAGAAGTTTGTGCACAGTACATATGTGTACAACACACAGAAGTGTAGGGTAGTTAGTTAACACCTCAAGGAACACAAATTGAATAATAGCTAGAAGTTAAATCTTTCTCCTACTTCCCTCAAATACAGTTTGGCGATGCATTGCTTCATGTGGCCTGTAAGAAGACACCTTTCCATGTGAAGAAACCCACTTTTCAAGAAGCTCTGGCCAGCTATGTAACACATTCCTTTTGATTTGCTCTTTCTTTTTTCCTGCATTGTTTTCCTTTTCCTACACTCTTTCTTCCCTGGGATTGCATTTCTCAATAAGGTATTGTCCCATAAACTTCTGCTCCAGGCTCTGATTTCTAGAGCCAAGAAATCAGAAGAGTAGAAGTCCAATGGAGAATACGATGGAGGAATGAGAAGGATTTGGTAATGACTTGACTATATATTGCAAATATTAAGGTAAATTTAAAAATTAGCTCCAAGGGGCGCCTGGGTGGCACAGTCGGTTAAGCGTCCGACTTCAGCCAGGTCACGATCTCGCGGTCCGTGAGTTCGAGCCCCGGGTCAGGCTCTGGGCTGATGGCTCGGAGCCTGGAGCCTGTTTCCGATTCTGTGTCTCCCTCTCTCTCTGCCCCTCCCCCGTTCATGCTCTGTCTCTCTCTGTCCCAAAAATAAATAAAAAACGTTGAAAAAAATTAAAAAATAAATAAATAAAATAAAAATTAGCTCCAAGTTTGTGGACCTGGGGGCCTGGGGATGGAGGTGGGTAAAGGTATTCTTTATAGCAGTGAGGAGATAAGCGTCAACCCTAGTGCTCCTTAATGTGTGGTGACTTAAGTTGTCTGTATCACAAAAAAGGTGGTTCAAAAGTCTCCGGTCTCCTGGATCAGAGTCCTTCCCTGTATCCTTGTATTACTATTTGATATGTGTACATTTGCAATGGGGTTTGAACAAGCTGGGTTTGGCTCTTGATCCATTTTGTGGCATAAAGTTGAATAAAAAGAAATGCAGTCAGGATGACAGACTTATGAAATCACCTTCCTTATCTTCAGCTTAATATCTAGTTTAACAACTTAAAAAACCCAATGACTAGATACACCAGTACCATCTCAAAAAAGAAAATGAGCAGACCAAAGCAGTAAAGCCTTTTATCTAAACTGGGATATGCTGGGTCCAAAGAAACACTCTCCCCTGAGACAAACAAACAAGCAGACAGACAAACAAAGGATTGGAGCTGTGAGGGAGGAGGCTTCTTTTTAAGGTCATTCAAATATTTTTTTCCAGCCTATTCATCAACAACAAGTATTAGCTCCAACTGCAAGCTCTGAAGCTGAATACTAAAGAAATATTAGCCCTCTGACTTATCCTCTGAGGATGTGAAGTATGGTAGGAGGGCCAGACCATGTGAATGAAAGGAACCCAAATATGTACACAGAGCAAGCAAGTCTCGTGCAGACTGAAGTATTCAGCTGCTGTCCACCCTCAAGTAGCTCAGATTTGACGGTGCTCAAAAGCACAACGTCTCTGCTTCCTCTAAACCTGTTCTCCCTTTTGACGTCCCTACTTCAGTAGGGCACATTCAGTTGCCTGTGCCAGAAACCTGGTCATCATTCTTGACTCCTTCTCTCTCTTTCCACCATTACTTAAATGATGAAACCCTCTCGGTTTTAACTCTTCATTGTTTCTCAAATCTACTTCTAGGAGAGGAAGGCTGTTTTGATGGGAGTCTGTGCTAAAATCGTCCAGCTTAGAGATCCCCATGGTGAGGACTCATGTTCCTCATCTAGGTGAGTAACATACATTGATTTTCAAACCTAGCAGATAAAACCAGGAGCTTGTCTGCACCCTTCCATCTGTGGGACATTGACATAGACTCTTGAAGGTTTCTGTGCATGTCAAAACAAATGACAGGGAGAAAAGGGGGTTGAGGGACCCAAAATACCCCACACAACATCCACACAGCAATGTTTTATTGCAGGTTGTTAGGTTGTCCAAGAGTTTGTGCTTTGTTGCTGGTCTCAGGATAGTTAGCTGCCAGGGTTCTGGGAAACAGAAAATTGGATGGAGGAGCTTGATTATTCAAATAAAGTAGTTTGACACCTAAATTACCTGGATAATTGCCTCGTTGTGGTCTAGGGCAACCTGAGCCCTAGAACCATTGGAGCCACAGAAAATCTGAGAGCCATAATTGTCTGTGAGAAACTGAATGGGACATCTGAGGAGGTGTCTGCAGCATAAGAAATGAAAACAGACTGTTCAAAGTGGCCAATGAGTAACATGTTCATTGTGGTAGGCAAAAAATCAACCCAGGTTGGAAGTGAGTCAGGGGGACAAATTCTGGCTGGTCTCTGACAATTTTCTCACTCTATTATTTGACCGCGGGTTGATTCATTCCCAGGTAACTCTATGTGGTGTACACATACTCCAGCATTTCCAATAATTAAATTTCCATCATCCAGGAAGCAGCCCCTAGTCCTCCTCACCCAATTTTGGTTTCTTGTGTGTTCCATGTTCACTAGGGGACTCAGTATGTACTGTATTTATTTACACTTACTTATATGTTGCTTTGCAAGTGTTTTCAAGCCATTTTTCTACTGTGTCCCATGTACCTTTAAGTGGATTTATGTTCTTTCAGATGGTCTCTATGGTGGCCATTTCCCTTGTTCCTTTCATTTGCATTTTATAACTCTGTTCATTTGATATTGTCTCATAAAAATCACCATGTAACTTCTTAAAACCTTTCTCCACACATTGCTTCTTTCTGCTGTTGACTCCAAGTATGAAAGCAGTGTCATGTGCAGCTAGGATAGAGCACATGTGATGTTAGGTTTTTGCTTTATAGATAATCTGACTTCAAGACAACATCTCTAGGAAATCTTTGCATCTAAAAACCTAGGTTCCTGGTACATTCTCTGTGTCATTGCCTCCAGCACAATAAGCTGAGCCCCTTCCTGTTGGACTTGGCCTTACTCTGCTTGGAAAACCCTTTCCCCTTCTATACTTGCCAAGTAAAGGAGAACTCATGCTTCAAAACCTAGCTCAAATAGTTTAAAGCCTGACTCCTCTCCCAACCTATCTGCTCCTATGACACTTTTTACAAACCTCTGCTAAGGTCTATGTCCATTTTTAAATGGTTGTATGTTTTCATATTGGTCTTTTCCAAAATGCATACCTCAAGACCACAGCTTTTTCAGGGCACCTGGGTGACTCAGTGGGCTAAGTGTCCAACTTTGGCTCAGGTCATGATCTCATGGTTCATGAGTTCGTGCCCTGCATCAGGCTCTGTGCTGACAGCTCAGAGCCTGGAACCTGCTTCGGATTCTGTGTCTCCCTCTCTCTCTGCCCCTCCTCCACTTGTACTCTGCCTCTCAAAAATAAATTAAAAAACAATTTAGGGGCACCTGGGTGGCCCAGTCGGTTAAGCGTCCAACGTCAGCTCAGGGCATGATCTCACAGTTCGTGAGTTCAAGCCCCACATCCGGCTCTGTGTTGACAGCACAGAGCCTGGAGCTCACTTCAAGTTCTATGTCTCACCCTCTCTCTCTGCTCCTCCCCTGCTCACACTCTGTCTCTCTCAAAAATAAATAAACATTAAAAAAATGTTTTTAAATAAAAAAACAATTTAAAAAATTTTTAAAAAAGACCACAGCCTTTTCATCTTTATAACCATACCACCAAATACTGAGTCCTCCACACAGCAGATACTCATAAATGTTAGAGAATAAACACTCAGTGGATAACTTGTTGCATAGAATGTTGAGAGCTCTCTGTTCTATCCCTCCATCCCTCCAAGGTGCCTGCCTGGATTGATTCTTCCAGCTTCATTCCTCACATGCCTTCTCTTCCTCAAGGATCAGTGTTCGTCTGATTGTAGTCTGTCCTTGCCATCATCCCAAATCCCCATTAATTGGCAGGGCCGGAATGGGCCCACGGGTGGTTTAAGTAAATAAAGTGTTCATTTATAAGGTATTTATTCCAATATCTATCTCAATATTTATCTCACATGTACTATGTGCCAGGCACTCTTGGTTCTAGGTGCTGAGGATACATCAATTAACGAGATAATCAAAATCCTTGCTTTCATGATGCTTTTATTCTAGTGATTTAGTCTGAAATTAGGTTGAGAGACAGACTGAGAATGGAAAAAACTGAGTTTTTTTGCCTTTTGTCTGATAAATTTAATTCCAGGTCTCTCTCTCTCTCTCATCTCTCTCTCTACATATCTTTGTCTTTCCACTTTGATTTGTTAATTGAGTTCTATCTCCATGTGGCTTTCTGTCATCATATTTCCCAGTAATGAACACTGACACCTATGCCCATGCCATGCTAAGTAGACAGTGGTATCTATATACACACACTACACTTCAATAGTTACCTAATGTTTTCATTCACTAATCATCCATTCACCCAAATATCAAACCTCCCAAGATACAAATTACAAGATATGAGATACAAATCATGCCACCTTCTCTCCCCATTCAGATGCATTTTCTAATGTGTGTGCATGTGGGTGCACCTGGAACACACCTGCAGACTTTGGCTTTTCCTCCACTTAGCCTTCCTTCTTTCTCTAGCATGGAATGGGATATGCAAACATGGTCCACTTTTTCAGGGGCAGAATCTCAGAAAAGCATCATGTACTCACACTGGAGCAACTTTTTAAAAAATTTATTTATTTATTTATGTATTTATTTATTTATTTATTTAAATATATGAAATTTATTGTCAAACTGGTTTCCATACAACACCCAGTGCTCAACCCAAAAGGTGCCCTCCTCAATGCCCATCACCCACCCTCCCCACACTCCCACCCCCCATCAACCCTCAGTTTATTCTCAGTTTTTAAGAGTCTCTACTGCTTTGGCTGTCTCCCACTCTAACCTTTTTTTCTTCTTCCCCTCCCCCATGGGTTTCTGTTAAGTTTCTCAGGATCCACATAAGAGTGAAAACATATGGTATCTGTCTTTCTCTGTATGGCTTATTTCACTTAGCATCACACTCTCCAGTTCCATCCACGTTGCTACAAAGGACCATATTTCATTCTTTCTCATTGCCACATAGTACTCCATTGTGTATATAAACCACAATTTCTTTATCCATTCATCAGTTGATGGACATTTAGGCTCTTTCCATAATTTGGCTATTGTTGAGAGTGCTGTGAAGCAACTTTTAAAATGAGATGGTCAAGGAGAAAGAGAAAGGGAACAAATACTTAAAGACCATTCCCAATAGACCAGGCCCTTTATATATTTTATTTTATTGAAACTTCAAAACTATACAAATGGTAGATATTACTTATCTCCATTTTGTAAATGCAGAAACCTAGATTTAAAAATATTAAGTAATAGCGGTCGTGGCGGGGGTTGCTTGGGTGGCTCAATCTGTTAAGAGTCTGACTCTTGATTTTGTCTCAGGTTCACCTCACAGTTTGTGAGTTTGAGCCCCACATTGGCTCTGCACTGGCAGCGTGGAGCCTGCTTGGGATTCTCTCTCTCTCCATCTGTCATCCTCTCTCTCTTTCTCTCAAAAAATAACTAAATAAGCTTAAAAAAAAGTGGTATTGGGATTTGAACTCAGACCTGACTGACTCCTAGCTTATGATCTTTCTTTTCCCATGCTAGGAGTGAGCCACCTGCAGGGATGTGTGAGTTTTTGGTCTGGTTTTTCTTCAGCAGTGCAGGGGTGTTGTTCTGAGCCAGTGGAAAGCATTATGGATATAGCCCACATTCATGAAACAAAGACACTGACCTGTAACAAAAGGGGTTGTGGCAGCTGGTAAAACACTGTCACAGAGGTCTAAGGACAACATATGCCTTTGTGCGTGGTGGTTTACAATTTCTAAATGTTTCCCATCCATTGAGCCCCTTTGATCTTCATACCAAGCCCTCTGAAGGATATAGTCCATGCCCATTTTATTTAAGAAAACTGAGGGGAAACAAAGAAAAAGGATCACTACTTGCTGAGGAAATGATTTTTTCCTCTGTCACACATACGCACGCACACACACACACACACACACACACACACCTTACTGGGGCCTCTCGTAGAGTTATGCATTTTCTCACACATCATCTCTGTGAAAAGTTATTATTTTACCCATTTTACAGATTTTACCCATTTTACATATGTTTGGATCATATGATGAAACATTGAATTTAACACTATTTTCTAATAAGCTCTGCTAATTGGTGTCTAAGTCATCCTGATAAGTGGCTGTGATGACTGCCCTATAAGCTACCAAAGAGGGGGGTTGTTTCACTCAGAGAATGTTTCCTCTAACTCAATCCCTGCTTCTGCAGCTTTTTTTCTATTTCCTCATGATTTTTATTTCCCCAGAAAGAATGAAGAATAGCCGCTGGTGGTCCTGTGAGTAATAATTCTTCAGACTTCTGAAGCCCATTGTGCTGTTGAAGACCGTTGTCCCCCAGTCCCCATGATTTCACATGAGAGTGGACTTAACTCCAAGTGTTTCTCAGTGGAGGCTAAGAGGCATAATGTAAATGGGTCCACTCTTTTTCATTCTCTGGACCCAGAAGACATACTTCACATGGGTCAAATAGCCTTGCGAAAAGCTACGCCTGCCCGCTGGCGGTGAGTGTGGACTTGAATAGACAGTCAGGGAGGACAGAATGTTGGTGGCCTGGTTTTCCCCAGCCTTTTCAACTTGCCCTCCTGTCTCGTATCTCCTAGCTTTCTTCCCTGGACACAGGACCCTTTCCTTGCTTCTCTCTACAGATCTAAGTTCACTCTTTTTTCACTGCTTTTTCCTGCCACTCCTTGCAAAACACACATGTGGACACACACATAAAATCTTGTGCATGGGCCTCCATTTTAATCCCTTACTCCCTGACTTGGCTTCTCTCAATTTAGTTTTTCCACAGCTTTCCAGCACTTATCTCTGGAGCTCAGTAAGGTGCCTCCTGGGCTGTCCTTGTCTCCCTTTATTGTGGTCCCTATGTCATGAGTGCCATCCCATCTCCACCATAGGACTGAACTCTGGTGGAAGGGACTATATCCTTGCCTACCGCTGGATTTCCCTCTACTCCCTGAACACAAGGTGGTCATCTCAGAAGTGACTGGCCCACACATCATCTGATGATTCTCCAAGTCAGCGAATTATTGCTGAAATTCTTATTTAAGTTCTGGCTCTAATTTTGGATATGAATCTAGCATTTGTCAAGAACCATTTTTCTTGCTTATGACATTAGCTCAGGGTGACAGGGGAAACGTGAGAGAGAGAAAAATATGATTCTAGGGTTGAACACAATTTCTTGGGCCAATTAACAGAGGCAGTTCACATGTTTATTATATTTAAACTATTGGGTGATTAATTTATGGAGTTTTATAGACAGTTTAATACTCTACCAGCATAAGGAATAAGCCAGTTTATATAAAAGAAGACAGAAAGAACACTGGGATATATCTGCCTCTGATGATGGATATGACGAAAGATGGGGACATTAGAAAAATTTCTATAAATTATATAGTTCTATAAATTATATAGTGGGTACAAATAGTCAACTCATAAATATTGGCATATAAATGATCTTTAGAAAATTTAAAATCCTAACCTGACTGTTCCTTGCCTGTCAGCATGCATCTTGGCTACCCCACTCCGGTCATTCCCAAATTGGCATTGCAAACCCTTTGCAATGATGCTTATGTAAAAATCATAATTGCTCTGGTAAACTCCTTGGGCAAAGCCAAATTTAAAAATTAGTCGGATAATTTCTAATATTTTGTTGTCCACTTCATTTTTTTTGAATGATCAAGAGTTTCCTGAGATTAGGGCACCTGGGTGGCTCAGTCTGCTGGGTGTCTGGCTTTGGATCAGATCATGATCTCACAGCTCATGAGATTGAGCCCCTCTGCACTGACAGTGTGGAGCCTGCTTGGGATTCTCTCTCTCTCTCTCTCTCTCTCTCTCTCTGTCTCTCTCTCTCTCTCCCTCTCTCTGCTCCTCCCCACTTGCAATCATTATCTCTCTTCCTCAAAATAAATAAACATGAAAAAAATTTTAATCCTATCTTAAAAGAGGTAAAAATGCCTTTTAGTGTTGTCAACTCTGTCATGCAACTGGTAATTTTAGTAGGGGAAAAGTGCTTTCCTGAAAGGGCAGCTTGATTCAAGTAGCCCAACGTAGATCCACTGTCAATTTGCTTTTTGTATGCTTTTGCCTCTTTTATTTTGTTTCTCTGTAATCTTTCATTTATTCAACAAATACCTATTAGGTGCTTACTATGGACCAAGAATTATATTGTACTCGTGGTTTGATAGTGACACAATATTGCTGTTTCTCCTAATTAGCAGATATTTAAAAAGCCTAATAAAGGGACGTCTCGGTGGCTCAGTCGGTTAAGCATCCAACTTCAGTTCAGGTCATGATCTTACAGTTC